>NC_140010.1:14104699-14557692 GCF_964263955.1 Coregonus lavaretus | reverse complement strand
TCAGAAAAACTTGATCGTGCGCGAGGAGACAGCAGTACTTCAGAACTTGATAAGATACATCATTGCATAATGAATACCACATTACTTAAAACTAAAAAACACATGTTTATAGATACAGTGCCTTGCAAAAGTATTCATCCCCCTTGGCGTTTTTCCTATTTTGTTGCATTACAACCTGTAATTTAAATTGATTTTTATTTGGGATTTCATGTAATGGACATACACAAAAGTCCAAATTAATGAAGTGAAATGAAAAAAAAAACTTCTTAAAAAAAAAAAAAACGGAAAAGGTGCATATTTATTCACCCCCTTTGCTATGAAGCCCCTAAATAAGATCTGGTGCAACCAATTACCTTCAGAAGTCACATAATTAGTTAAATAAAGTCCACCTGTGTGCAATCTAAGTGTCACATGATCTGTCACATGATCTAAGTATATATACACACACCTGTTCTGAAAGGCCCCAGAGTCTGCAACACCACTAAGCAAGCAGCACCATGAAGACCAAGGAGCTCTCCAAACAGGTCAGGGACAAAGTTGTGGAGAAGTACAGATCAGGGTTGGGTTATAAAAAAATACCAGAAACTTTGAACATCCCACAGAGCACCATTTAATCCATTATTAAAGAATTGAAAGAATATGGCACCACAACAAACCTGCCAAGAGAGGGCCGCCCACCAAAACTCACGGAACAGGCAAGGAGGGCATTAATCAGAGAGGCAACAGACACCAAAGATAACCCTGAAGGAGCTGCAAAGCTCCACAGCGGAGATTGGAGTATCTGTCCATAGGACCACTTTAAGCCGTACACTCCACAGAGCTGGGCTTTATGGAAGAGTGGCCAGAAAAAAGCCATTGCGTAAAGAAAAAAATAAGCAAACACGTTTGGTGTTCGCCAAAAGGCATGTGGGAGACTCCCCAAACATATGGAAGAAGGTACTCTGGTCAGATGAGACTAAAATTGAGCTTTATGGCCATCAAGGAAAACGCTATGTCTGGCGCAAACCCAACACCTCTCATCACCCCGAGAACACCATCCCCACAGTGAAGCATGGTGGTGGCAGCATTATGTTGAGGGGATGTTTTTCATCGGCAGGGACTGGGAAACTGGTCAGAATTGAAGGAATGATGGATGGGGCTAAATAAAGGGAAATTCTTGAGGGAAACCTGTTTCAGTCTTCCAGAGATTTGAGACTGGGACAGAGGTTCACCTTCCAGCAGGACAATGACCCTAAAGCATAGTGCTAAAGCAACACTCAAGTGATTTAAGGGGAAACATTTAAATATCTTGGAATGGCCTAGTCAAAGTCCAGACCTCAATCCAATTGAGAATCTGTGGTATGTCTTAAAGATTGCTGTACACCAGCGGAACCCATCCAACTTGAAGGAGCTGGAGCAGTTTTGCCTTGAAGAATGGGCAAAAACCCCAGTGGCTAGATGTGCCAAGCTTATAGAGACATACCCCAAGAGACTTGCAGCTGTAATTGCTGCAAAAGGTGGCTCTACAAAGTATTGACTATGGGGGGGTGAATAGTTCCATTTTAATTCCAGGTTGTAAGGCAACAAAATAGGAAAAATGCCAAGGGGGTGAATACTTTCGCAAGCCACTGTATCTGGTCGTGTTGACGAATGAAACTATAGCCTACAATTCTTCTAGCCTAACTTATTTTTTAAAACCTTATCAGTCCAAATGCAAATATTCCCACATTTTATAACTGCAAAGGGCACAATGTAAATAACACATACTGCCTGCATGCATTTTCCTAAATTTGATCCAATTATCTTTTTTCTGATCTCCTAAGAAACAAGTCATAAGATAACCTCCTAACTCCAACATGAAGTGAGGACGTGACTTGTGACTCATCAATAGAATAGAAGAAATAAACTAAAGTAATTAAACACTTGGTGAGATGAACAGATTGGTCTACCCTCTGGAGGTTTAACTGGAAATTATGCAATTAGTGCTAATTAATCTCCTATTAACACTCCTTAATTAGGAGTCAGGCATTTTGTTCCGGAGCATGTGGTAGGTTCAGTGAATAGTAGCAGACCTGGGTTCAATTAATATTTGAAATGTTTCAAATACTTTAGCCTGCCTGGAGTGCCAGGTGGGCAGGGTTAGCACAGGTCTTTTCTATTGGTTCCATTGGAACAGGCGAGCACAATCAAGCACAGCTAAAATATTAAAATGATTTCTTTCAAATAGCATTTGAACCTAGGTTTGGTTCAGTGAATAGTAGTAGTTTCCGTTTCATGTTGAGGAGAGAAATAAATTATTAATTGAACTGTTTTAGTGTTCATGCTACTTCATCTGTTTATTCTCCACTGTACATTCTGTTACAGTTATATCATCGGGTACATCAAGAACAATTACACGCTGATGATTTGATTTAATTACACTTTTATGAAACATGAACCAATCTGTTTAACGTTAGGTGATTTCTGCATAAATGTCTACACTATTATGAACACGTGAATGACTGATTGAATGCACAGCAAGATTACACAATACAGTATATGTTCAAGATGTATTGCCAGGTTCTTTACAAATGTTTTACTCCTAGTCCTACCATCAAACACTATTCCTTCTCTAGCGCATGTGCTCTTAACTAGATAATATTCATATAATTAATCAGAGAAGATTGTGAATAGGCCCTAAGCAGTTGCTTATTCCGCTTATAGCAGGGGCCGCTTCTGGCTCTTACATCGGGCAGTGCTCCACGCCACACCCTGATGGAGCTGTGGTTGAGCAGAGAGTGGACCACCCTCTCTGGCTTGTGCTCCGTCTTGTAGGACACCACCTTCAGAGGACCACAATCGAAATATGTTGTAAAACATTTGTGTTATCTTCAATTACAGTATTTTAAATGCAATCTATCCACGTGTGGCTGAATTATGTTTTTATATGTCATAAATAAAATGAAATAAAACACCTTGAAGACGTTGTGCATGGTGTTGACGCAGGCTCCGAGGGCCAGGAGAAGATCCACCACGTCTGGGTTGATGTTCTTACAGGCCATTTGGATCGGAGACGGTTTGTCCTAGTCCCCTGTTGTGGCGTCGGCGCCCGCCCCCAGCAGCAGCTCACACACCTGGAGGACAGGAAACACAAGGGACTTTTCACACTAATAAGCCGAACCAAGCAGAGCCAAACCAAGTTATACTGAGGGTTATTAACTCCAAATGATAAACAAACACAATAATGAATGAAGTAGATCACACACACCTTGGTGTAGTGTTCCAGATCGTCCTTCTCCTGTGGTTGTGAGCAGGCGGCGTTGAGCGGCATGAGACAATCTTCATATTGCATCTCCACAGCGGCGCTGTAGCGCAGGTACAGCTCTATGTGACCCAGGAGCCCGTTCCTTGCCGCCGTGTGTAATGGTGTGTCGTCCTCATCGAGGCTCTGCCCGTTGATCGCAGCGCCAAACTGGAGCAAGTGTTTTGCACACCTGTTGATCCAATTAGAGGGGGGCCAAAGGGAAATAGAATGTCCTGCAATTCTGGTTTCCTAATCCTCGCTTCATGTCCACATCCCAGTTCATCCCTAACCCTAGCCTCAATCACAATCACAACCCTAACTTCATCTCCACATCACGGTTCAACCCTAACCTTCCTATGGTGGAGTCTACTGCCAAGTCTCAGAGCAATAATATTGGTTGGTACTGTACTCACTCTAGGGGCTCAGGACTGGTGCACATGTGCAGGGGCACGGGCCAGTCTTCACTGACAGTGTTTGAGTTGGCGCCATGGGACAGCAGCAGCTTTACACACTGGGTCTGGCAGGCCTTGTGGAGGGCAGTGGTGACCCCGGGAGCCAGGTCTACGTTGGCCCCATGCTGAAGCAGGTTCCTCAGGCAGTCAACGAAGATCGGCCTGCTGTTATGTGGAGCAGGGTGGTCAGCTGCTGCTCATAGGTCAGAGACCACAGTCCGGCAGGGAAGCAACAGGGTCGTGTCTATTAGGGCATGCAACTGAAAATGTTTTAAAAACGTATTGTAATGGAAAAGGAAAACAAGCGTTTATTGGAAAAGTCCAGGGAGACCCTTTCTGTTTGTCTGTTTTATTCCTTTTGGTGACTAAATGAACATGACCCCTGTGAACAGGTCATTTCAAACAAAGGCATCAACCTACTCAGGGTTCTATAATGGTGCCTGAAGTTATTCCACTCCTGGATGTTCCTGGTTTAGTACACACTCTGGCTCGTCTATGATGCTAATAAGGGTCAGGTCATTTCCCACAAGTATCGTACTGAACTCCAAAGTATAGCCCGCAATTACACAGAACAATGTCAGTAGTTTTTTATAAAAACGTAATTTAAATGTAACGTCGGAGCTCCAGTACGCCCACACAACTCCATCGTAAATCGTGGAGTTGAGTTTAATCCGCTACCCCCACAAGCAGACAGTTACAGAACATAACCTCAGATGTCGGTTCCGACCGACATTTTCGCTTATAAATCGACCCGTGGATACCTTAGATCGAAATGGCTTGCATTGAGCGATAGCCCTGGTTGCCACTGACACAGTAGTATAGTTTTTTTTTAAACCTTTGGATGTTAAATCTGAAACGATTTGAAGCGGGGATGTCCCTCCTACCATTTCATTCGCTCTTCCGACTGTCCAACTCTTGACTGAACTCTACATCACAGCCGTGGACAAAGCTCATGCCTGCAATCGTTACATAGTAGCGCAGCAGGAGTGGTTTCATTAAGGTAGCACATTCAGAGATCGATTTATAGCCATTCATCTAAAATAATTCATAGATGTTAAACAATAAACACTTCTTTGTCATAGACGGACAATATTAATATGAGATGGAAGGAGAGTTCCTAACGAGTTCAGGAAGGCAAACTAGAGCTCTGCGAGACATTCACAGCCATGGAGTCAAACGTTTTGATCAAGAGACACCTTTAGAAAATATGCAAACGTTCTAACACTAAACATGCAAATATGTATTTCACAGTTATAAGGAAGGTGAAATCGTATAGTTTGTCATTTTATAATTTCAATATGCTATATTTAGAAAGCATAAGTCATTTCAAGCCTTATTCATACAGTTTTGTTGAATAGGAAATACATGATAAAATATTTCAGATTTTTATTATATTTGTACTGTGCACTTGAGCTTGTGTCCTCAAAAGTAACTACACCTCAGCAATTTATAAAAAATGTTACCAGAAAGGAGAGATTTGAACCTTTGAGTATGTAGCATTACTAGTTATTGTTTATGGCCCTCTCGTGATAAATAATTACTTTTGGGGATTAAGTAGATTACATTTTGGATTAGATTTAACTGGATAACCTGTAGCCTGGGCTGTGGCGATCACATCGTTGCAGTCTCTCAAGTTGTAAGAAGAGTAACAACCGACTTGTTAGTTTTGGGTTTTGTTTGTTGTTTCCATGTTCGAGTAATGGCGGTTTCTTTCTCCTGAGGTAAATGCTGTGCTGTTCTGAAGCCTGTTTGTCCACAGGATGCTATTTCAGGGAGGCACAACGGTAACGTTATGTCATATTTTGTATGGCCCAGAAAAGCCTGGCGCAGCAGCAAAATTACTTCTGTGTCACATGCAGTGGCGACCCGTCATTCAGGCTCTGCCGCACCGGTTTTGAGCCCCACCGGTTTTGCATGTTATTTTGGCACATATCAGTTTTCAACCAATGTAAAAAAATAAATAAATCATTGAGTTAATAATGCCGCATACAAACGTGGTTTCTTTTTTGCTTTCTTGAGTAAGGCAGATCCAAAATGCAGGTGTTTTAGCCTAGCTCAGTGCTTTCTGTGGTGGTGGGGCAGCCAGCAGAAAATAAGGAGCGTAGGGGTTGGTAATGTTCTCTAGTTGCGCCGTGATTGGCTCAGTGTCCTGTCACTCATGGGGACACTACATCACCGCAAAATGTAAGGGTAGAGCTCGAAAATTCAAGCCCCTTGGGTGCTGCCATAGAGTTACATTAGAAGTGCCCATCCAAGAAGGCTCAAGGTCATTGGCCACAGATAAAATGACATCAAATCACATATCTACAGTAGCTTTGATTGGACTGATCATGTCAACATCATACTTTCAAAATATTAACTAGCAAGCTAGCAGTCATCATGAATCAAGTCATCAATATACTGGCAAATCCTTTTCAATCCTTGTCATATGAAGAGAAATAATGAAGAGAAATTATAGATAAAACGTATCGGTGCTCATTGGCCATTGGACATAAACAATACACAACAAGTTGGAAATCGCAAATTCAACAATGAGTGGTTTGGAAGAAATCAGAGGCTAACTGCAAGCATTGCAAAGCAAATCACTAGCCTGCTAGTCAGTGGAGTGGGTGTGTGGTCCTAAGTCTGGGTTTAAAGGTCTCTTTTCCAAGCTTAAAAGGATAAACATTCAACATTGGCCATGCTGTCAATCCAGCATGACTTCTGCCTCGCTCAAAACAACTGGAAACTCGGAACTGAGAAATCTCAGACTTCAGTGAGTTCAAGACAACTGGGAACTCGGAAAGAAATAAGCTCAGACTGGGAAAATACGTTTTGAACAGTCATCCAACTCTGAATTGCAAGTTGGGAACTCGGGCCTCTTTCTAGAGCTCCGACCTGAAGATCACTGACGTATCATGATTCGAATTGTTTTTTTCAGAGTTCCCAGTTGTCTTGAAAGCATCATAAATCCAGACTTTGATGAAAGTTTGATGACAAAATTTGCCCATGAAGAACCGCCGCCCCACCTTCCTGTTCAAGTGAGCACAGCACAACGTGAGTCCAAACGTACTGTATGCTGCTGCATAAATTATATAATATGCCAGGGAGATTTATACTGTAACCAAGAAAGTAATACTAAGTGTATGTTGTGTAGTAAGCTGTTAGCGGTTGGTGGTGCACATGTAGCCTATAGCCTGTTTTAGAGAAATGTCATCATCGAATATTGTAAGAGCTTTCATTGTCTGCTTATGTGCCCCCTTTATTTATCCTACGGTTCTGACTTGGTGTACAGGGAGAACACTAAGAACGGCCCATGTTCTGAATTCTGTCGCTATACATTTCAAAAGTGCTGAACAAATAGTTCTATTGACTACGTCCGTCCTAGCGCACTCATTCATGTCTTAAATCGAAATTACAGATTGCCTCTTACCCGCTCGTCTTCCCCTTATGCCATAGTTTGTACATTTCAATTGACAGTAGAAACCACATTTGTTTAAGCAAGTCAGCCATATCAGCTATGTTTTTTTAAAAGGCAGTACATGAGACTGAATGAACTGTTTCGCTGCCAGACAAGGCTCCGCTGATAGCCAGGTGAAGCAGTGGTAAGGATTCACTGAAAAGAAAGCTCTGCTGTTGGGTCAGCTTTATGTAAGCCCTAACAGTTTGTGGGCACCGTTTGTCACCATTATAGTGCAATTAATGTATTGTTTAGTGTTATGTTGTGGCTTTGCTGGCATGCATCTAAAACATTTTTTGGGAGTTTGCCCCACCAAGATTGACATGCTAAAATCGCCACTGGTCACATGTAAACACGCTCACTCACTTTTATGTTACCAAACCCCCTGGACTGGACAATTGGACTGCTTACAGACAAGAACATGTTTTTGAATGACAACCTAGCCATAAGAGAATAACATTAGACAGGTGTTTGAATGGAAAACCTAACACAACTAATAAATTGGCTTCCTGCTGGAACGTTTCTGAACCAAGTGGTGGACTGCATCTACACTGAACAAAAATATAAATGTAATAATTTGAAAGATTTTACTGAGTTACAGTTCATGTAAGGAAATCAGTCAATAGAAATACATTCCTTAGGCCCTAATCTATGGATTTCACATGACTGAGCAGGGGCACAGCCATGGGTGGGCCTGGGAAGGCATAGGCCTACATTTTACATTTACATTTTAGTCATTTAGCAGACGCTCTTATCCAGAGCGACTTACAGTTTTAGTGAGTGCATACATTATTTAATTTTTTTTCATACCCCCCGTGGGAATCGAACCCACAACCCTGGCGTTGCAAACGCCATGCTCTACCAACTGAGCTACATCCCTGCCGGCCATTCCCTCCCCTACCCTGGACGACGCTGGGCCAATTGTGCGCCGCCCCATGGGTCTCCCAGTCGCGGCCGGCTACGACAGAGCCTGGATTCGAACCAGGATCTCTAGTGGCACAGCTAGCACTGCGATGCAGTGCCTTAGACCACTGTGCCACTCGGGAGCCAGGACCAGCCAATCAGAATGAGTTTTTCCTCACAAAAGGGCTTTATTACAGACATAAATACTCCTCAGCACCCATTTGCTCACTAACAGAGATGTAAACACATTTGTGCACCAAATCTGAGAGAAATAAGCTTTTTGTGCATATCTTTTATTTAAACTCATGAAACATGGGGCCAACACTTTACATGTTGCGTTTATATTTTTGTTCAGTATATAAATAATGCCTATAAATTGTAATTTGATACTGCCATGGTTAGTTGCATTTGATCATGGGCTTATAATCAATACAAGAAGGCCAAGGGCTACATCCATGGCTTATGGGCTTTTGGTATTGGTGCAATGTTCAGACTACAATGTAATTACCTAAAACTTATTGAACAAATGCACTCCATTCTAAAATTTGTAATTAATTCACACACAAAAGGGTTTTGTATTCATTGTGATAGAGACAAAGAAAACCCCTCAACAATCACTGTCTCAAGTCTAGAGCATGGAGACCAATTATCATGATGCCAGTTCCATTACTGCTGATTACAGATGTCAATCTCTGCAATTACCTCAGACATTCGTCATTATAATGACATATAAGTAACATGTCACTCTATGTGACATAACTTATATTAGCTTTGGTGCGTTAACGATAAGGTTCAATGTAATTATTTTTGCCATATTTGAATAAGACCATGTTGCTTACCTTCTCCCCTGGCCAGCCCGTGCATGTCCCCTCCCTGGGGCTCGATGATCAGATTTAACGTGACGTCCCTGAGGAAGAAGTGTTGCACAGCGTCCCCATCCCCAGAGTAGAGAGCATTCAGCTGGGGGTCTAACGTAGGTGCAGGATCTTGTAGGTGCAGGACCTACCCTGTCCCTGGCCTCTTTTTTTCAGCATGTAACAGTTGAGTTGGTGGCTGGCCAGCTGCTTCTTGTACTTGTGTCACTCCAGCATATCCTCATCCAACTGGAGGGAACGCAAGGCCGTGGGGGTGAAGATGAAACTGCCTCCTCCCGACATGTTGAATGAATGAATGACTGGCTTGCTTCTCGCTCAGGATAGGACTGTGGTGTGTAGGAAACTGAGTAAGGGTCGTTTCTCAGGTCTGGTAGACTGTCTCGTTTTGGTGTTTGTCTCTCTCTGTCACCACTCTTTCTGCTTCCCTCTCCCTTTACGTTATGGTCTCGTGCCTACTTTCTGCCTCCCAGCTGTTCAGTGGAGTTGTTTTGATATCTTATAAGAGAGCCTCCCTGCAGCATGAGCAGAAGGGCTATTTTTACCACCCCCCTCACATGGCTACTTTGCCTCCCCTGGTAACCTTCAGCGAAAGTGTCAACCATGTCGCCACTGCTATTCTGTGTCATAAGAAGAAACTGTTTGAATCAGCGTGTTATTGGAAACATCTACGATTTGAGCCACAATATCATATATGATTTTAGAGATAATAAAATCACGTGTATTTTCATTGGCTAGTATTCCTGCTGCAGGGGAAAGCCCCCATGTGTTTTGACCCAGTGGCTGGGCTTACACCACATACTACAATAACAGATAGGGTGAATATAACTCACATGGTAAAGTACCTTCCTTCTTCTCCATGGGACTCAATGGATGGTGAACTCATCCCCATAGCAACCAGCAGGTCTTCTAGTTCACTGTAGTGAATCCACTGCGCTGCAAACACAAAACCTTACTCCTGTGCGATACTGTATCTAACAGTTTATTCTAATGACATAAGTAATGTCACAGCAAGTGACATGCAACAGACATATAATATGTCAGCTTTGGTGACATAACGGTTAAATGGCACTATTTTGACATGTACTATATGACTAATAAGCTCATATTGAAATATTGACTCTTCTGGTTTGTATTTTATCAGGAATACAGTGGCATTTTTCCTATTTTGTTGCCTCACAACCTGGAATTAAAATGGATTTTTTGGGGGTTTGTATAATTTGATTTACACAACATGCCTACCACTTTGAAGATGCACATTTTTTTTTTCTTGTGAAACAAACAAGAAATAAGACAAAAAAACAGAAAACTTGAGCGTGCATAACTATTCACCCCCCCCAAAGTCAATACTTTGTAGAGCCACCATTTGCAGCAATTACAGCTGCAAGTCTCTTGGGGTATGTCTCTATAAGCTTGGCACATCTAGCCACTGGGATTTCTCCCCATTCTTCAAGGCAAAACTGCTCCAGCTCCTTCAAGTTGGATGGGTTCCGCTGGTGTACAGCAATCTTTAAGTCATACCACAGATTCTCAATTGGATTGAGGTCTGGGCTTTGACTAGGCCATTCCAAGACATTTAAATGTTTCCCCTTAAACCACTTGTGTTGCTTTAGCACTATGCTTAGGGTCATTGTCCTGCTGGAAGGTGAACCTCCGTGCCAGTCTCAAATCTCTGGAAGACTGAAACAGGTTCCCTCAAGAATTTTCCTGTATTTGGCGCCATCCATCATTCCTTCAATTTTGACCAGTTTCCCAGTCCCTGCCGATGAAAAACATCGGCAGGTTTTTCTGTGGTGCCATATTCTTTCCATTTTTTAATAATGGATTTAAAATGGTGCTCCGTGGGATGTTCAAAGTTTCTGATATTTTTTTGTAACCCAACCCTGATCTGTACTTCTCCACAACATTGTCCCTGACCTGTTTGGAGAGCTCTTTGGTCTTCATGGTGTCGCTTGCTTGGTGGTGCCACTTGCTTAGTGGTGTTGCAGACTCTGGGGCCTTTCAGAACAGGTGTATATATACACACACTGAGATCATGTGACACTTAAATAAAGTCCACCTGTGTGCAATCTAACTAATTATGTGACTTCTGAAGGTAATTGGTTGCACCAGATCTTATTTAGGGGCTTCATAGCAAAGGGGGTGAATACATATGCACGCACCACTTTTCCGTTATTTATTTTTTAGCATTTTTTGAAACAAGTTATTTTTTTCCATTTCACTTCACCAATTTGGACTACTTTGTGTATGTCCATTACATGAAATCCAAATAAAAAAATCAATTTAAATTACAGGTTGTAATGCAACAAAATATGAAAAACACCAAGGGGGATGAATATTTTTGCAAGGCACTGTATATCCATCCATTCACCCCAAAGCAAAATGACAAGATAAAACCACTAACTCTATAGTGGCATAGTTGCATGGTGCATGGTTTGTAAACATTTGTATTTGTAGCCATGAACACTCTGTATCCACATGGCTTCTACATTTAAAGAACATTAGGTTGAACAAGTGGCTTGGACACCACTGGTTCACTCAACCCCACGGGTAGTCGTGTTATGATGGTGGAGGGACAGCACACAATTAAGCCTCTTAAAGTCTACCCAGTGAGTAGTACTGAGTATCTGCCACACATTTCATTTGAAGGATGAATACACTGTGCTTGCCCATCAACACGTAGAGCTACTTACTGTACCTTGAGGTTTTTAATTCTAAAGATGGGTTTATATGAGTGGCAGGGGTGTCTTTGTGGAGTGAAATCTAACGATAATTTAACTACCACAGGAATTTTTGAATTATACACTGCTCAAAAAAATAAAAGGGAACACTTAAACAACACAATGTAACTCCAAGTCAATCACACTTCTGTGAAATCAAACTGTCCACTTAGGAAGCAACACTGATTGACAATAAATTTCACATGCTGTTGTGCAAATGGAATAGACAACAGGTGGAAAATATAGGCAATTAGCAAGACACCCCCAATAAAGGACTGGTTTTGCAGGTGGTGACCACAGACCACTTCTCAGTTCCTATGCTTCCTGGCTGATGTTTTGGTCACTTTTGAATGCTGGCGGTTCTTTCACTCTAGTGGTAGCATGAGACGGAGTCTACAACCTACACAAGTGGCTCAGGTAGTGCAGCTCATCCAGGATGGCACATCATTGCGAGCTGTGGCAAGAAGGTTTGCTGTGTCTGTCAGCGTAGTGTCCAGAGCATGGAGGCGCTACCAGGAGACAGGCCAGTACATCAGGAGACGTGGAGGAGGCCGTAGGAGGCCGTAGGAGGGCAACAACCCAGCAGCAGGACTGCTACCTCCGCCTTTGTGCAAGGAGGAGCAGGAGGAGCACTGCCAAAGCCCTGCAGAATGACCTCCAGCAGGCCACAAATGTGCACGTGTCTGCTCAAACGGTCAGAAACAGACTCCATGAGGGTGGTATGAGGGCCCGACGTCCACAGGTGGGGGTTGTGCTTACAGCCCAACACCGTGCAGGACGTTTGGCATTTGCCAGAGAACACCAAGATTGGCAAATTCGCCACTGGCGCCCTGTGCTCTTCACAGATGAAAGCAGGTTCACACTGAGCACGTGACAGAGTCTGGAGACGCCGTGGAGAACTTCTGCTGCCTGCAACATCCTCCAGCATGACCGGTTCGGCAGTGGGTCAGTCATGGTGTGGGGTGGCATTTCTTTGGGGGGCCGCACAGCCCTCCATGTGCTCGCCAGAGGTAGCATGACTGCCATTAGGTACTGAGATGAGATCCTTAGACCCCTTGTGAGACCATATGCTGGTGCGGTTGGCCCTGGGTTCCTCCTAATGCAAGACAATGCTAGACCTCATGTGGCTGGAGTGTGTCAGCAGTTCCTGCAAGAGAAAGGCATTGATGCTATGGACTGGCCCGCCCGTTCCCCAGACCTGAATGCAATTGAGCACATCTGGGACATCATGTCTCGCTCCATCCACCAACGCCACGTTGCACCACAGACTGTCCAGGAGTTGGCGGATGCTTTAGTCCAGGTCTGGGAGGAGATCCCTCAGGAGACCATCCGCCACCTCATCAGGAGCATGCCCAGGCGTTGTGGGGAGGTCATACAGGCACGTGGAGGCCACACACACTACTGAGCCTCATTTTGACTTGTTTTAAGGACATTACATCAAAGTTGGATAAGCCTGTAGTGTGGTTTTCCACTTTAATTTTGAGGGTGACTCCAAATCCAGACCTCCAAGGGTTGATAAATTTGATTTCCATTGATAATTTTTGTGTGATTTTGTTGTCAGCACATTCAACTATGTAAAGAAAAAAGTATTTAATAAGATTATTTCATTCATTCAGATCTAGGATGTGTCATTTTAGTGTTCCCTTAATTTTTTTGAGCAGTGTATTTAATTAGCATTGAATTGTTGTAGCAGCCTGGGGTGTGACTGATCCAGTCAGTCTGTTTACAGTATTGTCTGTCTATAGCTTATAGTGGTTTGTTAGGTTCTCTACAATAGCTGCCTGCTTGTGTGTTCTTAGAGAGAAAAATAGATTTATACTAATCTGAATTGCACTAGTACTTGTGGAAGAACTCATGATGGTATTTTGGAGTGCCTTTCCTTCTCATTCTATTTTCTATCAGAAAACATTGACTCACATTCACAATGTATACCTTAACGACTATTCTGGTATATGGAAATCAATGCCATTTGTTTCATGTTACAGTTTGGGGGTAATAGATGGCACATTAAACTGAAGGCGTCTAAGAGTTTTGACTTTGCAAACACACATTACTAGAGAGAGACTGGGAATATTGTTTTCTGCTGCTGGAGTGGAGTACATCCTTTTAAATGATACCCATAATGAGTTTATAATATGCATCTGGGCTACCTCCTCTCTACTTTGATGTCTTCCAAATGGCCCGGGTGTCATCAGAAAAACATGTAGGCACTTTCCCGCCTCATTGACTCCCAAATGTATTTTAAATATCATTCCTGGTAACGCAATTATTTAAAAACGCTGAACTAAACACTTACTAATGGGGAAAAAGACAGTGACTTCGATAAATTCATTTCTCAAATGGTGGGCATTCTTTTTTTCTCAATTGTTTTACTGAAGCGGGGGACGACAGAAACACATCTCCGTGGTAACCCCCCTGCCCTTATAGCCCCCCCTGTGGACATTCTAAATATTTTTACTTCCTCACTCTTTCTATCAGCAGCTGTCTGTATCTGTATGGGGCTTCTGCATTGCGGTCAACATCCTCAAAACGACAGTTAGCGACTGGACATATTGAAAACAGCTAATGACCTAATGTGTCTGTGGCTCGCTTAATTTATGCAATTAGTTCCCTCTGATTACCAGGCTCTTAATGCTGTTTTGAGTACTACTAACTATGGATACATGCTATTACACAGTGGAGGGAATTAAACTAGCTATAGCCCTCCCTGACTCCCGACAGTACGTTCATGAGAACCTAATGGAAAGTACACAGTAGTTACAGAAATATTATACTGAACAAAAATATAAAACGCAACATGTAAAGTGTTGGTCCCATGAGCTGAAATAAAAGATCCCAGACATTTTCCATACACAGAAAAAGCTTATTTCTCTCCAATTTTGTTTACATCACTGTTAGTGAGCATTTCCATCCACCTGACAGCTGTGGCATATCAATAAACTGATTAAACAGCATGATCATTACACTGGTGCACCTTGTGCTGGGGACAATAAAAGGCCACTCTAAAATGTGCAGTTTTGTCACACAACACAATGCCACAGATGTCTCAAATTGAGGGAGTGTGCAATTGGTGTACTGACTGCAGGAATGTCCACCAGAGCTGTTGCCAGAGAATTGAATGTTAATTTCTCTACCATAAGCCGCCTCAAACGTTGTTTTAGAGAATTTTGCAGTACGTCCAACCGGCCTCACAACCGCAGACCATGTGTAACCACACCAGCCCAGGACCTCCACATCTGGCTTCTTCACCTGCGGGATGGTCTGAGACCAGCCACCTGGACAGCTGATGAAACTGAGGAGTATTTCTGTCTGTAATAAAGCCCTTAGTAATGAAAGTGGAACAAAATACATTAACACTGTGAATGGAAAATAAGTCATGGTTGGTTACTATGTAGTTAAAATTAAGGTGTTACTAGTGGTATATATTTTTTGTAGGAGCATCATAAAACATTTACAAAATAAATATGAGTGTAAAATGTAAAGCAAAGGAACCCTTGAACCATAGAATTATGGAATGCAGTTCAATCATGGAACTGCTCTTCCCTATAGCAATCCATAAACCAACTTGCCCACTACTTGATATCCAACTTCTTCCCAAAATAATTACTTATACAGCCTTCTGTAAAAAGCATGTATCCAAACCATTTTAGAGTGACTAAAATTGACATTTTTATCTTGTAACAGGCCACAGCCCACCAGATAACAGCAGAAACACTGCTGATTTATGACAATGGATAAAAAGTCCAAAGAATGCACAAATTATAGAAAATTAAGGGTGTTTATTGGGTACGGAGTTAGGGTTAGTATTGTGTCGTTTTAAGGTGTACATGAACAACTGCACAGTTTAGAGTGGCCTTTTATTGTCCCCAGCACACTGTGCACCTGTGTAATGATCATGCTCTTCTTGATATGCCACACCTGTCAGGTGGATGGATTATCTTGGCAAAGAGAAATGCTCACTAACAGGGACGGAAACAAATGTGCACAAAATGTGAGAGAAATAAATTTGTGCGTATGGAACATTTCTGGGATCTTTTATTTCAGCTTATGAAACTTGGAACCAACACTTTACATGTTGCGTTTATATTTTTGCTCAGTATAGATATGATTAGCATTCCTGAAACATTATTTTGTTGAAATATTATCTGAGAAATTAAGCAAATTGATTGCATCAAAATTATAATAATATAATAGTCCATTTTAATTTATAGGATTCAGATAATATTCAATAAATATATTACCCAACATCCGATTTGGACCAAACTTCTTCCTACCAATGATTAAAACATTAGGAATCTTTTTGTTGTTGTTGTAAAAAGCCACCCACGGACCCCCACACCCCATGCCAATCCCAACCTAACAACCACGTATCAGTGCTCTGTTTGACAAATAGTATGAAGCTGTGGCTTGGAGTATTGCTTCTCCATACTACAGTGGCATTACCTGGATTTCTGCATAAATTGGTCATAAAATTTGATAGTTTAAGCAGACTGTGTTTGTCTAATAAACAAACAATTATATGTTTATGTCTTTATTGAACACACAGTGTAAACATTCACAGTGCAGGGTGGAAAAAGTAACTGGTTGACCCTCCTTAGGCAGCAATAACCTCAACCAAACGTTTTCTGTAGTTGAGGATCAGACCTGCACAACGGTCAGGAGGGATTTTGGACCATTCCTCTTTACAAAACTGTTTCAGTTCAGCAATATTCTTGGGATGTCTGGTGTGAACCGCTCGAGGTCATGCCATAGCATCTGAATCGGGTTGAGGTCAGGACTCTGACTGGGCCACTGCAGAAGGTGTATTTTCTTCTGTTGAAGCCATTCTGTTGTTGATTTACTTCAGTGTTTTGGGTCGTTGTCCTGTTGCATCACCAAACTTCTGTTGAGCTTCAATTGGCGGACATATAGCCTTACATTCTCCTGCAAAATGTCTTGATAAACTTGGGAATTCATTTTTCTGTCAATGATAGCAAGCTGTCCAGGCCCTGAAGCAGCCCCAAACCATGATGCTCCCTCCACCATACTTTACATTTGGGATGAGGTTTTGATGTTGGTGTGCTGTGTCTTTTTTTTATATCCACACAGTGTTGTGTGTTCCTTCCAAACAACTAAACTTTAGTTTCATCTGTCCACAGAATATTTTGCCAGTAGCGCTGTGGAACATCCAGGTGCCCTTTTGCGAACTTCAGACGTGCAGTAATGTTTTTTTTGGACAGCAGTGGCTTCTTCCGTGGTGTCCTCCCATGAACACCATTCTTGTTTAGTGTTTTACATATTGAAGACTTGTCATATTTGCAGGACGGCCACTCCTAGGAAGAGTAGCAACAGCACTGAACTTTCTCCATTTATAGACAATTTGTCTTACCGTGGACTGATGAACGTCAAAGCTTTTAGAGATACTTTTGTAACCCTTTCCAGCTTTATGCAAGTCAACAATTCTTAATCTTAGCTCTTCTGAGATCTCTTCTGTTCGAGGCATGGTTCACGTCAGGCAATGCTTTTGGTGAGTTTTTAATTTTTTTTAATAGGGCAGGGCAGCTCTAACCAACATCTCCAATCTCATCTCATTGACTGGACTCCAGGTTAGCTGACTCCTGACTCCAGTTAGCTTTTGGATAAGTCATTAGCCCAGGGGTTCACATACTTTTTCCAACCTACACTGTGAATGTTTAAATGATGTATTCAATATAGACAATAAAAATACAATAATTTGTGTGTTATTGGTTTAAGCACACTGTGTTTGTCTATTGTTGTAACAGATGAAGATCAGATCAAATTTTATGACCAATTTATGCAGAAATCCAGGTAATTCCAAAGGGTTCACATACTTTTTCTTGCCACTGTATGGAATGTATTCCCTGTGAATCTGGTGATCCCCCCCCCCCCCCAATAAAGTAGTGTGTACCAGATTGACGACTAGATGCCACTGTTGCTGCTACACATACATTTTGCTGGTCTCATGTTTTTTAAAATAGATCACAACATTTCCTTTACAAATTTGGGTAGAAAACCAATAGATTTGGCTCATTACTAAAATAAATTGTGTGGTCATCCTCACAATTCAAGCCAGTATTCCATGAAAGCTATTCCGTTTGTCCTTCTCTTAGCAACCTAATGCTTCAACCAAACAAGTGGCCACTCTCTGAGAGGGCTATCCCTCTGGTGCAAATTGCATATGAAGACTTTTCCTACAAGCCCAAATCGGCTAGGGACTAAAATGTTGTGACAACCCTAGGGCGGCGCACAATTGGCCCAGCATCGTCCGGGTTTGGCCGGGGTAGGTAGTCATTGTAAATAAGAATTTGTTCTTAACGGACTTGCCTAGTTAAATAGTGACATTTACCATTAAACCCAAACCAATACCACTGCAATTGCTTTACAGTGTCTGTTTGGGACTTTTACCATTAGAGACCATAACATTGAAACTATTAGAACTGCTGTAGCCTGATGGTTTGCTTGTTCACCCGGAATGGTCTAACTAATCCAGACCTTTTTTTAAACCACAAAAATGGTCCGTTTCCTGGACACAGATTAAGCGTAAAAGGACAAACTGAATTGCTTTCATGGAGGACTGGCTTGAATTGTGAGGATGACCACACAATTTATTTGAATCATGAGCCAAATCTATTGGTTTTCCACCCAAGGTTGCAAAGGGAATGTTGTGATCTATTTAATAAACAGAGACCAGCAAAATGGTTAAAAGAGTGTGGCGGTATAGCAGGAACAGTGGGCAAAACCTGGTACTTTCGCACTACATTATGGTAAATAATGCAAGCGACTTCAATTACGTAATTTCTCTGAACAGGAAAAAAACTAAACATCACAAGATTCACAAGGAATACATTACATAGTATGGAAAAGCAATCCTCCATGCCACAGCTTCATACTACTTGTCAAATATAGAGAATTGATACTGTATACTGGTTGTTGGCATTGGGGGGGGGGGGGGGGGGGGTCTGTCGGTGGCTTTAAAAATAAGTTTGGTCCAAATCGGATTTTGGGTACTCTACTTATTGAATATTATCTGAATCCTATAAATTAAAATGGCCAATTTGGGTGCAATCAATTAGCTTAATTTCTCTGAGAAAAAATACAGTTTCAACAAAATAATGTTTCAGGAATGCTAATCTTGCCTGTTTCTAACTACAGAAACAATTTTAGAACAATCTGAGATGGTGGGTGTCATGGCTTGCTGAAATGACATGGAACAACTCATTGTGAACCTGTGGCTTGTGATGGTGCGGTCAGAACACTCATCTAAAGACCTATTTAGTCATAAGTGGTGACCATGGAAACAGGGCGGGAGACGAGGGGCTAATCGGGCCCTTTAACAGGTTATTATAGTGGAGTTAGACATTCCTATTCCTATATCCAATTACCATTAACCTGGCACTTCTCATGTGCACTTTCACTTACTTATAGAATTCCTATTGTACCATTGTAGCCTATAATGCATTTGGATCACTATATGCCTCCCTCTGTGTAAGCTCGTCTTTGAGGGGCCATTATGGGCCACAAATGCCTGGTGATGGCAACAAAGGCAGGAATATGACTCATACCCAAATTTGATGTCCATCAAAGTCCTTAAAGAGCCTACACCGAGAAATGCCGGATTCCAGTCCAACCAACCTCGGTCCCCTTCTCATCACTTTGATGCTAGAAATGTTAGGGGGAACAAAACATGAATTTGAATTGTTGGTTGATGGAAGCTCTGTACCATTCTGTGAAGGCATGATTACTTTCACCCCCCTCTAAACCCACTACCTAGCCTAGGCCCTATAATGTATTGTGTGTCGTTACCGATTCCAATTGTCTCCCCCTATAACGACCTAATCGCCATGCACGCAAATAGCCCCCTGCTTCATTATGACAATTGAGGGGTTCATATTTCAACCTAATAGTCCCTCTATAACTTTTACCATATATCACAACCTCATTTCATTGGGAGTGCAGTTAGTATGCCAAGTGGAACATTTTCTAATGATGCAGCTCTCTCTTGCACCAAAACAAGGCAGGCGAGCCCGGTGCTTCTGCATCAGTCACTAATGTATCCATCCATAATGTTTATAACACTCCCTAAAGGAGACAGCAATGGCTACAAAGACCGAGGCTGGAGTTGGGATCTTATGGGGTTAGGGGGGGGTGTTATACCCAGGCAGTCGCACAAATAGCCATAATGATAATCATTTACAAAAACACTACTGCCATGCTAGCTATTAATGATGGCATCAGATCACAGCCGTGGTCCATAGATGTGTCATTAGCAACATATCAGGAAGAAACATCTGAAATGGATACCATGAGAGTGACAGAGGGGAGGAGGAACTGTCTGGTATACAAGCACAATAACATTGAATACTGCTTGACTTTCTGGGCTGTTGATAAGGGTAATAGCTATAATTATAGGGGTTATTTATATATGGCAGGATGTAAACATTATCCTAATTGTAAAGACCTCCATTTCATTTTCTCCTAATTAGACTGCATTCGTGTTAATATGCAGTAATCAAAGACTATTCAGTGAATTCACATTTATGATTATAGGCTAGATTTGTATTATTTAATTTGAAAATGTAAGCATGAGGCTGTATCACTTGCATTCCCTTTGGACGGTTTTCCACTTTCAACATCAGCAGCTCAGAAAAGGCCTACTTGGGCTGCATTTAGACAGGTAAACCAATTCTGATCTTTTTATTCACTAATTGGTCTTTTGACCAATAATTCAGATGCCTGTGTAAAACGCAGCTATTTAGATGGCTTATAATGACATGCCTAATCTATCGATTCTTTCATTTCCTCCCAGACATGTCTGATAGGTGGAGGGAGATAACATTGTTTAAGATGCTTTGATATGACTAATTGGATAGAAAACAGTAAATACGATTTGAGCCAATTGAATCACTGCATTCTGAAATTTTAGGTAAAGGGCTGATATTGTATAGAACCCTCAAACACAACTCTAGACCTTGAAGCCATTAAATTGCCCTCTATATTGGGGCAAAAAGGACTGGGATAGCACACTGTTTTTAGCCTCACAGCACTGGTCCTCTAGATCAGATTTTCCAAACTCAGTCCTGGGGCCCCCACGGGTGAATGTTTGTTTTTGCCTTAGCACTTCTCATCCGATTCAAATAATTAAAGCTTGATGAGTTGGTTATTTGATAGCTTCAGCAAAACCTTTCCATAACAGCCACCTTTATATTAGATTGCCATATAGCCCATAAATCAGATATGTGCAGTGATGTAAATTGAGCTACCTGCATGGGGTCTGGGTAGAGGTTGCCAATGTTGTGATGAGGGTATTTGATGTGTATGTTAATATGACTAAAGCAATGGTCCATCTAGTGGTAAAAAATGAAAATTGCAGAAGCTTTTAATCTAATCTTGGGGACAAAAAAAACAACAATATCAATTTAGTGCATTTATTTACCAAAATAATGAGTCAACTTAAACTTAGTGGTGCATCCATTGCCTTAATTGGGTTTCTGCGGCCTTTGACGCACTCATTTTCTACTTTGAACTGGTGTATTTGGTGACAGCTTTGGTGCCCTCGGACACGGCGTGCTTAGCCAGCTCTCCGGGTAGCAAGAGTCGGACTGCGGTCTGTACCTCTCGGCTGGTGATGGTTGAGCGTTTGTTGTACTGGGTCAGACGAGATGCTTCAGTTGCAATGCGCTCAAACACATCGTTGACAAAGGAATTCATGATGCTCATTGCTCTGCTGGAGATGCCCGTGTCAGGATGGACCTAGAGACAAAGAACACATGTCATCAAGTCGAAGAGAAGTACAGTAGTAGTAGTTAGTGCCTTTAATTCTTTAAAGTCTACACTGTTGGGGGGGGGGGGGGGGGGGTTCTAAACAGACATACATATTGTCTTGTTAAGGTCATACCATGGATCATTTAGATATTGGAATTTTAGGACCCCTTAGGTATCCCAAAAAATTGATTTTAAATTAGATAAAATACTGAATTTGGCCTTTACTACTACAGAAACACATTCAATAACACAACAAAAAAAACTACTAAAATAAGGTTGAAGTGTCTGTCCTATATCTATGAGATATAAGAAAACACTTTGTTTAAACACATATTTAACCCCTTATTTGTTGGCAAAAACCTCCATTAATTTGTATGGGTTAACTTTAGAGCAAAACGGTGGACACCTTCATGAGTCTCCCCTTTCTATAGGGTGTTCATATTAGTTTGTGGCCCAAAGGTTCAGATGTTTTCGTGAAAAGACAGATTTTCGGGATGTCTCCTGGTCTGACAAACAGCTCTGTAGCTCTGCCACTTTCCACCACAGATGCGGAAGAGCGACATAAAAGGATGCGGTGGATTGAGACGCAGCCCATGCAAAAAACAGATCTCTACTTTAAACTGACGGATTTTGATGGCGATTTTCTTATGTTAGATTGAGGCACCGCTGCCTCAATAGACTAGGCGGTTAAAATATAATCTTGATAGGATAGATATGCAAAATAACCTCGTCTCCAGCCTAATTGCGCATGGGCGAAACTAAGGTCTTTAAAACAAGAGAAGGCAAAAAAAACATCCACATGAAAGCACATTTTCCGACACTTACCTGCTTCAAAACTTTATAGATATACACTGCATAAGTTTCTCTCCTCTTGGCTTTTCTTTTAGTCTTCTTCTCCCCGACTGCCTTTCCCTTCTTCTTGGTTACATCGTTACTCATTTCAAAAACTGTGAGATACAACAACAGTAGGTGATAAGTCACGAATTAAACATTAAATTGGCCTGATAAGGTGCACGTTTGTTTATGCATAAGACCTACCTTTAGACACAGTGCAACCGTGATTGTATGTATAATGCTGACGGCACTGTTGTGGGCTATTCACCAGTAATTCCCATCTCATCAAGCTGCCACAACCTGTTTTTAAGTGGCCATTAATTAATGGACAGCTCACGTGGTGTCCGTGCAGGTGCAGTATATTGAAAAATCAGCCTGTCATTCATGCACAATCCACTGGGGGTCGCGCGTGCACCAGCTTTGTACGCATCAATAAGCATTGCATCAATAACAGTGATCATCACCTCAAGTGATTCAGATTTTGGAGTAGAAGTTAATTCATTTTCTTGTAGAATGGCAACAGTGGTCACACTTACCTTAGCAATTTACACAGTGCCTAATGGTCCTTGACTGTGTGTATAATTTGTTATGAAAATGTAACTTTCATCCTTGCAAATTGGCTGAATATTTTTGTTATCATTTGAAAGACTCCTGTATTCTGTATTTTCAGGAGACACCAAATGCAGCATGTAATCACACAAGGTAGCCTACATGTCACTTACTCTCAACATGCAAATAATATATGTCACAATAATATAAATACAAAAATATAAACGCAACAATTTCAAAGATTTTACTGAGTTACAGTTCATATAAGGAAATTAGTCAATTGAAATAAATTAATTGGGCCCTAATCTATGGATTTCACATGACTAGGAATACAAATATGCATCTGATGGTCACAGATACCTTAAAAAAAAGGTAGGGGCATGGATCAGAAAACCAGTCAGTATCTGGTATGACCACCATTTGCCTCATGCAGCGCGACACATCTCCTTCACATAGAGTTGATCAGGCTGTTGATTGTGGCCTGTGGAATGTTGTCCCACTCCTCTTCAATGGCTGTGCGAAGTTGCTGGATATTGGCGGGAACTGGAAGACGCTGTCATACACGTCAATCCAGAGCATCCCAAACATGCTCAATGGGTGACATGTCTGGTGAGTATGCAGGCCATGGAAGAACTGGGACATTTTCAGCTACCAGGAATTGTGTACAGATCCTTGTGACATGGGGCCATGCATTATCATGCTAAAACATGAGATGATGGCGGCGAATGAAATGCGCCTCAGGATCTCGTCACGGTATCTCTGTGCATTCAAATTGCCCTGGATAAAATGCAATTGTGTTCATTGTCTGTAGCTTATGCCTGCCCATACCGTAACCCCACCGCCACCATGGGGCAGTCTGTTCACAATGTTGACATCAGCAAACTGCTTGCCCACATTACACCATACACTCTGTCTGCCATCTGCCCAGTACAGTTGAAACCGGGATTCATCTGTGAAGAACACACTTCTCCAGAGTGCCAGTGGCCATCGAAGGTGAGCATTTGCCCACTGAAGTCGGTTACGACGCCGAACTGCTGAGGATGACGTGCACGCAGATTAGCTTCCCTGAGATGGTTTTTGACAGTTTGTGCAGAAAGTATTTGGGTCTGCAAACCCACAGTTTCATCAGCTGTCCGGGTGACTGGTCTCAGACGATCCTGCAGGTGAAGAAGACGGATGTGGAGGTCCTGGGCTGGCGTGGTTACACGTGGTCTGCGGTTGCGAGGCTGGTTGGACGTACTGCCAAATTCTCTAAAACGATGTTGGAGGCAGCTTATGGTAGAGAAATTACATTAAATTCTCTGGCAACAGCTCTGGTGGACATTCCTGCAGTCAGCATGCCAATTGCACACTCTCTCAAAACTTTAGGCATCTGTGGCATTGTGTTGTGTGACAAAACTGCACATTTTAGAGTGGCCTTTTATTGTTCCCAGCACAAGGTGCACCTGTGTAATGATCATGCTGTTTAATCAGCTTCTTGATATGCCACACCTGTCAGGTGGATGGATTATCTTGGCAAAGGTGAAATGCTCACTAAAACATGGGACCAACACTTTACATGTTGCGATTATATTTTTGTTCAGTGTATTTTCAGTCTTAGGTTTGCAGAGTGATTGGTTGGTGTGGATTCACAGTACCACTGGGCTTATGGTCATCATTGTGGAAGAAAAGTGTTTTGCAAGGAAGCATCAAGGTAACTGAAAACAACTGTTGTGAGAATGTCTGTGGTTTGATTAGACCTAAAACAAGATACTGTGTGTTCATAAAAAAAAAGATACATAAACTAGCACCACAGTAACATCTGTTTTTGTTCAAAACAGAGTCAATATAGTCAAGGAAATTATCTTTAACCACAGAAGGATTGATCATAACCTTCATGTACCATTCCGTGTTTAATTCACAACTATCTAAAGAGGGTTTTGCAGTAAGTCAGAATTAAATCCATTTGACACTTCAGATGGCAAACCACCTGTTGTGTATTTTGTGAGTCTCTGACAAGGTCTTTGTGAAGACTAACATATGCGTGATGTCCATATGTGGCCTTGTCATATCTCCCAGCTCCTATCACAGGATTCCAGAGCTTGTCTGTTGATGAAAGTCCATGTGTCTGTCATTGCAGGAATTGGACAGTTTCATCATATGCAGCAGACATTATACTTTGAAGGTAAGACTTTCTAGCCTGGCGGGTAGGAGCGTTGGGCCGAAAGGTTGCTGGATTGAATCACCGAGCTGACAAGGTAAAAATCTGTCATTCTGCCGCTGAGCAAGGCAGTTAACCCACTGTTCCCCAGTCGCCGAAGACGTGGATGTCGATTAAGGCAGCCCTCCGCACCTCTCTGAATCAGGGGGTTGGGTTCAATGCGGAAGATGCTTTCAGTTGTACAACTGACTAGGAATCCCCCTTTCCCTTATCTTTTTGTGTGTTTTTGCCATGAATGTTTCATCATGTTAGGATGTCCTGATTCGTGACATATAGGCCCGTCTAAACTAGACTACCATGATTTCATGAACTTGACTGGACTATGGAGATTGATAATTCATCATATAACGAATGAATCACCACCTTACCAGGACATTACTAGTTGAAGCTAATGTGTGGTGAGCTTCCTGTAGTAAAATTGGCAACCAAACGAACCAACCAATGAGAGCACAGGGACTAGGGGAGAGGATCTGTTTTACACCAGAGCTTTCCCAGGATCCACTGGGACTCTGCTAGTGCCAGCACTAACAGGGTTGTGACTAGATGGAGTACAGCTAAGACTGGAAGTTACTTTTCATAGCAGGTTAGGAGAGCTTACCCTATTCCTAACTTTAACCTAATTCTCCTAACCTGCTATGTTAATTCTCCTAACCTGCTTCGTAATTTCTCCAAACCTGCTACGAAAAAGTAACTTCCGGTTATAGCTGTGTGCCACCTAGTCAAAACCCACTAACAGCTTCATCAAGTACAAAGTTAGCTCTAAATGAGCAATGAGCTTATTATTCCAAACCTTGAACAAGCTTCTTTTATTTCTTCCACACACTTTGGAGAGATTTTATTAAATGTATTTTGATCAATGGAGTGTCCTCTCCTGGCTGCTACAATTAGCAATCTCTTATTAGCTGTGTCTTCCAGACCGTCGTGAGGCTTAAGCCTCACAGTAGATTGCCATGGAGCACAGGTCTCAGACCTTAGCTCTTGCTAATTGCTTGGGGTTATTTTCTCCACAAGCACACAACAACACCCATTCTATTCCATCAGCTGTGTGTAACCGAGGGTGTTCAGTGAACCACACTCGCTTGATGAGTAACCACGTTGCCTAAGACCTCAAGACTTGTGTAAGTTCCCCAAGCTAATGTTCAAGCTTTAGCTCAGTGAGCTATCACAGTATTGTGTCATGCAGGAAATCCAGGTTCAAAGACCCAGGTTATTCACATGTCGAATAAAAATGGAACATAAAGTCCTTATCTCGAACAACAACATCATTCAAGGTCAATGACCTCAGTCATGTATACAGTAGGGGAGACTTGCAAACCACCATTTATACACACTTTTTAGTCTTTTTATGTGCATTTCTCAGCACCAGTATACCTTACAAGACACTTCACAACATTAATAGAAAGACTAAGGTATTGGGTTGAAATACAGACTCTTTTTATCCTCATGTCTTAGTCCAACATGAAGTTATAAGCCATCAAACACACTCTGTCCACTTGTGACAAGCAGCCCCATCAACGGGTTGGTTGTCACACAGTATGGGGTTGGTTGTCACAATGTTTGCTGGTATCTTATTCCTTTTGTAACAGGAAGTGAGGCAATATAGTATACAGTGTCTTAGAAAGCCTTTCTTTGATCGAACCATATTCCAAACAAAATTCAGCATTTTATGCCTTAAGAACAACATATTACATTTTGAGTACATTTGTGTGTGTATATGTGTGTTTGCACACATGTACATGTGTGGGTGTTTGACAGAAAACATGTGTGTGTGAAAGAGAGGAAAGAAACCCAGATAGCACAGATACCTCTGCCCAACAGATGTATACATGATGCATTGGGAAGATGCAGTTTAGACATTGTTTGCTAAGTGGCAAGTCGTCTCACAGATGTATTAGAATACCTACATTCTAAATTCTACGGTTCTACATCGTTTATAGATCGGCCAGGCATCAACATCCTATTTTGATCCCTCGGCAAACGCTCTCCACACAACATATTCCTAGTACATTTTGATATGTTGGTAGTGCTGAGCCATTAGTGCTTTTTGAGGTCAGTTCGGTTTCGGTTCGATTAAGAAAAGATAATCACGGTTTTCGGTTTCGATTATATTTTTAGACATGAAATGCCCTATGCATTACAGTGCATTCGGAAAGTATTCAGATCCCTTCCCTTTTTCCACATTTTGTTACGTTACAGCCTTATTCTAAAATGGATAAAAAAATAAATAGAATCTCATAAATCTACACACAATACTCCATAATGACAAAGCAAAAACAACATTTAGAAAGGTTTGCAAATGTATAAAACAGAAATAACTTATTTACATAAGTATTCAGACCCTTTGCTATGACATTCGAAATTGAGCTCAGAGGCATCCTGTTTCCATTGATCATCCTTGAGATGTTTCTACAACTTGATTGGAGTCCACCTGTGGTTAATTCAATTGATTGGACATGATTTGGAAAGGCACACACCTGTCTATATAAGGTCCCACAGTTGACAGTGCATGTCAGAGCAAAAACCAAGCCATGAGGTCGAAGGAATTGTCCGTAGAGCTCCGAGACAGGATTGTATCGAGGCACAGATCTGGGGAAGGGTACCAAAACATTTCTGCAGCATTGAAGGTCCCCAAGAACACAGTGGCCTCCATCATTCTTAAATGGAAGACGTTTGGAACCACCAAGACTCCTCCTAGAGCTGGCCGTCCGGCGAAACTGAACCATCGGGGGAGAAGGGCCTTGGTCAGAGAAGTGACCAAGAATCCGATGGTCACTCTGACAGAGCTCCAGAGTTCCTCTGTGGAGATGGGAGAACCTTCCAGAAGGACAACCATCTCTGCAGCACTCCACTCCACCACTTTATGGTAGAGTGGCCAGATGGAAGCCACTCCTCAGTAAAAGGCACATGACAGCCCGCTTGGAGTTTGTCAAAAGGCACATTAAGGACTCTCAGACCATGAGAAACAAGATTCTCTGGTCTGATGAAACCAAGATTGAACTCTTTGGGCTGAATGCCAAGTGTCACGTCTGGAGGAAACATGGCACCATCCCTACGGTGAAGCATGGTGGTGGCAGCAGCATCATGCTGTGGGGATGTTTTTCAGTGGTAGGGACTGGATCGAGGCAAAGATGAACAAAGCAATGTACAGAGAGATCCTTGATGAAAACCTGCTCCAGAGGGGTCAGGACTTCAGACTGGGGCAAAGGTTCACCTTCCAACAGGACAACGACCCTAAGCACACAGCCAAGACAATGCAGGAGTGGCTTCGGGACACGTCTCTTAATGTCCTTGAGTGGCCCAGCCAGAACCCGGACTTGAACCCGATCGAACATCTCTGGAGAGACCTGACAATAGCTGTGCAGCGACGCTCCCCATCCAACCTGACAGAGATTGAGAGGATCTGCAGAGAAGAATGGGAGAAACTCCCCAAATACAGGTGTGCCAAGCTTGTAGCGTCATACCCAAGAAGACTTGAGGCTGTAATCGCTGCCAAAGGTGCTTCAACAAAGTACTGAGTAAAGGGTCTGACTACTTACGTAAATGTGATATTTCAGTTTTTTTGCAAACATTTCTAAAAACAATTTTTTGCTTTGTCATTATGAGGTATTGTGTGCAGATTGATGAGGGGGAAAAAACAATTTAATCCAATTTAGAATAAGGCTGTAACGTAACAATGTGGAAAAAGTGAAGGGGTCTGAATACTTTCCGAATGCACTGAATGTGGGTTGAATGCTGTAACAACACAGAATAAAACAATTAATAAAAGTCCCATGATGGTAGTGACTGCCCATTACTGCTTATCACTTATTAACCATCATTTATTCACATTACATTACTTAAATAAAATATTTCAGTTGTTGTGTATACACTGAGTGTTCAAAACATTAGGAACACCTGCTCTTTCCGTGGCATAGACTATCCAGGTGAAAGCTATGATCCATTATTGATATCACCTCTTAAATTCACTTCAATCAGTGTAGATGAAGGGGAGGAGACGGGTAAACACATATTTGTAAGCTTTGAGACATGGATTGTGTATGTGTGCAATTCAGAGGGTGAATGGACAAGACAAAATATTTAAATGCATTTGAATGGAGTATGGTAGTAGGTGCCAGGCGCACCGGTTTAAGTGCGTCAAGAACTGCAACACTGCTGGGTTTCTCACGTTCAACAGTTTCCCATGTGTATCAAGAATGGTCCACCACCCAAAGGACATCCAGCGAATTTGACACAACTTTGGGAAACACTGGAGTCCACATGGGCCAGTATTCCTGTGGAACGCTTTCGACACCTTGTAGAGTCCATGCCCCAACAAATTGAGACTGTTCTGAGGGCCAAATGGGGTGCAATTCAATATTAAGAAGGTGTTCCTAATGTTTTTTTACACTCAGTGTATTACATTAGTAGTTCTTCAAAGTAAATAAGGCATACTTTTATTTCTGCTGAAAGCCAACTATCAATCATTTAGATCATGTATTTTCAGGTAGAGATACCTCGTGAAGCAACTGCTTTCTATTCCTCTCGATCACACATTCTCTTTTCTCTTCTCTCCGTCTACTTGTCTGCTCCACACAGAGCGGACAAGTAGGCGGGTGCACAACAGATTATGGTCATTGTAGTTAATTACCACATTTTCTGGGCTAAACTATGTAGAATATTGTCCTGTTTGAAACTACAACCACCTACTACATCGCACAGTTTGGGCTTGAGCTGATTTATCTCTAGAGAAACTGCGCATCGAGCTCACAGAAAAAAAATGAACAAAATGGAATTCAAATAATTGAACCGACGTCGTCAATTAGTTGTTACAATTTTTTAAAATAAGGGCCCCCGAGTGGCGTAGCGGTCTAAGGCACTGCATCGCAGTGCTAGTGGCATCACTACAGACCCAGGTTTGATCCCGGGCTGTATCACAACCGGCCGTGATCGGGAGTCCCATAGGGCGGCGCACAATTGGCCCAGCGGCTTGCGGGTTAGGGGAGGATTTGGCCGGGGTGGCTCATCGTGCTCTAGCGACTCCTTGTGGCAGGCTGGGCGCCTGCAGGCTGACCTCGGTCATCAGTTGAACGATGTTTCCTCCGACACATTGGTGCGGCTGGCTTCCAGGTTAAGCGGGCGGGTGTTAAGAAGCGCGGTTTGGTGGGTCATGTTTCGGAGGACGCATGACTCGACCTTCGCCTCCCGAGCCCGTTGGGGAGTTGCAGCGATGAGAATGGGGAGAAAAATTAATAAATAATAACAAATTAAAACGAGAAATAACCAACATTTCGATTAATTGCTCAGCACTATATGTCGGCCAAAGGTGTTTGTGTTTACTGGGAAGGGAGAAAAGAGCTTGGGATTTATTGTATAGTGACATTGCCAATGTCCCTGTACGATATGGTTATAATGGAGTTGATAGTGACAACCAACCCCACATTCCATGTGATAACCATCCCCAACCAATGCTAATTAACATGCTAGTTACCACATTGCTTGACCTAGAAATAGGTTTGGATTCATTGGAGGCTGCTGAGGGGAGGACGGCTCATAATAATGGCTGGAACGGAGCGAAAGGAATGGTGTATTTTGATGTATTTGATACCGTTCCACTCATTCCGTTCCAGCCATTACCACGAGCCCGTCCTCCCCAAGTAAGGTTCCACCAACCTCCTGTGGTTGGAATGTAGCTCTCCCTTTCCTCTTTTCAACAAACATAATTGTTAATCTATACTCCCATAGTTCAAACATTTATAAAGAAAATACCAAGACATCTGTTTTTTACTTTCACCTATGAAAAACACATGAATTCCCCTCACCTCAATCTTTTGTTAAGCTGGCATGAATTGACCAGGTGGATGAGTTCTTTCAAAGAATTCACAATTTTAACCTTAAAATTATTACACAGCCCCCTTTAGATTGGCAGTAATAAGCATTGTGACAACCAACCCATGAGACAACCAACACCAGTCTCCCATACACACAGTAAAGCTGTCATTGATATAATAATAATCATTTGGAGGGTGCTTATATTTGTCCTATTTCACACATGTACGAGTGTGTATTATACACGTGTGAATTGGAAATGTGTTTTTTGCATATCCCAACTCTCCCTGAGACACCCTCGGAGAGTGGGTTCACGGCCAGGGTCAGCCATTATCAACGGCGACCCTGGTTTGTACTGGACTAGACCCTCCACTGAAGGCCATGTTCTTTGTGTTGTTATACGTAGCCAAGAGATGCCGGCATGGAGATGTTCAGTATCAGCATGAAAAACCCATCTCCCAGGCGACGCTGCTGGCTTTGTGTGTGTACATCCGCTAGCCAGATGCCTGACTATCAACAGCAGTAGCAGATGTAACCTGTAGTGTGTTGTATCCTGTAGCAGATGTATCCTGTAGCAGATGTAACCTGTAGCAGATTTACCCTGTAGCAGATTTAACCTGTACTCCCATTGCTGGTCGATACGTGTCAACACAAATTGCGTTATTAACAGAATTTGAGTGTATTTCCATTCACTCTTTTTTAAAATTTCACCTATATTTAATCATGTAAGCCAGTTGAGAAGTTCTCATTTACAACTGCGACCTGGCTAAGATAAAGCAAAGCAGTGTGATTAAAAACAACAACACAGAGTTACATATGGGATAAACAAAACGTACAGTCAATAATACAATAGAAAATCTATATACAGTGTGTGCAAATGTAGTAAGTTATGGAGGTAAGGCAATAAATAGGCCATAGTGCAAAATTATTACAATTTAGTATTAACACTGGAGTGATAGATGTGCAGAAGATGATGTGCAAATAGAGATACTGGTGTGCAAATGAGCAAAATAAATAACAATATGGGAATGAGGTAGTTGGGTGGGCTAAGTATAATCTGAAACTATTTCCTTAGAGGATTGTAACATAATCAGATACACGTTATGGTCCCAGTGGGGTAGTTCTCTTGGTTTGAGAGTGGGGCTTGTAAACATCAGTTGTGGGTTCAATTCCCTCATGGACCATATTTCTATGAATATGTGTATAATGTAAACTGCTGTGGATAAAACCGTCTCTGTCCCTCTCTTGTTTCAGAGCTGTGGTGAGTTGTATATGTCTTAGGTGAATAGATACAGACACTCTGTTGCTTTTTTTGAACCAGGGTGCATTACATAGGGCAGACCGGGGTTGGTTGTCTCACGGGTTGGTTGTCTCATGGGTGCACATAGAATGTGGGGTTGGTTTTCACTATTTACATTTTAGTCATTTAGCAGACGCTATCCAGAGCGACTTACAGGAGCAATTAGGGTTAAGTGCCTTGCTCAAGGGCACATCGACAGATTTTTCACCTAGTCGGCTCGGGGATTAGAACCAGCGACCTTTCGGTCACTGGCACAACGCTCTTAACCACTAAGCTACCTGCCGCCCCACTATCAACTCCATTATAACCATATTGTACAGGGACATTGCCAGTGCCAGCATACAATAAATCCCAAGCTCTTTTCTCCCTTCCCAGGAAACACAAACACCTTTGCCCGACATATAGTGCTGAGCAATTAACCGAAATGTTGGTTATTTTTCGGTTTTTAACCTCTTAAGGATCTGACCCTTTTTTTCAATTTCCACCTAAAATGACATACCCAAATCTAACTGCCTGTAACTCAGGACATGAAGCAAGGATATGTATATTCTTGATACCATTTATAAGGAAACACTTTGAAGTTTGTGGAAATGTGAAATTAATGTAGGAGAATATAACACATTAGATCTGGTAAAAGATAATACAAACAAAAAAACATGTCTTCAAATTATTATTTTTTTCATCATCTTTGAAATGCAAGAGAAAGGCCACAATATAATATTGCAGTTTAGTTGCAGTTTATATTATGGCCACCAGATGGCAGCAGTGTGTGTTCAAAGTTTCAGATTGATCCAGTGAAGCGTTGCAATACTGGACTATTTTGTATCAAGTCTGCCCAAATGTGCCGAATTGGTCAATTGATACATTTTCAAGTACATAACTATAGAGAACATACAAAAATGATATGGTAATACAAAATGTAAGTTTACACACTCCCAGGACTGTCATACATGATGGATCATTGGCATATACACTAACTTTCACACATCTAGATGGCAGGGCGGGGTGGGTGTGGAGCCAGAGACAGCAGGGGTTCAAACTGTAGAACCCAGTTCCTACATTTGAATATAAAAATGGATTTTATCAAACAAAACTATGCTACATTTGATCTCTGGGACCCTTAGGATGACAAATCAGAGCAAGATTACTGAATGTAAGTACATTATTTACCTTCAGAGGTGAATGTATGAAAAATAAATCAATATTTGAAAAGAAAAAATGTATGCACTCACTAACTGTAAGTCGCTCTGGATAAGAGCGTCTGCTAAATGACTAAAATGTAAAAATGTAAATGTATCAAACTAGTTGCCGTGATATGTTTTTTGTTGTGCACTCTCCTCAAACAATAGTATGGTATCTTTTCACTGTAATAGCTACTGTAAATTGGACAGTGCAGTTAGATTAACAAGAATTTAAGCTTTCTGCCCATATAAGACATGTCTATGTCCTGGAAAGTTTGCTGTTACTTACAACAGTCATGCTAATCACATTAGCTCACGTTAGCTCAACCGTCCCATATACGGGACACCGATCCCGTAGAAGGTAAACAACTAATTGACGAGGTCGGTTCAATTATTTGAATTCCATTAATTTTTTTGATTTTTTCTGTGAGCTCGATGTGCAGTTTCTCTAGAGATAAATCAGATCAAGACTGAACTGTGCGATGTAGTAGGGAGTTGTAGTTTCCAACAGGCCAATATTCTACATAGTTTAGTCCAGAAAATGTGGTAATTAACTACCATGACCATAATCCATTGCGTGCCCGCCTACTTAGAGAACGCGTGATGAAGGATAGAAAGCAGTTGCTTCGTGAGGTATCTCTACCTGAAAATACATGATCTAAGTGATTGATAGTTGATATTAAGCAGAAGGAATAAGCTACCAGCAAACATTGTGACAACCAACCCCATACTGTGTGACAACCAACCCGTTGATGCGGCTGCTTGTCACAAGTGGACAGAGTGTGTTTGATGGCTTATAACTTCATGTTGGACTAAGACATGAGGATAAAAATGGTCCGTATTTCAACCCAAGACCTTAGTCTTTCTATTAATGTTGTAAAGAGTCTTGTAAGATATACCGGTGCTGAGAAATGCACATGAGAAACATCACACAAGATACACAATCACCAGTGAAACATCTGAAACAACACACACACACACAAGATTAACGGCAATCAGGGTACCAGAGAGTCAAACAAACACATGTTCAGGCCGCACATAGAGGAACAAAGAAATGGATTGTGCCTTTAGTAACCTCTAGGAAATGTATTCCTTTAGGCTGTATTGGAGTGTATTGTGCCAGCTGTGTGGCTGTTGTCTTCATTCAAAGAGCTGTTGATTGTTTGCCAAGTTTTAATACATGCACTTTAATGAGATTAATGACAATGTTTCCCCTCACTATCGATTGAGAACGCCCGCCTGCAAATTGCTCTTCCCTCAATGAGGGCTGAAACAACCCCCTAAATAGCTAAGTAACATTTCAATATATCTTAGAGATAACTGGTACTCTATAAAACATTCTGCTGTCAGGCAGTTGGTGTCATATCAAACATAACACCAGACATTGCATTCCCTGACTACTGTTGCTAAGGATTAATATAGAAGCATTTGGCTACTAGATGTCCATGTCTAAATTGTGTCAGTAGGCACAGTAGTCTCTTGCAGTTGATGGCTATGATTCTGATATACTCATTGTACCATTTTACCTTTGTCCTATGCATGTCATGTTTTCATCTTATAGCATAATTGTGTATTCAAAGCACATTAGTGCCCCTTTTGGTATTCTGTAAAATGTTCTGTATTCTGGATGAAAATGAACAGGGTGCTATTCTGTTAGTACATGTACCCTAATGTTAGTCTTGCAAAATGGCTGGTTATCAGGTTTGTCAAGGTGAAGGTGTGCAGTGACGTTCTCAGTCCAAGCATCTGTCTTCCTGTAATCCTAATGTGCTCTGTCTCTGGCTCCTCCATTCTGGCACAGTGGCACTGCATCATTCTGGGCATAGAGGACCATCCCAGTCCCAGTCCCTCTATCACTGTCTGATGCCCATGCTGCTCTCAAATGTCAGATAGTTTACCCTTTTACAAAGTACCCCACTGGGCCCCATTGGAAAGGGGTCTAACACATCCTCTGAGGCTTGGGGCCTGGGCCAGCTCCCTCTGCAGTTTGGTTTGGTGAGGCACAAAGTGTGTTGCTTAGCTGATCTCGAAGGCTGTGTTGAGGTGGAAGAGCCAGTGCATAAGTCATTATAAGGAGTCTGTTTTTGTTTAGTGCTTACTGTAAACATAAATGTTGAGATTTCTGTGTATGATGATGAATACTGATTGATTGATTGATTGATAGGCTTACATTTCCAACAAGAGCACCTGTTACTCATGGTTAGAGCACTGTGTTTATTACTGAACACGTGACCTGACAAGTAAAAAACCTTACCCATGATCCTAAAGACTACTAAAATTAATTAGTATCAATAAGAGTAGCATGACTAGCCCAAAAAGTAGGGGGACATAGTCCTTGTGGACAGGAGCTTCTGAAAACAGGAGACAGAGCCAGAATAACAACAGACACTAGCAATCTACATCAGGTTCATGAGTTCAATAAAAGTCTAGAAAGAGGTCAGAAGGTCAGAATTAAATAGAAATGGCTGAATCGTCTGGACGTGTTATTGGAAATGTAAAAGAGACAATGGCATTTTATTTCATTACATGAGGAGGAATGGAATAGCTATTGGACCATTAAACGTTCTGGTGCCTAATATTTGATTTCTTCCTCAAAGTATTCAATAGAAATTAGGAACCCGATCATTTCCTGGCCATGCTTGGCTGTTCCGGATAGCACAGATGGTGTTTCTTTGGGTAGGTTTGTGATTGAGAGGATGACTTTACAAATGCAGATACCAACAGAGCTGGCATTTGAAAAGAGAAAGAGTGATCTTTAGGTTCCTTGGCTGGAGACCTTAGATTTGTACAATGGCAAGCCTAAAGGACTTGCTGTAGTAGAACAATATGTAATACACCAGACGAGTACTTTAGAGATGTAGACCAGGATTCAAAGAGACAGACACAAGGGGGTTGGTGTCACAATGTTTAGCCCAGCCCCAGCTAACACACCTGACTTCAATAATCAACCATGATGTTCAGTTTAGAATGCAATTAGTTTAATCAGCTGTGTTTGCTAGGGATGGGGGGGAAAAGTGTGACACCACCTCGGTCCCAGAGGACTGGAGTTTCCCTTCCCTGTTGTATGTTATAAATTATAAGTTATGTTTATATGTTTAACCTTTTTACTGTAGTGGGCTAAATCAGGGTCACACAGAGTGTTTCTTGGTAGTCTTAAACAAATCTATACACCTCACCCAGAGGGTTAAAAAAAAGAAGACACCCTGTACCATGTCAGATATATAGTTTAAATGTATTCCATTTTGAGTTTGCATCCCAATATTACACTTTATATACATCACAGAAGACTGAAATATAACAAAACCGTTTGACATAGAAACACCAGATTTGTTTATATATTTTTAAATAATGTTGATTCATTATGAAATTATGAAAAATATTAATAACATTCCACCCATGAGGCCACTAGAGGACGATTTGGTCATTTGACTGCAGGAAACGTTTCCTTCTATTGATAACACCATAAAACAAACACATCACCTGCTGCATTCTGACTTGAGGTACATGTGTGATTCAAAGTTCAGTGCATATCTTATATTGAATATGTCACAAGCTACAATTTATTTCTGTTGTAGGACTATCTCGGTTAACTAGCCAACAAACCGTCACCACTCCATCAGTATAAAGTCTAAAAACTCATTATTTAATTTATCCCACTAGGCCCTGCAGCTATGCAGAGTACTGGACATCAATCACAAGCTGTATCATTTTAGCTGCTTCCATTCCAGTTTCCTTGAATACTGAATTGACCATGTCAATATGAGGATGACTCTTTGCATTTACAAGCATTTCTCTGAAGTAGTAGAAAATATGAAGACATTTATGTGATGCATCGTGCAGTATAAAGCCTATCTTTGGTGCATCGTGCAGTATAAAGCCTATCTTTGGTGCATCGTGCAGTATAAAGCCTATCTTTGGTGCAGTGTGAAGACATGGTATTTGGTGCATTGTGTGTAGGAGCAGACCTTTTGTTACATTTAGGTTGAGCTGTATAGCAGTCAGAGAGATTAACTGTGTTTGTACTTGCTGTAGTTAGTGACAGGCACACACATTCAAAAAGCCCCACATAAAGAGAACCATTTATATATCACTTAGGAGTGAGTGCTTCCTATTAATATTCACTGCATTATGCCTCGCAAATCACCAGCCACTTGAAAGCCAATTATTAAGGGAAAAGTCCACCGTTTTCCCCTCTGCAATCCGTAACAAGCATGAATGCAAACATTTTTGATTTTGTATAATCTGTCGGTCTACATATAATGTACTACAGTATGAAAAATGTATGCATTCACTAACTGTAAGTCGCTCTGGATAAGAGCGTCTGCTAAATGACTAAAATGTAAATGTAAAATGTTGTACAAGTAAAATGCAAATAACTGCATAGGCTGTAAATTAGTTAGTTATTTGCATTTCTTGAATACGTTTGTTGAGTAAAAATTATTTAGATGAAATGTATGCAAATATGGTGAACCAATTGCAGTTGACAACAGAGTTACTTTATTGATTAGGGATGTAATGATGGATTGTAATTATGATCATAGATTGCTTATTTAGAGCTTTTCACTAGGTCTCAAAGACCTTTACATCAAAAGGGGGAGTATGGGGGTCACTTCATGCAACTCCAAGGAATAGCACCCACCTAAGTGATGGGTGACAGCTATTTTGTGTCAAAACACAACACTAACAGCACATTGGCTATCACTGTGGGGAGGATTTTTGGTGTCCAAAAGTATATGAATGACTGACCAAGATGTAATAAGAATTTTAACCAAAATATTTCTTCATACTTTATACCCTTACCCCCGCAGCAGGGTGATGGTTGTTTTTTCCTCGTCTATTTTCAACTGCAAAACATTTGAGATTTTATTGCTGTAGAAAATGTCTTAACTTGTCAGAAAAAACAAAAGCAGAATAAACAGAGTAATGTGGACTGTGGACATAAAACCCAAATTGTCTTATCACTCCAGGCATCATGTTGTGTCTCCCTCAGAGTGTTTTTCAAATTGCTATTTCTATTACGCCAATATCCGTTTGACAAGTTGATGGATGACCCGGGTATTTTTTGTATTATCTCAATAGCACGACTGACGAAGTTAGTATCGCGGATGGGTAATGGTTGGTTGCTATGCTGTGAGTGTGAGCGCTTGGTTACCAGGACATGATATTGATTTAATCCTCCAGGGTTGTGGTCATATCTTTGGTAATTCACCAATTGTTATGATAATGAGGCTTCTCAGGGTGAGCCAATGAGTGATCATCTTGTTTGCTCTTAAGAATAATGAAAGCAGTTTCTCTTTAGGATGAGATTAACTTTTAACCCCAATGAAAAGCCCAAGCCGATTATTATTGGTCAAGCCTTGAATCCCTGGACCATATTTGGAACAATAATCATCAGGGAAAGACCCTTCGGGGGTTGGTTGGTCCCCTGGCCCAAGGCGGCGACAATGAGCTCTGGGGATGTAGGACCCGTTAATACTAACCGAAGTCTAACAGAAATGAAATGGCAGCCAATGTGTTCTGTTCACTATCATATTACAAGAGACCAAATACTCCTGAGAAAAATAATATTTTCACCATGAGAAGATCGATGGATTCAGTTCTGCAATGTTTGGATCATTTGTTTGACTTGTGTCGGTGAACATCAAATGGAGACGAGTGCTCTCAGCTATGTGAAGATGTAGGCTCTTGCAACCACATCCCCTGTTACAGATAAATCATACTCTTTGTGGCTATGAATTTTACATCCATATCAACATGCAACCAGTGGCATTCCCATACACAGTAGGAGCTATCACTAGATTGCAGATGACAGATGCTGACTGTTAGAACGCATTAGAAAACCATAACGAGTGAAGTTACCGGCAGCACAGAATGAGAAACTCCCCCTGTGAGCACAGACACACAGGCAAAGCAGCCATTCGGCAGTAGGATGGATCCTGACTACTAAAGAGGTAGGGAAAGAGAGGGGGGGGCGGGGGCGGGGGCGAGGAAGAGTGGTGGTGGGAGGGAGCAAGAGCAGCAAGCGAGCAAGAGCGAAAGAGAGGGAAGAATAGAAATCTGTACATTGAGATCAGGAGAAACGCTAATGGTGCTGAACAGACTTTAGTGGCTAGGCTGGCGAAGGTGGCCATAAAGCATCAAGATGTGCATGGGCTTCCCTGCTAATTGTGGATGAGAGAGAAACAAGGAAGTACATACCGTGGAGGCTACCTACCAACACTGGGCTTGTCTGTCAACCACACAGGAGAGGTTGGTTAGTGGGAGGTCTATGACCCCCCCCCTCATCATTTTCATCTGGAGAAAAGAGAGACGAAGAGTGACAGAGAGAGAATATAAAGTAAAGGAAGGTGGCAGTGAAGGATAGTGAGCCATCACTCTCTCTTTATTCCTTCCCCCCATTCACAAATCCATTGCATCCCTTCATCACCGAAATGTAGTGGCGTTCATGCCGATTGGAGGAGGAAGGGTCCCATTGACTGTTGAGGCTGAACCACTCTCTTCAGCCCTCCGCAGCCCTTTTCATTACCAGTCCCCATCTCTCCCTCTCCTCTCCCTCACTTGCGTCCATTATTTTCTCCTGTTTGTTCTTTTCATTATCCTTTTCACACTGCCCAGGATTCAGAAGGCATTCCCTTTTTGGTAGAAGTGGGTGTTTCTGGAGCTGTCATTGTGTTTGGTTCTGCTACAAAAGACAGCAGAGCGGGAGAGAGAGAGCGAGCGCTAGAGAGAAAGAGAATAGAAGAGGAGCCTGAAAGAAAAGGGGGGACCTGGGACTACATGGAAGAACTAAGACCCTCTAGAAGGTGAATTGTTATAAAAGAGAAATTGTAAAAGCGGCTGACAACCATTTTACGATAGCGGTTAGAATTTGCCACTTGCAGCTTATCGTTGGAATAAAAGGCGCAGACTGCCGCGCCAAAACACCGGTGACTGTTTGGTTTATGCTACGTTCTGTTGCTAAGCAAGTCTCTCTAACCTGAAGTAGTTGTTGAGGAAATTCTAGTGTCTTGAGGATCACTCACCCAACCTGCAACCATGAAGGGGGACTCAGAGGAAAGCATCGAGAGCATCCGGCCCTCCAACCTGCAAGCCTTCGCCAACATGTCCACGCTACATGGCATGAGCCACATATTTGCCTATGGGCACATGACGTTTCGCCGCTTCCTCTGGACGCTCTCGTTCCTGGGCTCGCTGGCCCTGCTGATGCTGGTGTGCATGGACCGCGTGTCCTACTACTTTGAGTATCCTCACGTCACTAAACTGGATGAGGTGGCGGCGCCTAACCTCACCTTCCCTGCTGTGACCTTCTGCAACCTCAACGAGTTTCGCTTCTCCCAGATCACCAGGAACGACCTGTATCATGTGGGGGAGCTCTTGGCCCTCCTGAACTCCAACTATCAAATAGCTAACACTCACCTGGCCGAGCCCGAGGTGCTGGACGCCCTCAAGGATAAGGCCAACTTCCTCAACTTCAAGCCCAAGCAGTTCAACATGACAGACTTCTACAACCGCACGGGCCACGATATCAGTGACATGCTGCTGCAGTGCACCTTCCGGGGAGCGGAGTGTTACCCATGGAACTTCACTACCGTGAGTCTCTTCAAATCATTTCTGGTTATGTGGTTTGTGGTTTGTCTCTGGGATTGTGTTGTGTTCTTTTCCAGACTAAACAAAGTTTGGATTTCAACGGTTTTAGTGATGTCGTTTCTATATTAATTGAGGCTTGAGAGGAATGCCTAATATCTTGATTCAGAGAACTTGGAACTAATTCACTGTCCCTATTGTCCCTATAGAGGCAGATGTGGACATGTTGGTTTTTGTATAGTCCTAATGCTCCCTCAAGATTCACATAAGGCTACCGCTGAGCGTAGAAATTGATTGTCACAGTAATTTTGGATTAAAACCAAAAGCTTTGATGCTTGTGTTGTTACAGACAAGGTACAGTAACTCACCTTAGACCTGCCGTGGTGTTGCTGTGCTGAAAGTCGTACATGTTTAAAGGTGATCCATAGCCTAAAGGGAAATCCAGAATTGGACATGATGGTCACATCAATAATATTGTACACTGTCAATGAACACTAGCCATTGAACATGGCTAGCTGTAATTATATTTTTTGTACATGATAGGCTACTGTAAGAAAAACATTAGTTGTGGTTCAGGCTACTCTAGTGGCCTTGGTAAAAGACGATGTGAGTGATGAGAAGCTCAGGATGCACACTTACAGACACGTCCTTAATTTATCTAAGCTGTGGTTTGATACATGATTAGTAGTAATGATACATGATTAAATACATACATTTTAGTAGCATGGAACACTGAAACCTCAGGCGGTGATATAGAAGTTGGGATACTCTGCCCATGAGGTGCCATCTGCAGGTCAAATTATGATCTAATCCAGACATTCATGAACAAAAGCACAGTATTGTTCATCCATTGTGAAGGCCAAGTTGTTATTGGGTATACTATCTGGTTTTGGTATAGAGTCACACATACAGTAACATAGTAACTTTACCCCTAACTACATGTTTTATTTTTTATTTAACCTTTATTTAACTAGGCATGTCAGTTAAGAACAAATTCCCTGTAGCTCAGTTGGTAGAGCATGGCGCTTGCAACGGCAGGGTTGTGGGTTCGTTTCCCACGGGGGCCAGTATGAAAATGTATGCACTCACTAACTGTAAGTCGCTCTCGATAAGAGCGTCTGCTAAATGAAAGAAAAAAAAAAGAAAAAGAAAAAATCTTATTTACAATGACGGCCTACCAAAAGGCAAAAGGCCTCCTGTGGGGACGGGGGCTGGAATACTGTAAATGTATATAAATATAGGACCAAACACACATCACAACAAGTGAGACAACACAACACTGCATAAAGAGACACCTAAGACAACAACATAGCATGGCAGCAACACACGGCAGCACAGCAAGGTAGCAACCCAACATGAAAACAACATGGTAGAAACACAACATGGCAGCAGCACAACATGATAGCAGCACAAGAAATGGTACAAACATTATTGGGCACAGACAACAGCACTAAGGGCAAGAAGGTAGACACAACAATGCATCACACAAAGCAGCCACAACTGTCAGTAAGAGTGTCCATGATTGAGTCTTTGAATGAAGAGATGGAGATAAAACTGTCCAGTTTTAGTGTTTTTGCAGCTCGTTCCAGTCGCTAGCTGCAGCGAACTGGAAAGAGGAGAGACCCAGGGATGTGTGTGCTTTGGGGACCTTTAACAGAATGTAACTGGCAGAACGGGTGTTGTATGTGGAGGATGAGGGCTGCAGTAGGTATCTCAGATAGGGGGGAGTGAGGCCTAAGATGGTTTTGTAAATAAGCATCAACCAGTGGTTCTTGCGACGGGTATACAGAGATGACCAGTTTACAGAGGAGTATAGAGTGCAGTGATATGTCCTATAAGGAGCATTGGTGGCAAATCTGATGGCCGAATGGTAAAGAACATCTAGCCGCTCGAGAGCACCCTTACCTGCCAATCTATAAATTACATCTCCGTAATCTAGCATGGGTAGGATGGTCATCTGAATCAGGGTTAGTTTGGCAGCTGGGGTGAAAGAGGAGCGATTACGATAGAGGAAACCAAGTCTAGATTTAACCTTAGCCTGCAGCTTTGATATGTGCTGAGAGAAGGACAGTGTATTGTCTAGCCATACTTCCAAGTACTTGTATAGGGTGACTACCTCAAGCTCTAAACCCTCAGAGGTAGTAATCACACTGGTGGGGAGAGGGGCATTCTTCTTACCAAACCACATGACCTTTGTTTTGGAGGTGTTCAGAACAAGGTTAAGGGCAGAGAAAGCTTGTTGGACACTAAGAAAGCTTTGTTGTAGAGCATTTAACACAAAGTCCGGGGAGGGGCCAGCTGAGTATAAGACTGTATCATCTGCATATAAATGGATGAGAGAGCTTCCTACTGCCTGAGCTATATTGTTGATGTAAATTGAGAAGAGCGTGGGGCCTAGGATCGAGCCGTGGGGTACTCCCTTGGTGACAGGCAGTGGCTGGGATAGCAGACGTTCTGACTTTATACACTGCACTCTTTGAGAGAGTGCCGACAAGGATGGAATGGTCTACCGTATCAAAAGCTTTGGCCAAGTCAATAAAAAGAGCAGCACAACATTGCATAGAATCAAGGGCAATGGTGACATCATTTAGGACCTTTTAAGGTTGCAGTGACACATCCATAACATGAGCGGAAACCAGATTGCATACCAGAGAGAATACTACAGACATCAAGAAAGCCAGCCAGCTGAATATTGACACGTTTTTACAACACTTTTGATAAACAGGGCAAAATAGAAATGGGCCTATAACAGTTAGGTACACATGTACATATTACCTCAATTACCTTGACTAACCTGTACCCCGCACATTGACTCGGTACCGGTGCCCCTTGTATATAGCCTTGTTATTGTTATTTTATTGTGTTACTGTTTTTTACTTTAGTTTTTTAATGTTTTAAGCAAATATTTTCTTACTTACTTTTTAAAAACTCTGCATTGTTGGTTAAGGGCGTTTTAAGTAAGCATTTCACGGTAAGGTCTAAACCTGTTGTATTTGGCACATGTGACAAATAACATTTGATTTGATAGTTAGCTGGTTGAGAGAATGCCAAGAGTGAGCAAAGCTGTCATCAAGGCAAAGGCTGGCTTTTTGAAGAATCTCAAATATAAAATATATTTTGATTTGTTTAACACTTTCTTGGTTACTACATGATTCCATATGTGTGATTTCATAGTTTTGATGTCTTCACTATTATTCTACATTGTAGAAAATAGTACAAATAAAGAAAAACCCTTGAATAAGTAGGTGTTCTAAAACTTTTGACCGGTAGTGTATATAATAAAACAATTATTTTCTCATGCTCTCTCTTGTCCCTCTTCAGCAGACATACTGTATAGTGAGCAATTTGTTTGGAACATCAAATTGCAATAAAATTGCAGTATCAAATCGCAATACATATAGAATCGTGAGAATCATAAGAATCTGGAAAATCGCAATACATATCGTATCGGTACCTAAGTATCAGTGATCGTATCGTGAGGTCCCTGGCAATTCCCAGCCCTAATTACATTGTGGGGCATTCACAAAGTAGGCCTACGACCATATTCAGTTCAATTCAATACATCTTTATTTATCCCCTTAGGGGCAATTACAGTTTAGGGGCATATTGAAGTTTTGAAACCTCCAGGCCAGAGTATAACAGTACTTTATGTGTACTTAAAAAAAACTGTGTTCTGTTGTAATATAATAATAATAATAATAATATGCCATTTAGCAGACGCTTTTATCCAAAGCGACTTACAGTCGTGTGCATATTGTTGTAAATCTAGTACTCATAACGATGTATATAGTGGATTACATACTGCATGTGTCCTTGGCATCAACTCCCAATAGCATTGCCATTGGGTATGCTGTAACCTAACCAATAGTAATTGATGTTTTATTATGTGTTTTTTGATAACTGACTTAATGATTCATGGAATATTTGTTTGAGAAATTCTAATGTAGGAAACATTTACATTGTGACCAAGATGGCCATTATTTTATTCTAAAATGTGTTGTCAATCATGACAGCTACTCTGGTACATGGTACATACTGTATGTATGATGTAATAATGATTTGGGATTTGACGTATTCGAAACATTTTTGGATTTAAAATGCCTTATCAACACACTGGACCAACTTGACATAAGGCAGTCAGATATAGCAGAATAATAGAAAGGCCTTGGGCCTCGTGCCTTCTCACATCGCTGAGGTAATTCCCTGGCAAGGCACAATCTGTTGTGTGTTAATGCATACTTATATTCATATTCCATCACATTCCATTAACCAATAACAGTAACCACGTTTCCATCCACGGTTTTTATGCGAGTAAAGTCATAATGAATAAAAAAATTGCATGACAGCTGTGATGGAAACAGGATGTTTCAGTACAATTTTGAATGCTGACAGATAATTTGTTTGTTCGACATGGTGGGATATTTTTGTGTCGGTAAAATTAATTATGCGAAATGTCGGTGGAAACGCCTTTTATGCGCAAATATTGATATAAAAACCATAATATCGAAGTAAACTTGGAGTCATGCAATGATATGGTGTGTGGTCCTCCCACTACAACTCGGGAAACTATGCTGTTTATTAGGCTACAGATGAAATACAGTAACTTATGATTAACTTCACAGGGTGGTAAAAGTGCACGGTGATCTTGATGCTCCTTTCTAATAAATATAGAGTGTCTGACTCCGATGACATGATGATGGATAGTGACTGCCGTTTGATAAATAAAAATATTCTCGCTCTTACCCATAATAATGTAATTATGCAGACTAGCTTACTGCACTATATCTGCGAGCTGTTGGCTAGAGCACGTGCCAAGACCAGAGTAGGCACATTTGCTATTTAACCCAACAGTTTTTGTGATGTTTACATGAAAACTTAAGCAAAAAAGTACATTTTGTGTGCACTATGCCAGTGTTAACCAACCCTGGTCCTCCAGTACCCTGTCACGATCGTTTACAGACGGGACAGACCAAGGCGCAGCGTGATATGCATACATGTTTATTATTATTGAATAAACACCACGACAAAACAACAAATGAAACGAAACGTGAAGTCCAAGGTAGACAAACAACATACCTCACACGGAACAAGATCCCACAACTAACTCGTGCCAAAAGGCTGCCTAAGTATGGTCCCCAATCAGAGACAACGAGCGACAGCTGCCTCTGATTGGGAACCACACAGGCCAACATAGAAATAGACATACTAGAACCTCAACATAGAAATATACAACATAGAACATACACACCCTGACTCAACATATACGAGTCCCTTGAGTCAGGGCGTGACATACCCTCAACAGTACACATTTCTATTGTAGCCATGGACATGCATACCTGATTCAACTGGTCAACTAATCATCAAGCCCTCAATGAGTTGAATGAGGTGTGTTTGTCAAGGGTGGAAACACACCATTCGCATACGTTTACATTTGAGTCATTTAGCAGACACTCTTATCCAGAGCGATTTACAGTTAGTGAGTGCATACAATATTTTAATTTTTTTCATACTGGCCCCCCGAGGGCATGAAAAGCTGTCGCTATCAGTAGATGGAAACCAACAACAGGCAACAGGTGACCAATGATCTAAGATAAGGCGGGGATTTGGCTAGAAGTGATTTATAGATGACCTGGAGCCAGTGGGTTTGGCGACGAATATGTAGTGAGGGCCAGCCAACGAGAGCGTACAGGTCACAATGGTGGGTAGTATATGGGGCTTTGGTGACAAAACGGATGGCACTGTGATAGACTACATCCAATTTGCTGAGTAGAGTGTTGGAAGCTATTTTGTAAATGACATCGCCGAAGTCAAGGATCGGTAGGATAGTCAGTTTTATGAGGGCATGTTTAGCAGCATGAGTGAAGGAGGCTTTGTTGCGAAATAGGAAGCCGATTCTAGATTTAACTTTGGATTGGAGATGCTTAATGTGAGTCTGGAAGGAGAGTTTACGGTCTAACCAGACACCTATGTATTTGTAGTTGTCCACATATTCTAAGTCAGACCCGCCGAGAGTAGTGATTCTAGTCGGGCGGGCGGGTGCAAGCAGCGTTTGATTGAAAAGCATGCATTTAGTTTTACTAGCGATTAAGAGCAGTTGGAGGCCACGGAAGGAGTGTTGTATGGCATTGAAGCTCGTTTGGAGGTTTGTTAACACAGTGTCCAATGAAGGGCCAGATGTATACAAAATGGTGTCGTCTGCGTAGAGGTGGATCTGAGGGTCACCAGCAGCAAGAGCGACATCATTGATATACACAGAGAATAGAGTCGGCCCGTGAATTGAACCCTGTGGCTCCCCCATAGAGACTGTCAGAGGTCCAGACAACAGGCCCTCCGATTTGACACATTGAACTCTATCTGACAATTAGTTGGTGAACCAGGCGAGGCAGTCATTTGAGAAACCAAGGCTATTTAGTCTGCCAATAAGAATGCGGTGATTGACAGAGTCAAAAGCCTTGGCCAGGTCGATGAAGACGGCTGCACAGTACTGTCTTTTATCGATCGCGGTTATTATATCGTTTAGGATCTTGAGCGTGGCTGAGGTGCACCCATGACCAGCTCGGAAACCAGATTGCATAGCGGAGAAGGTACGGTGGGATTCGAAATGGTCGGTGATCTGTTTGTTAACTAGGATTTCAAATACTTTCGAAAGGCAGGGCAGGATGGATATAGGATGGGTTCCTATATACCACAGATTCTCAATTGGATTGAGGTCTGGGCTTTGACTAGGCCATTCCAAGACATTTAAATGTTTCCCCTTAAACCACTCGAGTGTTGCTTTAGCAGTATGCTTAGGGTCATTGTCCTGCTGGAAGGTGAACCTCCGTCCCAGTCTCAAATCTCTGGAAGACTGAAACAGGTTTCGTCAAGAATTTCCCTGTATTTAGCGCCATCCATCATTCCTTCAATTCTGACCAGTTTCCCAGTCCCTGCCGATGAAAAACATCTCCACAGCATCATGATGCCACCACCATGCTTCACTGTGGGGATGGTGTTCTCGGGGTGATGAGAGGTGTTGGGTTTACGCCAGACATAGCGTTTTCCTTGATGGCCAAAAAGCTCAATTTTAGTCTCATCTGACCAGAGTACCTTCTTCCATATGTTTGGGGAGTCTCCCACATGCCTTTTGGCGAAGACCAAATGTGTTTGCTTATTTTGTTCTTTAAGCAATGGCCACTCTTCTGTAAAGCCCAGCTCTGTGGAGTGTGCGGCTTAAAGTGGTCCTATGGACAGATACTCCAATCTCCGCTGTGGAGCTTTGCAGCTCCTTCAGGGTTATCTTTGGTCTCTTTGTTGCCTCTCTGATTAATGCCCTCCTTGCCTGGTCCGTGGGTTTTGGTGGGCAGCCCTCTCTTGGCAGGTTTGTTGTGGTGCCATATTCTTTCCATTTTTTAATAATGGATTTAATGGTGCTCCGTGGGATGTTCAAAGTTTCTGATATTTTTCTATAACCCAACCCTGATCTGTACTTCTCCACTACTTTGTCCCTGACCTGTTTGGAGAGTGCCTTGGTCTTCATGGCACTGCTTGCTTGGTGGTGCCCCTTGCTTAGTGGTGTTGCAGACTCTGGGGCCTTTCAGAACAGGTGTGTGTATATATACTGAGATCATGTGACATTTCACGTCTACGATGTTATCATTATGGTCAGAAAATGGAGACAGCATGTGATGCTGTGTGTGTGTGATTGAAAATTAAATTAAATTGAAACAGCTTAGCTTACAATTTGGTTTCTAAGATGGTTTCACATAATTTCATATAAAGACTGCATGTGTGCATTACCAGGATTTAGGCTAGGCTAATCATAGTGCTACAGAAATGTAATAATATGGTTCCTTTGCCTAATCATTTCTGTTTCATTTTATGTGTGAGTGCTGCCCCTCCCCTGTACACTTCAGGGAGAATGAAGTGATGAGTTGAAACAGAAACCCTCTATTAGTCCAGATGATTTAACAGAGCTGTAGACCCAGTACCTGTAGCTACAGTAGACCTTTAAACTGACATCTACATTGTTAGTACTTCCAGATAATGTGAATATGGTGGCAATATGAGGTGTTGGTTCAGGGAAATGATCATTTTCTCACCCAATAGTTTTGATCTGCAGTACACTGGTAGGCTACGATAAACTGCAAAAGTTTGAATCTTGACTGGGTGGAATTTGATATTGTGCCTACTCACCATCTTAAAAACCTCAGCTCTCATATTAATGGTCTAATTAATATTCTTCCAAACAAAAACTAATCAGGTATTATTTGCACTGGGCAAATCCTTTGGACACACTGAGATCAATATCACAATCAATCTTACACAGTATATTACAGTATTCTAACTAGAAAGTATCTGATTAACCCAATGCTTTACTAACGCTTTATATTGGGCCCATACAGTATTTCTAGTAGTACTGTAGCAGCAACCAGAAGTGTCTTTCTTCCTCCTCAATCCTCAATGTGACCGCAGAAAGTACTGTAGGCTACATTCCAAGAGGGCTCATTAGTTCTCTCACATCATGTATGTCATTCCCCTGTGCCCTCTCAGGTGGAACTAGAAACGCTTCGAAGCTCGTCGCAACCTTACATTTTATCCGGTGAAATTGTTTTATTGCCATTTATTTTATTAGAATGATTCAATGATTCAACTGATTTTCCCCAGGAACTCTTTATTGGATTACTTTGCAACATTCTTTTGACGAACATGCCATCATATGCACCTGAAAGAGCTATATAGCGCTTAGGACTGGTTTAGGATTAGTTTACAGACCTACTGGTACCATTCCAACTATTTATACATTTCAAGTTATGCTGCAAAATATAGCAAATAAGGAAGTTAGTCAAATAGTCTTGGAGCTATTTGATTGTGGAGCGACAAAAACACATTTTAGAAGGTTTATTAGAACACTGATTCACTCATAGCCATTTCTCCTCCTATCGTGAGTGCTTGATGGCAATGGATCGGCATATGAAGTAAAGTGAATTCTCTCTCTGTTTCAAAGTAACCTGGTCCATAACGTTGTCCGTTCTTTGTTGAATCCCTCTAAGCCATTTGTATGCTAATGGCAAAAAGTAAATTTGGGATTTGACTCTCAGTAGAGACAGAGTAGACTTACTGTATCTTAAGGTTTACTTTACCACCAAACCAGTGGCTAGCTTATCAGAAGAAAAATAAGCAGGTACACCAATGTGCAGGGTTCTGTTTCTATCACAGACATTCATATTCACAGCAATAGTATCACGTAACCTCGCTTATACAGGTTTTGGGAAGAGTAATATTTGGCCATTGACAAGTGAGTTCAAGTGGTGTTTGTGTGAACCAACTGCTTTTGGTAATTCAGAAGTCATTTTGTATCTTAAGAGTGTTAACGCTGTGCTCTCTGTAGACCTTGAAATGGGAACTTGGCACATGGCTTGGCATATCCAGTGTGGGCTTATATGATTAGACTGTGACTGTGATTTGGTATTCTGGTGAATTCTCTTGTCTAAGCAATGGGAAATGTAAACTGAAATCCCACATTGCTTGTGAAGTAGTCACAACTGTCATTTCAATTGCTTGGTCCTTTTTTGTAGGAAATGGAAATATCTTAATTTCCATGTTTGTTGCCAAGCAACAGTCTTTGCCTTGGAAAAGCAAATCATTAATCAGTAATTGACATTGTAATGCTTGATTGAAAACACCTGGTTAAGGTAGTGCCCATTTGAGCCCATCTTTGTGAATACACATTCCACTGGTGCTGGTGGTTGAATGCACCTGCGGTCTTACACATTAATTGTCATACACCATTTCTGATAATGAAATGATTGTGTTGAAGCACTAAACACCAGTCAAACCAACAATATCAAACACACACCAGCAATCAGGTATTGCTGTGTTTTTATGGAGTGAATGAAGCATCGCCACAATATACTACATCATGCACCCCCATGGAGAAAAGCATTTGTCACTGTTGGGCTGGATGCCAGAAGAAATACGTACTGTACTGATCCAGCAGTGAGCTCAGTGCTACACTACATCTATCCCATTAACCCTCTATGGGGGTAACCGCTCTGTTGATAACCTGCTATATGGTAAAAATACTGTGATTATGCTCAAAACTGTGCATAACACATGGGAATCAGTCAAGATTAATTATGACATGATTGAATTAAATTCCCCCCTTACGTCAGTTGATGTATTTCTTTTCATTGTGATAATGTGAATTCGTTTTTTTTTTTACAACAATCTGTATTCAGTGGGAGTAGGCTTATAGACCAATATTTAGAGAAATGCCACAGGAAACATTCAATTATTAAAATGCCCCTAGAGAGGTCTTGTGAGAGAGATTTACAATGCAAAGCATTGTGGGAGGGATGAGCTTTGACCTTGAGTAAATGAGGAAGGAATTCCATTAAGTCTGGAGTGTGACGCAATGGAGCTTGGAAAGCATTCAAATTCGCCTTAAAGTAAAAAATAAATAAATAAAATCACCATTTAAATGTTCAATGTCATTCAACAAATTAATTTGTAACCCCCTCCACCCATCATACCAACTTGCTGTATAGTCGATACGACACAGAAAATAAACACACATTAGTGGCCCAGACATCAAAGTAATGTCACACTCTTACGGTACTAGTTCCTCCATCTATCCCCATATGGTTTAGCTAATAAAAGAAGGGAAATCAAAGCTGTGCTGCTCTGCAGTGCTAGTCTGGAAAGGAGAGCCTTATCAGTTCACAGGTGAAGGCTGCTGTTGACAAATCGATTTGGTTTTGGCTTTGGCTTTTTGTGACCTTCCTCATTTCACTACAATGTCATTTCTGAGTTTAATTTAAGTGTGTCCAAGAGCTGTTGTTGAAGAGGTTTTGGTTAGAGACTACATTATGAGGGCCTATCTTCCAGGTACACTTGAAAATTCTCAGCAATGTATGAGTGCTTATAATGTGGTCTATCCCTGCAATGGTGAACTTTGGATTTGAACATACGCCACAACATACTCCAGGAGCACTGTCAATACCACTGACTCAGTGGTAGTGGTAAAGCCAGGGCATTTCTGGGTCTGTGGGCTACAGTACTTCAGGACTCATGAAGGCAGTGGCAATGCTAATTTAGCCATCCACTACACTTTCAAAGGACAAAATCCAATTGGCTGTGGATGTGACATTTCTCTGAAGAGGTCTCTCAATACAAAATCAAAATGAGTTTTGATTTGGATCATAACTGTCATGTCCACATTGGGGCAGTGGTTTAATAGCACTGAGCCCATTGAGAAATCTAACAAATAAGAGCCAGGCCTGATACGCACATCTATCAAGTACTTAAAAATGCTTTGCAATTGAAATCTTTATTGCATAAAGCTTTCCACTTGCCAACCCCTTCATATTTCCTCGTAATCCTGAAATGCCCGCTAAGACATTTTATTTTCAAGATCAGTCGGAGAGCTACCCAGTAGGATTTTATTTTAATAGAATTTTATTGCAAGGCTTACACATTTTTTTGTCAGTTCAAAAAGAGGCCTATTCCATAATACTTATTTAGAAGTTCAGACCAAACTTTTTCTACATGCTTTGAGAATGCTTGTTTCCTGACAAAGATGAGGCTGTTATCGATATGTATCTATTGGCTAGCCACATTCAAGAGTCTATGCCCAGCAGAGCATGTAAATTGTTTCTCACTCTTTGATAGACTTGTCAGCTATAGTGAGCAAGAAGTTGATTGTCATAATCTGATAGCACTGAGGTAATACTAGAGTCTTTATTCTTGACAGGTTATGACAAGTCCCTTTAGGGTACGCCTTACCCTGGCATTTTCTCACGCATAGATCTGACTGCGAATAAACAGAATCAGTATTCATCAGCGTGTTTTGCTGAAGCTCAGTGTTCTTCTTTAAGATGTGAAATCGCCTTTCATCTTGAGTGTTCTCCATGACAGCAGGCGTCTAGGGGGTGAGAGACGTATCTGTGAAAGGTAGCTAGCTGGTATTACTGGGATGTGATGAGGCTGATTGACATGATGCTATGTCTAATGGATTTAGCTATTACCACTGAGCATGTAAAGCTAAGCGCTCCTAACAAGCACTCTATAGCACCATATTCCCTATATATATGAGACAGCCTATAGGGAGGAGGTCAGAGACCTGGCTCTCCCTCAATGTGAGCAAGACAAAGGAGCTGATCGTGGACTACAGGAAAAGGCGGCCGAACAGGCCCCCATTAACATCGACGGGGCTGTAGTGTAGCGGGTCGAGAGTTTCAAGTTCCTTGGTGTCCACATCACCAACAAACTATCATGGTCCAAACACACCAAGACAGTTGTGAAGAGGGCACGACAACACCTTTTCCCCCTCAGGAGACTGAAAAGATTTGGCATGGGTCCCCAGATCCTCAAAAAGTTATACAGCTGCACTATCGAGAGCATCCTGACCGGTTGCATCACCGCCTGGTATGGCAACTGCTTGGCATCTGACCGTAAGGCGCTACAGAGGGTAGTGCGTAAAGCCCAGTACATCACTGGGGCCAAGCTTCCTGCCATCCAGGACCTCTATACTAGGCGGTGTCAGAGGAAAGCCCAAGAAATTGTCAAAGACTCCAGTCACCCAAGTCATAGACTGTTCTCTCTGCTACCGCACTGCAAGCGGTACCAGAGTGCCAAGTCTAGGACCAAAAGGCTCCTTAACAGCTTCTACCCCCAAGCCATAAGACTGCTGAACAATTAATCAAATGGCCACCCGGACTATTTACATTGATCCTACGTACATGTACAAATTACCTCGACTAACCTGTACGCATGTGACAAAGTTTGATTTGATATAGTTACTATACAGTGGCATGCGAATGTATTCACCCCCTTGGCATTTGTCCTATTTTGCTGCCTTACAACCTGGAATTAAAATGGATTTTTGGGGGGTTTGTATCATTTGATTTACATGACATGCATACCACTTTGAAGATGCAAAATAATATTTTTTTGTGAAACAAACAAGAAATAAGACAAAAAAACTGAACTTCAGCGTGCTCACCCCCCCAAAGTCAATACTTTGTAGAGCCACCTTTTGCAGCAATTACAGCTGCAAGTCTCCTGGGGTATGTCTCTATAAGCTTGGCACATCTAGCCACTGGGATTTTTGCCCATTCTTCAAGGTAAAACTGCTCCAGCTCCTTCAAGTTGGATGGGTTCCGCTAGTGTACAGCAATCTTTAAGCCATACCACAGATTATCAATTGGATTAATGTCTGGGCATTGACTAGGCAATTCCGAAACATTTAAATGTTTCCCCTTAAACCACTCGAGTGTTGCTTTAGCAGTATGCTTAGGGTCATTGTCCTGCTGGAAGGTGAACCTCCGTCCCAGTCTCAAATCTCTGGAAGACTGAAACAGGTTTCCGTCAAGAATTTCCCTGTATTTAGCGCCATCCATCATTCCTTCAATTCTGACCAGTTTCCCAGTCCCTGCTGATGAAAAACATCCCCCACAGTGAAGCATGGTGGTGGCAGCATCATGCTGTGGGGATGGTGTTCTCGGGGTGATGAGAGGTGTTGGGTTTGCGCCAGACATAGCGTTTTCCTTGATGGCCAAAAAGCTAAATTTTAGTCTCATCTGACCAGAGTAACTTCTTCCATATGTTTGGGGAGTCTCCCACATGCCTTTTGGCGAACACCAAAACGTGTTTGCTTATTTTTTTCTTTAAGCAATGGCTTTTTTCTGGCCAATCTTCTGTAAAGCCCAGCTCTGTGGAATGTACGGCTTAAAGTGGTCCTCTGGACAGATACTCCAATCTCCGCTGTGGAGCTTTGCAGCTCCTTCAGGGTTATCTTTGGTCTCTTTGTTGCCTCTCTGATTAATGCCCTCCTTGCCTGGTCCATGAGTTTTGGTGGGCGGTCCTCTCTTTGCAGGTTTGTCCCTGACCTGTTTGGAGAGCTCCTTGGTCTTCATTGTGCCGCTTGCTTGGTGGTGCCCCTTGCTTAGTGGTGTTGCAGACTCTGGGGCCTTTCAGAACAGGTGTGTGTGTGTGTGTGTATATATATATATACTGAGATCATGTAACACTTAGGTTGCACACAGCTGGACTTTATTTAACTAATTATGTGACTTCTGAAGGTAATTGGTTGCACCAGATCTTATTTAGGGGCTTCATAGCAAAGTGGGTGAATACATATGCACGCACCACTTTTCCGTTATTTATTTTGTATAATGTTTTGAAACAAGTTATTTTTTTCATTTCACTTCACCAATTTGGACTATTTTGTATGTCCATTACATGAAATCCAAATAAAAATCAATTTAAATTACAGGTTGTAATACAACAAAATAGGAAAAATGCAAAGGGGGATGAATACTTTTGCAAGGCACTGTACTTTCCTGGTCAAAGGTAGTGCACTATAGAGTGAATAGAGCGCCATTTTGGAGGCAACCATAATATCCTATAGCAGTGTTTCCCATTCCTGGTCCTAAGGACCCAAAGGGGTGCACATTTTTATTTTTCCCTGACACTCACACTGTCACGAACGTTGACTGATGACTCGTGGAACCAAGGCGCAGCGTGATAAGTGTACATTTTATTTAGTATACAACACACGAACAAAACAACAAAACGAACGATACGTGAAGTCCTGAGGTTACAACAACACAAACCTTTACGGAACAAGATCCCACCAACTAACTGGTGCCAACAGGCTGCCTAAGTATGGTCCCCAATCAGAGACAACGAGCTACAGCTGCCTCTGATTGGGAACCACCCTGGCCAACATAGATCTAAACGATCTAGAACAAAAAACATAGAAAACTAAACATAGAAAAATCCACACCCTGGCTCAACATTTAAGAGTCCCCAGAGCCAGGGCGTGACAGTACCCCCCCCCCCCCCCCCAAAGGCGCGAGGGTAGGGGCCGGGTGGGCATTCCGCCTCGGAGGCGGATCCGGCTCCGGGCGTGACCACCACCTTTTCTCCACCTCCCCGTTGCGCCCCTGGTCTGGTCCCGCTGACTGGAGCTGGACCCGACGACGGTGGACCAGACCTTACCGGCTCCGGACTGGAGCCGCTGGCCGGAGCTGGACTGGACACCGGTGGAGCGGATTGCTCTGGCTCCGGAGTGGATCCGCTGCCTGGAGTTGGACCGGACCCCGGTGGAGCGGATTGCGCTGACTCCGGAGTGGAGCAGGCACCGGTGGAACAGGCATGGGCCGTGCCGGACTGGACACACGCACCACTGGCTTGGCGCGGGGAGCAGAAACGGGCCAGACCGGGCTGACGACGCGCAACACTGGCTTGCTGCGGGGAGCAGGAACAGGCCGGACCGGGCTGACGATGCGCAACACAGGCTTGGTGCGGGGAGCAGGAACAGGCCGGACCGGGCTGGCGACGCGCACCACTGGCTTGGTGCGGGGAGCAGGAACAGGCCGGACCGGGCTGGCGACGTGCACCACTGGCTTGGTGCGAGGGACAGGAACAGGCCGGACCGGGCTGGCGACGCGCACCACTGGCTTGGTGCGAGGGACAGGAACAGGCCGGACCGGGCTGGCGACGCGCACCACTGGATTGGTGCGAGGGACAGGAACAGGCCGGACCGGGCTGGCGACGCGCACCACTGGCTTGGTGCGAGGGACAGGAACAGGCCGGACTGGGCTGGCGACGCGCACCACTGGCTTGGTGCGAGGGACAGGAACAGGCCGGGCTGGACTGGGAACACGCACCACAGACTTGGTGCAGGGAGCAGGAACAGGCCGGACCGGGCTGGCGACGCGCACCACTGGCTTGGTGCGAGGGACAGGAACAGGCCGGACCGGGCTGGCGACGCGCACCACTGGCTTGGTGCGAGGGACAGGAAAAGGCCGGGCTGGACTGGGAACACGCACCACTGGCTTGGTGCAGGGAGCAGGAACAGGCCGGGCTGGACTGGGAACACGCACCACTGGCTTGGTGCGGGGAGCCGGAATGGGCCGGGCCGGACTGTGGAGGCGGACTGGAGGTCTGGAGCGGAGAGCTGACACAACCCGTCCTGGCTGAATGCCTATTTCCACACAATATGTGTGAGGCATCAGCACAGGACGTACAGGGCTGTGCACTCGTACTGGTGCTACAGCACGTGGCACTGGCGCAGGATATACGGGACAGAGGAGGCGTACTGGAGGCCACGAGCATTGAGCCGGCACACCCCGTCCTGGCTGCATGCCCACCTTAGCACGACACGTGCGTGGTGCTAGCACCGGACGTACAGGACTGTGCCGGAACACTCGCGGCACAGTACGTGGCTCCGCATAACACGGAGCCTGCCCAGTCTCACACTTCCTAGCCTGAGTATGGGGAGTTGGCTCTGCTCTAACTCTAGGCTCCGCCAACCACCCTTTTAGCCCCCCCAAAACAATTTCTTGGGGCTGTCTATCGGGCTTCCTCCTCGGCCGGTACCCTCTGCGTTGCCGCTGCTCCTCTCTGTAGCGCGCCTCCACAGTCTCCTCCCAAGGACGGCGATCCATTCCGGCCTGAATCTCTTCCCAAGTCCAGGATCCCTTCCCGTCCAGGATCTCCTCCCAAGTCCAGGCTGTCTGTTCCTGGACACGCTACTTGGTCCTCTTTAGGTGGGATCTTCTGTCACGATCGTTACAGGAAGACTCGTGGAACCAAGGCGCAGCGTGATAAGCGTACATTTTATTTAGTATACAACACACGAACAAAACAACAAAACGAACGATACGTGAAGTCCTGAGGTTACAACAACACAAACCTTTACGGAACAAGATCCCACCAACTAACTGGTGCCAACAGGCTGCCTAAGTATGGTCCCCAATCAGAGACAACGAGCTACAGCTGCCTCTGATTGGGAACCACCCTGGCCAACATAGATCTAAACGATCTAGAACAAAAAAAACATAGAAAACTAAACATAGAAAAATCCACACCCTGGCTCAACATTTAAGAGTTCCCAGAGCCAGGGCGTGACACACACACCATATTCTATTAATCAATGGATTGATTGTGAGTTTTTTTCGTTGATTCAGGTGTGTTAGTGCTTGTCTAGGGCAAAAACTAAAATGTGCACCCCTTTGGATCCCCAGGACCTGGATAAGAAACACTGTCCTATAGGATAGGGCTGCACGATTAATCAAATGTTATCAATTTTGCAAGAGGCTGCATTATTTTAAAATGCCACTTTTTTTTTCCTTTTGATTTATTGCTCAGGTTTTCTCTGTCTCTCCTCTTTGGCCGCATCCCACACACACCAAGCCCCACTCCCTGTCACTCAAGCAGACCAGTTCCTTGTGCTCGAGATTCACTCACAATGACCAAACAACAGCATGCAGTCAACAGATTTTTTCAAACAAGAATGACGCAGCTTTCCACTTTGCTTCTTAATATAAATCCACGTTTTCTATATTATACTATTCGTATGTGTAACTTGCTCTAAGCAAAACGCTAGTTAGTTGGTCTTAGCAAGCTGAAAATGTGCTTAAAAAATGTGTGTTAGCGTCTAATGCTAATCGCTGTAGGTAGCTAGCTGGGTAGCTAAATCCACTGAGAGAGGGCAAATCTTGCTAGCAAACTTTTGCTCTAATACAGGCCGGTAGCAGTGGTGGAGTATATCAGCATTGTTTGTGCAACTAATACACCAAAATCTTTGTCTGAATGTACCTATCTATTTAAATCTAATTAGGGTCCCATGGGAAACACTGTCCAACACTTTGTTTTCCTACTCTGTCACAACCATCTCCTCCGTTTACTTTTTAATTCATTGCCATGCCAAACAAAGTTGCATTCCAAGTGCCCACTGTATTCCAACCATAAAATTAGAATGATCATTATATTTCTATGATTCCAACAGTTTACCCAAGTGTTTTGGTCTATAATCGCAAGTAAAATTGCAATCGCAAGGTTTGGTACAATAGGATTATTTAACTCCAGAGAGCAATTGATACATAGAATAAGAATGGATGATTCTGTTTTTGTAAAACTAGTCCCTGCTCTGGCGTAGTCGGTCGGTGGGAAAGCAAGTACGCCCCTCCATTTGCACGAGTGCTTTTTCCTTTTAAACTACAGCAACAAAACAACAGGAGTTCAAATGAATGTAACTCTGAAAATTGATTCTGCCTCATTCCTACACGTTCTGAATGTTTATTAATCCCCCTAAATTTGTCCCAAACAGGAAAACGAATAACTCATTGGCGCGGGAAGTTCTTAAGAGCAGCAACTTAGGCCAGTCCTCAAAATACATTATGTCAATGCACCCTCAAACATCATGACCAACACACATGGTGAAACTAAACATTTACATTACATTTACGTCATTTAGTAGACGCTCTTATCCACAGCGACTTACAAATTGGTGCATTCACCTTATAGCCAGTGGGATAACAACTTTACAATATGTTATTTATTTTTTATTTTTTATTTTTTTGGGGGTGGGGTAAGGGATTACTTTATCCTATCCCATGTATTCCTTAAAGAGGTGGGGTTTCAAGTGTCTCCGGAAGGTGGTGAGTGACTCCGCTGTCCTGGCGTTGTGAGGGAGCTTGTTCCACCATTGGGGTGCCAGCGCAGCGAACAGTTTTGACTGGGCTGAGCGGGAACTGTGCTTCCGCAGAGGTAGGGGGGCCAACAGGCTAAACTAGCTAAAGTATTTTCACCTGCCACTGACTTGATTGAAGTCGGTCATGAATAGTCATAAGGGGTGCTGCAGTTCCCGACTCATTTAAATTAATTGGCTGCAGTTAGGTTTATCTTTTATGAATGGCCACAATGGTGGATTACTGAGGTTGAGGCCAAATAACCGTACAACATGTTCTACCGCACATGTTCTATTCATGAAAGAAATTAACCTAGTCTGAGGTCCAATTTCATGCAATGAGAAGCTGAATAATGTTGTTATAAGGCTGTTTCGTCCTGTATAAGTAGGAATTGCTGTGATTCAATTTTGGTCTTTCAGTAGTGTGCTCTTAGGTCACCACTATGTGGTTCAGAAAGACCCCAGAGTTTCCAATAAAGGTAATGGGTTTTTCTTCCTCGTCATCTTTTAAGAAGCCAGCTGTCATTCTGTCAATGTTCATATGTGATCCAGTTCTGTTGTCCCACTTGACTAGCTGACTGTTTATGCTGACTAATATAATGCTCTGAGCAGCTTTGTTAGCATTTCATGACTATGTAAGACCCCTTTGTCTGCTGAGAGATACAGTAGAATACCAAGGATCAAAAGACATGTAAGAACCGGCTACAGATTTTCCGATTATAAACGTTTGAACAACAATGCCCAAGCGTTTTTTAACATATGCTAGCTGTGTAATCTGAAGACTTGGAGGAACAGAGGAAATTATTTAAGTCTTAACTTCGTGGGGGGGAGAAAACCAAAATACATTTTTTAGCATTTGACGTTCCAAAGTTATTTTTAATTTGTGGTTCATGCCTTTTCATCTTCTAGACGTGAGATAGCTTGAAGTCTTGAATACTTTTTTCTTAATGAAATTAATCTCTGAGAGAGAGAGAGATTGGTGTGTGTGTGTTTGCCTCTAGCTTTTCACTGGCTCGATTTACGTTTGTTCACCCCCAAAATTAATCTTGTTTGTTCTGGGTACCGACTGACTAACTGTGCTCTGTCATGCATTCTTGCCTCTGATTTCTCCCACAAGAATCCCTGCTCAGTACTATTGTGGTTTATAAATTATAATTAATTTGGTAATAATTGAATATTTGTTCCAGGCCTTCCCTGCATGCTCTATGTATCATACCCTGGGGTGATACGCACGGCATATTGTATAACTTGCAGTGCTGTGTTGTAATGTCAGCTAGCTTACTGTATTCTGATTGTTCCATCAATTGAACCATTGAACCCTCTACATTCTTTTTTTTCATCCTATGATTCTGTTACACCAATGGAACTCAGTGGAGTCGAGGTTTGTCCAACAACTGTAACTGAGAAGGCCTTCAAGCTGAATTACAAATGCAGTTGCAGCAACAGCAGTCACCATGCAGTCAAAGAGCACACTGCTTGAGTGACAGACACTATAGCTGTTAGATGAAGCAAAACGCACTAACCTGTGACGAGAGCATGAGGTCATACGCTGTAGATCCAGTCAATGTTTGTGTGCACGAGGTTAACAGACCATTACAATGTTTCCATGTGAGTGTTTTTGTCCCCTTAGATAACCTTATGGCCTACTGACATCAGGATTTTCTACTGAAACCACATTGCAGCTACAATAACTTATGGGAGAGGCAACCAAACTATACAAAGGAAACTCCTTTTATTATCAACTGCATTTAAATATTTAGTTTAGGTCTCCAACCTCCCGAGTGGCGCAGTGGTCTAAGGCACTGCATCGCAGTGCTAGCTGTGCCACTAGAGATCCTGGTTCGAATCCAGGCTCTGCTGTAGCCGGCTGCAACCGGGAGACCAATGGGGCGGCGCACAAGTCGTCCAGGGTAGGGGAGGGAATGGCCGGCAGGGAGGTAGCTCAGTTGGTAGAGCATGGCGTTTGCAACACCAGGGTTGTGGGTTCGATTCCCACGGGGGGCTAGTATGAAAAAAAAAAGAATAATGTATGCACTAACTGTAAGTTGCTCTGGATAAGAGCGTCTGCTAAATAATGTAAATGTACTGCAGCTTTAAAACATGATAGATGTAGGTTGGAAATAGAGAGAGATATTTTTTTTTATTTGGGGGGATTAAGAGTGTTCATTTTAATAGATTTATTGTCATAATTTCTGGGCAAATGAAAACAAATGAATGAAATACCAATAAAACAAAGAACTTGACTGACATCGTTAGTGGAGTCTAATAGTGGAAACAAAATCTTCTATCCACACACACACAATGTGTACACGCTTATCACAGAAAATAGAAAAAATATTTGCTCCCAGAGAATAATTCATTATGACCTCCAATCAGCTGAGACAAAATGATCATCAGTCAGTGAACAGCAAAGCATGTAATCCATCATTTAATCCATAATTTATTGACCACATTTCTTATTAAGCTTTAACTAAACAAATCACCTGGGAAAACATGCTGGCATCATCAGTTGGGAGTATAATTCTGAAATCTTCTAAGCAAACAATAATGTCAAAGCTAAAGATAGTAGAATCTATATAACCCACAATGTACTGCAAAGCTTTTGATGCATATGTAGGCTATACAAATACCTTCATGTTCTGCTGTTGTACCGTGAACCCTGCCCCTTCATAGTCATTGTGTATGTAAATATTCAAGGTATTTAGCATAACGTAAAGTGGAATGTTGGATCAGTGTAGCTGACGTGGATTTTCATAAATTCAGATTTCTTCAGGGTGTTTTTTCTCACATTGCTCTGAATGGAAGTATCTTCCCCTGCTACCGCGGGCCAGTCTGTTCTGTTGCCATGGCAGTAGCAGTGTCTCATCTGTGATTGCATGGCTCCTCTGGCATTATCAAGAGCAGCAGATTGGGCAACACTGGGAATACTTAAATTGCCACTCTTTTCTTTACAGCCTGTAAGATTTCTAGGCATATTCAACTCTTATACTGTCTGGTAACGTTCCTTTATTGTGTAGATTCTAAGGCCATACTGAACTGTACATGGTCCTTTCAATTCACATTGTCCTCAAGTGACATTTATGAGACAGCGGTAGTCTATTTATTCATAAATGTTTCACAGCACAATGAGGCTTGATCCATTCGCTATTGACAGACATGCAGGTTTGGAGAACATTTTAAAATACGAAGGGACCACTTTTTGAGAATGTTGGGCCTGAACTCGGACCACATTTAGTACTTTGAAAATGTGATTCAATACTCTAGGCCCAAGGCCTCAGTAAGACATTGGACTAAAGTGGAATACTTTTTCTTTTTTTTCACTGGTTTTATTGTTCATTCTATCCTCCAGAGAGACCAGTCAAAGGACAAAGGGGCATCCATTGTTTTGGTTCATGGTCCCTCAACATTTCACATACCCAGAAGTAATTTGTACGCATTTGAATTAAATCCATAGTATATAATGGTGCATAAGGCACATTGATAAGAGCTATTGAGTCCCAGAGTATAGCATAATGTCAGCCCCAACATACTCCAAAAGCAGTAGTAACTGCTGATGTCATGTCATGAATGTAATAGGATTGGGCATGGCATCTAGCCCCACAATTAAACTGCATCTAAATGTATTCACTGAATTCCAGTGGCAAACTGCAATCAATTTGGATTTCTATTAGATAAAGTTCCATCCATCAGAATGCCTGATACGTCCCAGAATTCAAACTATTCAAGCTTCTTCATTTAGTGTACAAAGGTCATGGTAATGAACTTAATTGTAGAGTGTAAATTAAATTAACTGATCTAGACTGTGTTAAGGCAAAATAGATTGCCTTATTTACAGTATACTCAATCATGTGCATTTCATGACTGACATGTAGGCTAAAGCTACCTCAGACATGTGCCTTGTTGTGTATGGACATTTCAGCATTTTCCTTCCTTTCGTTTCATTGCAATGAGTTATAAAAATGATAGGCACTTCTATCCTCTATCGTCCTCCATGTGATCGATTCACAGAAAGGACAACGGCAACAAGTTCCATTTTATTATTGAAACCTTTCGGTCTCCCTTTGTGTTTGGATGCCTCTTATTAGCCAGCCCTCCCGCAAGACTCATTATGACTGAAACTAGAGGATATGAAATAATGGCCTCACAGGAGACTTGAGCCCCTCAAACCACAGCACGTGAATGAAGAGAGTAGGGTAAACACCCTGAGATGTCTCTGCTGTCCCTATCAAGGTGCTCTGTCTAGATCTGCTGTCACAGTGTGGACACTTGAAAGGCATGTCTGTATGCATGGTCAAAGCCATAACACTTTACAGGCAGCCACTGCATTATGTTACATACGGTTACGGTGTGTATGGTCGGTCAGTTGGTTTGGACATCAGAGTGAACACTAATGAGAATCCCCCTTCAGGACATCAGTGGTTCAGTCAGTGTGTGTGTGTGTGTGTGTGTGTGTGTGTGTGTGTAGAATCATGATCAGGCCTCAGGTTATTACCAGAGATGGACTAGTGTATGGTGTAAGTGTACAGAACCACGCTCGCATGATGACTCACCTTGCTTGTCTGAGACCTGAAGACTTGTGTTGTCTCCCCATTAATTAAATAGAACTCAGTGTTTTTGTTACTCACCGAAAGTACAGGTGGGACAACAGTCTTGTTATCTGCTATTATAATATCCTTAAACTGGAATATGTTGTTTTTACCTGTGAAGGAGATAGTGTGGTGACTCATCTGTTTTCCATTGAGTTTTTGGGTTCTATGCTGCCACTTATCTCCTAGTGTCTGTCTCCTACCTCCCCCTACTAGACTGTGGTGAATCAGTGAGCAGAACAATACCTAGACTCCACTTGGCTTGCACCCTCTCTGTTTTCACCAGAGAATGTAAATGTTCTCGGAATATAATCGCTTGAATAACAATTAGTCTACTATGGATGTGGGGAAAATTAATTGTGCTTCCTTTTTTGTGTGCTAACTACTCTCTCTGAATCAGTCACTCAGACTCATTTTACATTCAGTAAACTATCACAGAGAAAAAATAAGGCATGTTCACCAAATCATAGTCTTCATAACTACATGTATAACTGCATTAGGCCTAATTACACCACCGTGCACCACCTTCATTTTTCTATAAAACACTCAATTTCCATGTGTATTGAAGTAAAACTGGGCTATTGAATAATGAATCGCTATTACAATGACATTTGGGCTGCCTGAGAATACAGTGATTACTATGATAATGTAGTGCACCACTTATCCTCTTTGCCTTGAAAGTTGAACCAATGCAGCGGTTCATATAATGAATGTATCTTAGGAATGTTCAGGGCGACCCAGTGGAATCCCTCTCCTCAGTAAAGGCTGCTCTCTCTGTCGTATCTGCCAATAGATAGAGCCTATTAGGGACTCTACATCTCACAACCACAGGGTTGTACTGCTTTCTGAAGACACTTTAGCGCCACTGAACAGTTATTGAGGAACAAACAGTTTGGAGTGTTCTATTCAGGAGGGATTTTCTCTAAAGGAATGGGTATGCATCATGTTCCTCCAGAAACGGTATAATCACATAACTTTACTCTTTATATTTACCCTTATCATACCCAATTCTCTGTTACAAGCATTTCTGAGTAGGCCATAATAAAGTGAAGTCAAGGCTATTCCTAGCCAATTTGTGGGTGACCTACAGTACGTACTGGGTCCAGTGCTAGCAGCATCAGGGTTGCCTGTTTGAATCTTGCATGGACTACCTATAGTGAATAGATGTGTCACTATGAACTGTAAGTCGATTTAGAAGATAAAAGTGTCCTTTTATTTACCATAGGCTACAGTATGAGCTCCTTCATCAGCTGACCAGAGCCTGTCCAGAATGGAAGAGGTGCTGCTCTCGTCTCCCCTCCAACCCCCGTCGACCATGGCCGTGGGAAGGCTCGCTGTCAAGTCAATGTCTCTCTCCCATTCCCTCTCTCTATATCTTTCTATCCCCCTCTCTCAATCTTTCTCACCCAATCTCTCTCTACATCTCTCTCTCTACATCTCTCTCTCTAGCGCTCTTTCTCTCTCTCTCTCTCTCTCTCTCTCTCTCTCTCTCTCTCTCTCTCTCTCTCTCTCTCTCTCTCTCTCTCTCTCTCTCTCTCTCTCTCTCTCTCCATACTAAGTCAGGTCTAACACGCCTGAGGGAGATCACTCCTCTGTATATAAATTAAAGGAGATAATTGTCTCGTTGCTTTATTATCTGCTAGCTCTGCTGAGTACTATTTCAAAACTTCTCACGGTGATGTGCCAACGCTCGTTTCAGGGGCTAATGATGGAAGATTTGAACTCATTCACATGTGTCGTGCGGAGCAGGGGATGAGTAATGACAATGTGAAGACAGCATCTGTTTTGATGGGCGGTGTTGCAGTAGGTGACACGACTGCTGGTGATTCATTAGGATTACACGTTGGACAGACTTGTGTTTCATTTTCATAAACAATCTTGTGTTGTTGACACTTGGAACATTCTGCACATGAATACAGTACAGAATGTCTTCTTTGCCGTAGTAAACGATGACTCGATTCTTTGCAGCCCACACCCGTCATTAACAATTTCAAAATATTTTATTTTCAAGATCAGGGAACTACAATTCCTTCATGGACAATAATAATATTCAATTTACTTTTGGTAAAGATCAGTTATTATTCAGGCTAGACGTTCCCATTTTCAGAGCTCTAACATGCTTTTCAATGGCAGCTAGCTACAATACTAGGGCGTTACATGTTGTTTACAAGACCCTGCATTTCAGTTCTCCCAGTAACTGGCTGGTATCAGTATTCTCCAATGCCATGTCTTCTCTGGGCCAATGTGTTTAGTGTTATCTGCTCAAACCATTTCCCAGACTGTGTTGGTGTCTTGCTAATCTAAATTGCTTGAGTCTAAACTAATACAGGACTTTAAGATAGTGAAATAGCCAATAGTGATGTATTCTCTATCTTAATTGAGTCATTATAGGGCTGATAATTGTCTTCCTTTGGTCAAAATGATTGGAAAATGTGTTTGTGAATTCTTTTGTGATTAGGGTTTCGAGGTTCCTTAATTGTTTGCTATATTTCAATAACTAAGATAATAAACACATATTGTAATAACAATGCAAATAGTCCAGGTAGCCATTTGATTAGCTGTTCAGGAGTCTTATGGCTTGGGGGTAGAAGCTGTTAAGAAGCCTTTTAGACCTAGACTTGGCGCTCCGCTACCGCTTGCCGTGCGGTAGCAGAGAGAACAGTCTATGACATGGGTGGCTGGAGTCTTTGACCATTTTTAGGGCCTTCCTCTGACACCGCCTGGTATAGAGGTCCTGGATGGCAGGAAGCTTGGCCCCAGTGATGTACTGGGCCGTAGCGCACTACCCTCTGTTGTGCCTTGCGGTCGGAGGCCGAGCAGTTGCCATACCAGGCAGTGATTCAACCAGTCAGGATGCTCTCAATGGTGCAGCTGTATAACTTTTTGAGGATTTGAGGACCCATGCCAAATCTTTTCAGTCTCCTGAGGGGGAATAGGCTTTGTCGTGCCCTCTTTACCACTGTCTTGGTGTGTTTGGACCATGATAGTTTGTTGGTGATGTGGACACCAAGGAACTTGAAGCTCTCAACCTGCTCCACTACAGCCCTGTCAATGAGCATGGGGGCATGCTAGGTCCTCCTTTTCCTGTAGTCCACAATCATATCCTTTGTCTTGATCACGTTGAGGGAGAGGTTGTTATCCTGGCACCACACAGCCAGGTCTTTGACCTCCTCCCTATAGGCTGTCTCATTGTTGTCTGTGATCAGGCCTACCACTGTTGTGTCGTCGGCAAACTTAATGATGGTGTTGGAGTCTTGCCTGGCCATCCAGTCATGGGTGAACAGGGAGTACAGGAGGGGACTGAGCACGCACCCCTGAGGGGCCCCCGTGTTGAGGATCAGCGTGGCAGATGTGTTGTTACCTACCCTTACCACCTGGGGGCGGCCCGTCAGGAAGTCCAGGATCCAGTTGCAGAGGGAGGTGTTTAGTCCTAGGGTCCTTAGCTCAGTGATGAGCTTTGAGGGCACTGTGGTGTTGAACGCTGAGCTGTAGTCAATGAATAGCATTCTCACGTAGGTGTTCCTTTTGTCCAGGTGGGAAAGGGCAGTGTGGAGTGCAATAGAGATTGCATCATCTGTGGATCTGTTGTGGCGGTATGCAATTTGGAGTGGGTCTAGGGTTTCTGGAATAATGGTGTTGATGTGAGCCATGACCAGCCTTTCAAAGCACTTCATGGCTACAGACGGGAGTGCTACGGGTCTGTAGTCATTTAGGCAGGTTACCTTAGTGTTCTTGGGCACAGGACTATGGTGGTCTGCTTGAAACATGTTGGTATTACAGACTCAGTCAGGGACAGGTTGAAAATGTCAGTGAAGACACTTGCAAGCTCGGAGTACACGTCCTGGTAATCCGTCTGGCCCTGCGGCCTTGTGAATGTTGACCTGTTTAAAAGGTCTTACTCACATTGGCTACGGAGAGCGTGATCACCCAGTCGTCCGGAACAGCTGATGCTTTCATGCATGCTTCAGTGTTGCTTGCCTCGAAGCATAGAAGTAATTTAGCTCGTCTGGTAGGCTCGTGTCACTGGGCAGCTCGTGGCTGTGCTTCCCTTTGTAGTCTGTAATAGTTTGTAAGCCCTGCCACATCCGACGAGCGTCGGAGCCGGTGTAGTACAATTCAATCTTAGTCCTGTATTGACGCTTTGCCTGTTTGATGGTTCGTCGGAGGGCATTGCGGGATTTCTTATAAGCATCTGGGTTAGAGTCCCGCTCCTTGAAAGCGGCAGATCTACCCTTTAGCTCAGTGCGGATGTTGCCTGTAATCCATGGCTTCTGGTTGGGGTATGTACGTACAGTCACTGTGGGGACGACGTCATCGATGCACTTATTGATGAACCCAGTGACTGATGTGGTGTACTCCTCAATGCCATCGGAAGAATCCCAGAACATATTCCAGTCTGTGCTAGCAAAACAGTCCTGTAGCTTAGCATCTGCATCATCTGGACACTTCTTTTTTGATTGAGTCACTGGTGCTTCCTGCTTTAGTTCTTGCTTGTAAGCAGGAATCAGGAGAATATAATTATGGTCAGATTTGCCAAATGGAGGGCGAGGGAGAGCTTTGTAAACGTCTCTGTGTGTTGAGTAAAGGAGGTCTAGAGTTTTTTTCCCCTCTGGTTGCACATTTAATGTGCTGGTAGAAATTAGGTAAAATGGATTTAAGTTTCCCTGCATTAAAGTCCCCTGCCACTAGGAGCGCCGACCTCTGAATGAGCATTTTTCTGTTTGCTTATGGCCTTATACAGCTCATTGAGTGCAGTCTTAGTGCCAGCATCGGTTTGTGGTGGTAAATAGACAGCTACGAAAAATATAGATGAAAACTCTCTTGGTAAATAGTGTGGTCTACAGCTTACCATGAGATACCCTACCTCAGGCGAGCAAAACCTTGAGACTTCCTTAATATTAGATTTCGTGCACCAGCTGTTGTTTACAAATACATGGATAACATACCGCCACCCCTTGTCTTACCGGAGGCAGCTGTTCTATCTTGCCGATGCAGCGTAAACCCCGCCAGCTGTATGTTATCCATGTCGCCGTTCAGCCACGATTCGGTGAAACATAAGATATTGCAGTTTTTAAATGTCCTGTTGGTAGGATATTCGTGATCGTAGCTTGTCTATTTTGTTATCCAATGATTGTACGTTGGCTAATAGGACTGATGGTAGAGGCAGATTACCCACTCGCCGTTGGATCCTTACAAGGCACCCCGACCTACGTCCCCGATATCTCTGTCTCTTTCTCCTACGAATGACGGGGATTTGGACCTTGTCGGGTGTCTGAAGTAAATCCTTCGCGTCTGACTTGTTAAAGAAAACATCTTTGTCCAGTACGAGGTGAGTAATCACTGTCCTGATATCTTGAAGCTCTTTTTGGTCATAAGAGACGGTGGCAGAAACATTATGTACAAAATAAATTACAAATAACGCGAAAAAACACACACAATAGCACAATTGGTTAGGAGCCCGTAAAACGGCAGCCATCTCCTCCAGCGCCATTCCTCATAGATGTGATTGTGAGTAACTATAACTTGTTTCCATAATATTTACACTTTATTCAGTGCTGTAATGTGAAGTTCCATCTAGATGTACGTGTTCTACCAAACAGCCATACATCAATCTGGGCCCTGAGCCGTGGATGCAGTGCAGAGTGCCAGTTGTAATATAATATCGGGTACTGTTCTCATCATCTGTCTGTTAGACTCCCAACGTGCTGCTGTGTGGTGCAACGGAAGCGGCAGTGCCTGCTCTGATTTCTGATGTACTGTGTGTGTGTGTGTGGGGGGGGGGGGGGGGGGGGGTCTTTGGCTGATACAGACAGGTCTCTCTTAATTGGCTGGGTTAATGCTGGCCTCATTCGGGCTTGTTACTGAAGATCTCTGCTCCAGACCCTTTTAAAGAGGAGTTTCACTCAAACTCCTTGACCCCCCGCCACCCCTCATCTCATTTACCACACCAATTTCCTCCACTTGTCTGGAAAGTGTGAAACGTCTTGTCTTGTCCCTTCCATGTATGTGAAAGTCAATTTCTTGTCATTTTGAATGTATAGCCTATAGGCCCAATCTATTAAGTTGGACAGAAAATGTGGACTGAGAGGCTATAAATAGTTTCCGACCAGCATCTCATCATCAGGCTCTCAGGACATGAACATAAGTAGAGTACAGTACAGGGCCTTTAAAATGCCTCAAGACCAGGTTTCATAACAATCAAAGTTGCTCTCGTCCCTCCCAGACTTGGAGAAAGGCCCATGTTGCCTAAGGCCTGTGTTTGGCAAGATGAAGGGCCTCAGCTTGTACCAGGGGGTGAGAAACTCTCTGCTTGGCTCCCTCAGCCAGCTTCACAATGTCCTCCTCCCCTCCAGTCTCGCTGCGTTACACCCTCCCTGCCAAAAGCCCCCTGCTGTACAGCCACCTGGTTCTCTGTAGAGAGCCCAGTCCCACCAACCACCACCCATCCATAAGGAAGCTATAGATACACCACCCATACATCAGGGAGCTGTAAGGACCCACCACCCATCCATACGGAGCCTGGTTTTCTTATGAGGCAGGAGGACTCCCACCACTAGGCCTCAAAGGTCTCAATACAGACCCTGACAAGATCTCATAAGCCATGGCATGGCTTCACAGCAATGCAGTGTTGGGCAAACCTAGGCTGGTGAGAAAACAGTGGGGGAGGTACTACCTTAACTTGTCCAGTTAGAACTGTTGCAAACTGTGTTGCTATATTGTGCCCTTCCCTGCTTTTTGCTGGTACACTGTAAAAGCAAATTGAAGTAATGAGTGGGAAAATGATTGAACAGGTGTTTACTAGGCATTCTACTGAGTGGCCATTTAAGGATTTTGTTGACTGGAAGCAATAGTTGGTCTTTACGCCTGTCAACATTCTATCAATAGCTTCTGTTCAATTCAATTTCAAGATAGTGAAAATCTCAGATAATAGTTTTGGATTTAGATTTCTCTTGCACTACCTTCTTTTTAGCCAAAAACGTTAGCAATTAGCAGTATTACTAATAAAAGTCTGAGAATGAGGAGATTTCAGTTGATTTTAAAAGCATTTAATACTGGAGCCTAAAGCAGCAGAGGAACACTTACATGATTTACTCAATCAGTATGAGGAGTGTTGATGTGGATGCTGACCTTTTTAGATGGAATTTTCCCTAAGAGCCTATTGCCAGTGACCAAATTTAAAGTCTTCATCTTGTAAATGTAAACTCTGACATTCAGACCCCTTCTGTTCGTCTCATTGATTCAGTAAACGTCAAGCACCAGGACCTCGCAAGTAAATTCCCCTTGCAAGCTGCAGTCCCCACCATGCCACTTCCCAGCCTCTCTTCTTGCTCCCACGGATGCAGAATACTAATGATGTGTGGTATTTGTATTTAAACGGCTGTAATATTTCCCTTAGTCAAACAGTCATCGTCCCAGAGCAGGTCAGTCGGTTCGTCTCCCAACAGCATGTCAAAAACATGCAAATAGAATATTAGGGTTTGTAATTTGCCTTGCTGTCTGTCGTGCGACTAAAACACATTAGCCTTATGTTACGATGTACCAAGCCTGCTGCCAGGGCCCCCTGCACAACCCAGCCTACAGTATATAGACAACTTTCTGATTATAAACTACTCACTCACAGAAATCTCCCGTTTGCATAGCCGCAGGAAGTAGGAGTGCTGAGGGTGCTGCAGCACCCCCTGAAAAATCTGAATAAAAAACATTTTCTCACAAAAGTAGTGCACTGGGCCTTTACTAGTATTAGCGGACCTATATAGACGTCTGTAGAGAGGGCAAAAAAATTTTTTCAGCATAGCAGCTTTGGCAAAAAAGGTAGTTGTATAATTAAGAACAGTATCTTGCAGGATTTAATAGTTGGAATTGTAAGAGTTGTTGCCCTGTCCCTTTCTCTGTGATTGTCATTCTAATGGAATCCAGAAAGAACAAAACCCTGTCCTCAAACATTTACATCAAAAGGTGCAAAGTTATGGGCAAAGACACAAAACATCCACAGCAAATTAAATATTTTTCTTGATAAAATAACATGGAAAACAACCACTTTTTGTGCAGTATTTACCATCCTTACAAACAACTTTTTAATGTAAATATACATTAATGTACTATACATAGGCTGGTCATCTAGGTTTGTACCTGTAGACTTGCCATCACCATGAAGAAAAACAATACAATAATTGAGTACATTGAAACATCAAGTGGTTTGTTATGATGTGATGATGTGGCTCAGCTGGTAGAGCATGGCGCTTGCAATGCTAGGGTTGTGGGTTTGACTCCCACGGGGACCCGTATGAAAATGTATGCACACACTACTGTAAGTTGCTCAGGATAAGAGGATCTACAAAAATGGAAAAGGAATGAATAGACCATTTCAGTGTTCACATAAAAATAAGTTGCATTTGCAAAGTATTTCAAGAAACTGGAAAACATATATCAAACAAGTATTTTTTGATTCCACAAGTATTATCGGATGAACTGTTTTGTACAGATATTTACAAATGCTGGTAAACACTCAAATACATTGAGTTTTAAAAAAAAAGACAAAAGTAGTGCATTGTGCCTTTACTAGTCCTTTATTCGTGGCATCTTCAGCACTGGCAAAACATTTTTCTGCCCCCCCAAAACAAATATGTTTTGCACCCCCAAACCCCCACCCCCAAACTACTTCCCGCGGCTATGCCCGTTTGATGAGTCTACAATATCTGGAAATGTTGCAGTTGATCCACTACAGACTAAAACAATGAGATAAAAAAAAGACCAGCTATAATTCTGATTGCTTTCGAATCAGGATCGATACCAGAACTACCGATTTTTGAAATGAAGTAATTTTAAACCTCCACTATTATTGGAGATGGTTTGTTTATTCATTGGTCTCAGTGCAATGCCTTTCACTGTAAAATATGGTAACATATGTTTTTTAGTCAGCTCAGCTGTTTATTTGACCAGACCTAAGTTGAAATAGGATTTGTTTTCTTTAAAATACTTTTTGGTATTTGATTGAGCATGTCTGGACTAGAGTGCCAGATGTCTGTCCTTCTTACAGGTTATTTTCCTTTGTATTATCCCCTCAGTCTGGGTGCAGCAGTGGGAAGTGACGGTGGTACGGTGGTAGTGCTCTCCTCACTGTACAGTAAAAGTGCCGAGCCTCGTTATGGGGTCTGATGAGTTGCACTGCTCCGCGTTGCGTTTAGGGTGTGTGAGTGTGTGTGGCGGATGGTGGGTGCAGACTCAAGTCAGTGGAGGAGAGAAATGTGGGACACACTTGATACTCAATGAAGGAAAGAACCTTAGAGTTACACTTTCAACCAAGTGCAGTCAATGAAACCATGTGGGATGGAATGAAGTTGGACTAAAGTAGGATTGGTAACCTCACTACTCAACCAGAAATGTCTCCACCAGTGCCATCGAATTGCTAGCTTTTCAGTGACACAGCTGGCTAAGATGTTGTCAAGAGGGTGGTCACGTGTGTTTGCGAGAACCAGGATCCAAGATCAAGGACCGGGAAGGACTTGTGAGTTAGGAATGAAGCTATACTGTCAAGCAAGCAGTGTGACATCTGCCACAAAAACAAATGTCTTATTCCTGTATTTTCTGTCCTTGTATAATCTCTTGTAGAGGTGAGTGTTATTCATGTATACAGGTGTCCTGTCTTAATTTGACTAGTTTCTCACAGCAGGAAAATAATCCTGCAGCAACAGGAAATGTGAATTATTACATGGATTATAATTCATAGACATTTTTGTCAGGGTTGATACATTTTTCGTTAGGGCAAATCAAGTCTGACATTTCTAAGTGGAAATCACAAACTTTAGAAAACTTTTTAAAACTCGAATACACTACAAGATTGCATTTTCTGTTGTGCAGGAAAATTCTCTGCGACAACAGAGTGATCAAATGAAGACAGTACTCTTGCAGGCATACCTCCTCGGTGCTCCTGGAACCCTTTTGAGATCTATTTTTACCTCCAGCCAATGTGCTCCAATGGGAAACAGACGACACCCACTGGAAATTGCATTTTCACAGAAATCAATAGCTGACTACATCAAAACAATGTTCCCAAAAACCATGGCTATATCTTCAGACAGAGAAACAAGCACCATACATCATGTCTCTGTAGAGTGATGCATGGTGGTACAATGGAATGCGAAAGTATTCACCCCCTTGGCATTTTTCCTATTTTGTTGCCTTACAACCTGGAATGAAATGGCTTTTTGGGGGGTTTGTATCATTTGATTTACACAGCATGCCTACCACTCTGAAGATGCAAAATAGTTTTACAGCTGCAAGTATCTTGAGGTATGTCTCTATAAGCTTGGCACATCTAGCCACTGGGATTTTTGCCCATTCTTCAAGGCAAAACTGCTCCAGCTCCTTCAAGTTGGATGGGTTCTGCTGGTGTACAGCAATCTTTAAGTCATACCACAGATTCTCAATTGGGTTGAGGTCTGGGCTTTGACTAGGCCATTCCAACACATTTTAATGTTTCCCCTTAAACCACTAGAGTGTTGCTTTAGCAGTATGCTTAGGGTCATTGTCCTGCTGGAAGGTGAACCTCCGTCCCAGTCTCAAATCTCTGGAAGACTGACACAGGTTTCCCTCAAGAATTTCCCTGTATTTAGCGCCATCCATCATTCCTTCAATTCTGACCAGTTTCCCAGTCCCTGCCGATGAAAAACATCCCCACAGCATGATGCTGCCACCACCATCCTTCACTGTGGGGATGGTGTTCTCGGGGTGATGAGAGGTGTTGGGTTTGCGCCAGACATAGCGTTTCCTTGATGGCCAAAAAGCTAAATTTTAGTCTCATCTGACCAGAGTACCTTCTTCCATATGTTTGGGGAGTCTCCCACATGGCTTTTGGCGAACACCAAACGTGTTTGCTTATTTATTTCTTTAAGCAATGGCTTTTTTCTGGCTACTCTTCCATAAAGCCCAGCTCTGTGGAGTGTACGGCTTAAAGTGGTCCTATGGACAGATACTCCAATATTTGTTGCCTCTGATTAATGCCCTCCTTGCCTGGTCTGAGAGACAGAATAACAACTAAAAAATCCAGAAAAACGCATGTCAAAAATGTTATAAATTGATATGCATTTTAGTGAGGGAAATAAGTATTTGACCCCTCTGCAAATCATGACTTAGTACTTGGTGGCAAAACCCTTGTTGGCAATCACAGAGGTCAGATGTTTCTTGTAGTTGGCCACCAGGTTTGCACACATCTCAGGAGGGATTTTGTCCCACTCCTCTTTGCAGATCTTCTCCAAGTCATTAAGGTTTCGAGGCTGATGTTTGTCAACTCGAACCTTCAGCTCCCTCCACAGATTTTCTATGGGATTAAGGTCTGGAGACTGGCTAGGCCACTCCAGGACCTTAGTGTGCTTCTTCTTGAGCCACTCCTTTGTTGCCTTGGCCATGTGTTTTGGGTCATTGTCATGCTGGAATACCCATCCACGACCCATTTTCAATGCCCTGGCTGAGGGAAGGAGGTTCTCACCCAAAATTTTATGGTACATGGCCCCGTCCATCGTCCCTTTGATGCGGTGAAGTTGTCCTGTCCCCTTAGCAGAAAATCACCCCCAAAGCATAATGTTTCCACCTCCATGTTTGACGGTGGGGATGGTGTTCTTGGGGTCATAGGCAGCATTCCTCTTCCTCCAAACACGGCGAGTTGAGATGATGCCAAAAAGCTCAATTTTGGTCTCATCTGACCACAACACTTTCACCCAGTTCTCCTCTGAATCATTCAGATGTTCATTGGCAAAAATCAGACTGCCCTGTATATGTGCTTTCTTGAGCAGGAGGACCTTGCAGGCACTACAGGATTTCAGTCCTTCACGGCGTAGTGTGTTACCAATTGTTTTCTTCGTGACTATAGTCCCAGCTGCCTTGAGATCATTGACAAGATCCTCCCGTGTAGTTCTGGGCTGATTCCTCACCGTTCTCATGATCATTGCAACTCCACGAGGTGAGATCTTGCATGGAGCCCCAGGCCGAGGGAGATTGACAGTTATTTTGTGTTTCTTCCATTTGCGAATAATCGCACCAACTGTTGTCACCTTCTCACCAAGCTGCTTGGCGATGGTCTTGTAGCCCATTCCAGCCTTGTGTAGGTCTACAATCTTGTCCCTGACATCCTTGGAGAGCTCTTTGGTCTTGGCCATGGTGGAGAGTTTGGAATCTGATTGATTGATTGCTTCTGTGGACAGGTGTCTTTTATACAGGTAACAAGCTGAGATTAGGAGCACTCCCTTTAAGAGTGTGCTCCTAATCTCAGCTCGTTACCTGTATAAAAGACACCTGGGAGCCAGAAATCTTTCTGATTGAGAGGGGGTCAAATACTTATTTCCCTCATTAAAATGCAAATCTATTTATACCATTTTTGACATGCGTTTTTCTGGATTTTTGTTGTTGTTATTCTGTCTCTCACTGTTCAAATAAACCTACCATTAAATGTATAGACTGATCATTTCTTTGTCAGTGGGCAAACTTACAAAATCAGCAGGGGATCAAATACTTTTTTCCCTCACTGTATATATACTGAGATCATGTGACAGATCATGTGACACTTAGATTGCGCACAGGTGGACTTTATTTAACTAATTATGTGACTTCTGAAGGTAATTGGTTGCACCAGATCTTATTTAGGGGCTTCACAGCAAAGGGGGTTGAATACATATGCACACACCACTTTTCCGTTATTTTTGTTATATTTTTATTTTACTTCACCAATTTTGACTATTCTGTGTATGTCCATTACATGAAATCCAAATAAAAATCTATTTTAATTCCAGGTTGTAAGGCAACAAAATAGGAAAAATGCCAAGGGGGGTGAATACTTTCGCAAGCCACTGTACATCCCAGGTCACTTCATCCTCAGGAAGGGATCACTGTTATGTCTTTGGTCTTTTAGCATTGTCAGAACAGAAAGAGGAACAGACAGGGGAACCTACAGGGGAACAGAGGGGAGCATGGGGTGAGGTGATTTAGAGGCAGTACTGTAGAAGCCTAGCCTTTTCATTTTCTTCCAGTACAGGAGTAGTGTATATAGACACACACAGACAGAGATAGAATAGAGTGCCGCTGGCGGTTTCTCGCTGAGTGCCTGGCCGGCTGGTTAGTGTTCTAGCAGCCAACGGTGCTGTTATTGCAGCGTTGGTCCACAGGTTCTGAAACATCAGTAATTATCGGGTGCTCCTGTCGCTGGAATTATGAGAGGGTAAAAATAGCACAGCAGACTGCAGAAGGGGAACCGAGTAGAATATATACTGTATACTCAGACACATACTGTATACTCAGACACAACCTAAGCATGGGTGTTTACATTTGGAGCTATATGCCGAATGTAGACAACGCCGTCGGAGTGTGTGTGCGTGTGTGCCTGCGTGTGATGATGAGTAGAAATGTGAGTGCAGAATTTCTCTCTCCGTCACTACTGGCTGTTGATGCATTGTGGTGGTGTGTTTGTGATGGACTGCAGGCAGGCTGTGGCTGTAGCTCTGATGGCCACTGATCTGTAAAGTTAAACTGTCTTTAGTGTCAGGTGTGTTTACAGAGGTCCTATGAGGCTATTTCAATCACAGACCCGCCGCCTCTCTCGTCTTCAACACCCCCATTGCCCAACCCCATGTTGTCATCAGACCGCTGTTGTTTTGATGTTAGGAGAAAGAAATGTGTCTGATCCATCTGAAGCTTGGATGCATCTCAGTACTCTAAAGTGGTTTCCTCTCCTCACCTCCATCTTCACTGACTTTAAATTTAGGCAAATTCCTGGTAGGTATTTTTCATATTGCTTTAATAATGCCTATGTTATCACATTTGTGTAGATGAAAGAGAGGAGGCGAGGAGGGGGAGCCACGAGTATTGAAATGCACTAAGTCAGTGTTTCCATAGTTCTGTTGTCATGGACAGCAAAGATCATATCAGGGTGAAGTGGGGTTATAAACTGATGATTGGATGATGATTATAAACAGACAACTTGTTGGGGGTAGGAAGTGGTTGCCATAGCAGCATTCCTAAGTTACTCTATCCACCATGGAATTTCCTCTTTTCACACTTGGGGTAAAAAGACACGACATTGAGACTGAATGTTTTATGCACCATTTCATGATTGCTGCGATTTTGCCAAATTGAAAATGACTGAGTGATACAGTGGAGAGCCTTGACATTTCATGCAAATCACAGCTACTTCACAATCAAAGAGGACACCTGACTTTGATAAAGGTTTGGTTACACAGAAGAAAAAGACACATGCTCACACACACACCAGGGTGTGCCTCATAAATTCCAATTAAATTATTTAATTTTAATTTTAATTTAAGTAGTACACAGGATAGAGAATTGGATTTCAAATTTGATTTAAAGGAAAGATAATTTAATTCAGTGAAATTCAATGAAATTCAAATGCGAATATTTTTGATATATTTGTTATTATATTTTGATAGATGGTGCCGTACTGTATGGCTGCTGTCTTGTGAGCTCCGACCCAACTTTGCTATTTTGTGACGTTTATCTGTATCCGTTATCATTTCTTATGATCGAAAATAACTTTTGAACATTAGCTCGGCAGTTACTAACCTTTCATTCCGGCTTCAACTTCGACTGCCCTGGGCTCTTTGTGTAATTCCAACCCAATTTTCGGGCTACCCAATAGGAAACGCACGCAAAAAAGATGCAGGAGAGTGGGAGTTCTGGGGAGATTAAGGCGAAGGGAAAATGGGCCACCTCTTCCTTGCATTCTTGATTTTTTTTTTTTACAATAACAACCATCTTCCTTCCATTCTATTGGCCAAGTCACTTGATATAAGATGGATGACCTCCGATCGCTTTGCTATCAACGGGACTGTCATAACTGCAATATTCTCTGCTTTTCTGAAACATGGCTTTTGGACAAGATACCCCCCATGTCAGTCCAACTCGATAGATTCTCCATTCAATGCGTGTACAGGACATTGCAATCAGGGAAATCGAGAGGGGGAGGGGTATGTCTCTTCATCAACAGCAAATGGTGTGCTGACTCTAGCGCAGTGGAAGTCTCGACCCATTGTTCACCCGTCTTGGAATACTTGATGGTCAAATGCCGACCCTTCTACCTCCTGAGGGAGTTTTCAGCTGTTATCATGACTGCTGTACATTCCACCTCAGGACAAGAAAAACAACAAGCTGGCACTTAACGAACTGTACGAAGCTATAAACAAGCAGGAAACCATGCACCCGGAGGCTGTTTTTCTTGTTGCCAGTGATTTTAATTCTGTGTCATTAAGACACGTGATGCCCAACTTCCATCAACAAATCTATTGTGTGTAGATTGATGAGGGAAAAAAACAATTTAATCAATTTTAGAATAAGGCTGTATCGTAAATATATCCGGATGCCTAGTCACCTTACCACCATACATATCTACCTCTATCACTCCAGTATCCCTGCACATTGTAAATATGATATTGGCACTGACCCTGGAACTGACCCTGTACATAGCTTACTTACTTGTTCTTCTTATTTCTGTTTCTCGTGTGTTTTTGTTCTACTTTACTTTATTTTATAGTACTACTGACATCACATGAGGTTGGGGGGGGGGGGGGGGGGGGGGGCTCGTGGTAATGACTGAAGACAAATTAGTGTAACGGTATCAAACACGTGGTCTCCAGGTGTTTGATGCCATTCCATTTGCTCCGTTCCGGCCATTATTATGAGCCGTCCTCCCCTCAGCAGCCTCCTGTGACCGACATTGATTACTGCATTGTTGGGAAAGAGCTTGCAAGAAAGACAATTCACTGTACTTGTGCACGTGACCATAAAACTTGAAACTTGAAACTTCATCAATCACTTAAAGCTGCTATATGTAACTCTTTGGACGACCAGACCAAATTCAATGTGAGTTATAGATTTGTCACTCATTGAAAGCAAGTCTAAGAGGCAGTAGATCTGTTCTATGTGCGCTATTTCTATGCTTCCAGTTCTTAAGTTTAGTTTTTGCGTCTTTTACTTTTGGTTTTGTACACCAGCTTCAAACAGCTGAAAATACAATATTTTTGGTTATGGAAAATATATTTCACAGCGGTTTAGATGGTACAATGATTCGCTAAACTATACTTGCTTGTTTTGTCACATAAACTGAGTGATTTCTGCATAGTGCACCTTTTTAAATATTGTTCAATATGGGGAATAAAATAGTTGGTGGAAATATAATTGCCTATTCTAAGCACAAAGGTTAAAAGAGTATATGAACATTGTTTCCAGAGAAAAGTTACATATTCTTTGGTATCTGGAAGTGTGAACTGTCAGATTAAATTAAACTCTCATGTTCTATGACTGAGTAGAATTTCTTTGAATTGCACTGAATTAAATTCTACTTCCTGTCACTCAAATTCAAGTTCTACATTGTGTGGTGTGTGACCAATTCAATTTGAATTTCAACTCATAAGTGGAATGGGAGTCAATACCGAAAAGCACACACACACACACACACACACACACAGACTTTCCTTTAACCTCAACCTAACTTTTAAAAAAAAACTCGTATTAAGAAGTAATCTCCAAAGCTCTGTTGTCTTTAACTTCTATTCCTTTTCATTTCACTGGATATTAAGCTCTTTTATTGCTCTATTCCAGACTCAAAGGGTTATTCTCCTTTTTATATATACATTTCTGTTATCTACTAAGCATCAATGACTAGTGCTTTACCTGTTGTTTTCATTCTGGTGGCACGCACCGCCAAGTGTCAAGGGATTATGGGTTGTTTTGCCCCAAGGACCCTCACATCCCCACTTACCCATCTCCCATGTGACTGTTGTGACTGGGTGATTTGGGGCTGTGTGTGTAAAGCAATCAAACGTCATAAAAAAAATATGATGAAGTTGGCAAACACCTGCATGTTGCTATCAGTTCAAGTCATGAGGAAGGGGTGAAAGATTGTAGGTTCCTTTTTTTCTTTTTTTGGGCTGTAGATCAGCTTTAATTTACATTTACATTTAATAGTGCAGATAGATTGTAGCTTCCATCAATGTAATTGTCTGCATCATTTCCAATCACATATTTATTTGTGAATATATATACACTGCCTTCGGAAAGTATTCAGACCCCTTGACTTTTTCCACATTTTGTTAGGTTATAGCCTTTTTTCCCCTCATCAATCTACACACAATACGCCATAATGACAAAGCAAAAACAGGTTTTTAGACATTTTTGCTAATTTATAATTTAAAAAACCCTGAAATATCACATTTACATAAGTATTCCGTTGTGTCCTCCTCCCAGAGTGCGAAGAGCCTTGGCGTGACCCTGGACAACACCCTGTCGTTCTCCGCTAACATCAAGGCGGTGACCCGGTCCTGTAGGTTCATGCTCTACAACATTCGGAGAGTACGACCCTGCCTTACACAGGAAGCGGCACAGGTCCTAATCCAGGCACTTGTCATCTCCCATCTGGATTACTGCAACTCGCTGTTGGCTGGGCTCCCTGCCTGTGCCATTAAACCCCTACAACTCATCCAGAATGCCGCAGCCCGTCTGGTGTTCAACCTTCCCAAGTTCTCTCACGTCACCCCGCTCCTCCGCACACTCCACTGGCTTCCAGTTGAAGCTCGCATCTGTTACAAGACCATGGTGCTTGCCTATGGAGCTGTGAGGGGAACGGCACCTCCGTACCTTCAGGCTCTGATCAGTCCCTACACCCAAACGAGGGCATTGCGTTCATCCACCTCTGGCCTGCTGGCTCCCCTTCCTCTGCGGAAGCATAGTTCCCGCTCAGCCCAGTCAAAACTGTTCGCTGCTCTGGCACCCCAATGGTGGAACAAGCGCCCTCACGACGCCAGGACAGCGGAGTCACTCACCACCTTCCGGAGACATTTGAAACCCCACCTCTTTAAGGAATACCTGGGATAGGATAAAGTAATCCTTCTACCCCCCCCCCCCCCCCCCCCCCACAAAAAAAAAAAAAAAAAACTTTTGTAAAGTGGTTATGCCACTGGCTATAAGGTGAATGCACCAATTTGTAAGTCGCTCTGGATAAGAGCGTCTGCTAAATGACGTAAATGTAAATGTAAATGTATTCAGACCCTTTACTCAGTACTTTGTTGAAGCACCTTGTTGGCAGCGACTACAGCCTCGAGTCTTCTTGGGTATGATGCTACCAGCTTGGCACACCTGTATTTGGGGAGTTTTACCATTCTTCTCTGCATATCCTCTCAAGCTCTGTCAGGTTGGATGGGGAGCATTGCTGCACAGCTATTTTCAGGTCTCTCCAGAGATGTTCGATCGGGTTCAAGTCCAGGCTCTGGCTGGGCCACTCAAGGACGTTCAGACACTTGTCCCGAAGCCACTCCTGTGTTGTCTTGGCTATGTGATTAGGGTCGTTCTCCTGTTGGAAGGGGAACTTTCGCCCCAGTCTGAGGTCCTGAGCGCTCTGGAGCAGGTTTTCATCAAGGATCTCTCTGTACTTTGCTTCGTTCATCTTTGCCTCGATCCTGACTAGTCTCCCAGTCCCTGCCACTGAAAAACATCCCCACAGCATGATGGTGCCACCACCATGCTTCACCGTAGGGATGGTGCCAGGTTTCCTCCAGACGTGACGCTTGGCATTCAGGCCAAAGAGTTTTAATTTTGGTTTCATCAGACCAGAGAATCTTGTTTCTCATGTTTTGAGAGTCTTTAGGTGCCTTTTGGCAAACTCCAAGCGGCCTGTCATATGCCTTTTACTGAGGAGTGGCTTCCGTCTGGCCACTCTACCATAAAAGCCTGATTGGTGGAGTGCTGCAGAGATGGTTGTCCTTCTGGAAGGTTCTCCCATCTCCACAGAGGAACTCTAGAGCTCTGTCAGAGAGACCATCGGGTTCTTGGTCACCTCCCTGACCAAGGCCCTTCTCCCCCGATTGTTCAGTTTGGCTGGGCGGTCAGCTCTAGGAAGAGTCTTGTTGGTTCCAAACTTCTTCCATTTAAGAATTATGGCGGGCACTGTGTTCTTGGGGACCTTCAATGCTGCAGAAATGTTTTGGTACCCTTCCCCAGATCTGTGCCTTGACACAATCCTGTCTCTGAGCTCTACGGACAATTCCTTTGACCACATGGCTTGGTTTTTGCTGTGACATGCACTGTCAACTGTGGGACCTTTTATAGACAGGTGTCTGCCTTTCCAAATCATGTCCAATCAATTGAATTTACCACAGGTGGACTCCAATCAAGTTGTAGAAACATCTCAAGGATGAAAAATGGAAACAGGATGCACCTGAGCTCAATTTCGAATCTCATAGCAAAGGGTCTGAATATTTATGTAAATAAGGTATTTCTGTTATCTATTTTTAATACATTTATCTATATATATATATATCTTTTAAATATATTTTCCTTTATTAGTTTCCCCTAACCCTACAACCCCTCCCCTAATTAGAGTAAACTAATGGACAACAACACTCTACTTTCAGCTTATACATACTATATACATTTTATGGACACCATGTATTTTACAATAGTTATGTTTTGTTTGTTCTCAATTCTATCCTTCAGTCACCATCAACCCCTCCCATCTATCTCTGAATCCCATCCAGTTATATTTTTATTTTGCCATATATTTTTAACTGTGCTGTTTCACAAAAGCTCTGAACCTATATACATTTTATGGACATCGCATATTTTACATTAGTTATCTTGTTGTTGTTAATCCCACCCTTCAGCTCCACTCAATTCCTCCCATCTATCTCTTAACACAATCAATTTTTTATTTCTATTTGCCATACATTTTTCAACTGTGCTGTGATGTTTATACAAAATTATTGTAACCAATAGAATGTTATATACAGTTGAAGGCGGAAGTTTACATACAGTGGGGAAAATAAGTATTTGGTCAATAACAAAAGTTTCTCAATACTTTGTTATATACCCTTTGTTGGCAATGACACAGGTCAAACGTTTTCTGTAAGTCTTCACAAGATTTTCACACACTGTTGCTGGTATTTTGGCCCATTCCTCCATGCAGATCTCCTCTAGAGCTGTGACGTTTTGGGTCTGTCACTGGGCAACACGGAATTTCAACTCCCTCCAAAGATTTTCTATGGGGTTGAGATCTGGAGACTGGCTAGGCCACTCCAGGACCTTGAAATGCTTCTGACGAAGCCACTCCTTCGTTGCCCGGGCGGTGTGTTTGGGATCATTGTCATGCTGAAAGACCCAGCCACATTTCATCTTCAATGCCCTTGCTGATGGAAGGAGGTTTTCACTCAAAATCTCACGATACATGGCCTCATTCATTCTTTCCTTTACACGGATCAGTCGTCCTGGTCCCTTTGCAGAAAAACAGCCCCAAAGCATGATGTTTCCACCCCCATGCGTCACAGTAGGTATGGTGTTCTTTGGATGCAACTCAGCATTCTTTGTCCTCCAAACACGACGAGTTGAGTTTTTACCAAAAAGTTCTATTTTGGTTTCATCTGACCATATGACATTCTCCCAATCCTCTTCTGGATCATCCAAATGCACTCTAGCAAACTTCAGACGGGCCTGGACATGTACTGGCTTAAGCAGGGGGACACGTCTGGCACTGCAGGATTTGAGTCCCTGGCGGCGTAGTGTGTTACTGATGGTAGGCTTTGTTACTTTGGTCCCAGCTCTCTGCAGGTCATTCACTAGGTCCCCCCGTGTGGTTCTGGGATTTTTGCTCACCATTCTTGTGATCATTTTGACCCCACGGGGTGAGATCTTGCGTGGAGCCCCAGATCGAGGGAGATTATCAGTGGTCTTGTATGTCTTCCATTTCCTAATAATTGCTCCCACAGTTGATTTCTTCAAACCAAGCTGCTTACCTATTGCAGATTCAGTCTTCCCAGCCTGGTGTCCTTTGACAGCTCTTTGGTCTTGGCCATAGTGGAGTTTGGAGTGTGACTGTTTGAGGTTGTGGACAGGTGTCTTTTATACTGATAACAAGTTCAAACAGGAGCCATTAATACAGGTAACGAGTGGAGGACAGAGGAGCCTCTTAAAGAAGAAGTTACAGGTCTGTGAGAGCCAGAAATCTTGCTTGTTTGTAGGTGACCAAATGCTAATTTTCCACCATAATTTGCAAAAAAATTCATAAAGAATCCTACAATGTGATTTTCTGGATTTTTTTTCCTCATTTTGTCTGTCATAGTTGACGTGTACCTATGATGAAAATTACAGGCCTCTCTCATCTTTTTAAGTGGGAGAACTTGCACAATTGGTGGCTGACTAAATACTTTTTTCCCCCACTGTACACTTAGGTTGGAGTCATTAAAACTTGTTGTTCAACCACTCCACAAATTTCTTGTTAAAAAAACTAGAGTTTTGGCAAGTCGGTTAGGACATCTACTTTGTGCATGACACAAGTAATTTCTCCAACAATTGTTTACAGACAGATTAATTCACTTATAATTCACTATATCACAATTCCAGTGGGTCAGAAGTTTTTACATACACTAAGTTGACTGTGCCTTTAAACAGCTTGGGAAATTCCAGAAAATGATGTCATGGCTTTAGAAGCTTCTGATAGGCTAATTGACATCATTTGAATCAATGGGAGGTATACCTGTGGATGTATTTCAAGGCCTACCTTCAAACTCAGTGCCTCTTTGCTTGACATCATGGGAAAATCAAAAGAAATCTGTCAAAACCTCAGAAAAAATATTGTAGACCTCCACAAGTCTGGTTCATCCTTGGAAGCAATTTCCAAATGCCTGAAGGTACCACGTTCATCTGTACAAATAATAGTACGCAAGTATAAACACCATGGGACCACGCAGCCGTCATACCGCTTAGGAAGGTGATGCATTCTGTCTCCTAGAGATGAACGTACTTTGGTGCGTAAAGTGCAAATCAATCCCAGAACAACAGCAATGGACCTTGTGAAGATGCTGGAGGAAACAGGTACAAAAGTATATCCACAGTAAAACCAGTCCTATATTTACATTTAAGTCATTTAGCAGACGCTCTTATCCAGAGCGACTTACAAATTGGTGCATTCACCCTATAGCCAGTGGGTTAACCACTTTACACATTTTTTTTTATTTAAAATTTTTTTTTTTGGGGGGGGGCGGGGGGGTAGAAGGATTACTTCATCCTATCCCAGGTATTCCTTAAAGAGGTGGGGTTTCAAATGGTGAGTGACTCCGCTGTCCTGGCGTCGTGAGGGAGCTTGTTCCACCATTGGGGTGCCAGAGCAGCGAACAGTTTTGACTGGGCTGAGCGGGAACTATGCTTCCGCAGAGGAAGGGGAGCCAGCAGGCCAGAGGTGGATGAACGCAATGCCCTCGTTTGGGTGTAGGGACTGATCAGAGCCTGAAGGTACGGAGGTGCCGTTCCCCTCACTGCTCCATAGGCAAGCACCATGGTCTTGTAACGGATGCGAGCTTCAACTGGAAGCCAGTGGAGTGTGCGGAGGAGGGGGGTGACGTGAGAGAACTTGGGAAGGTTGAACACCAGACGGGCTGCGCAATCCAGGAGTGAGCCGCGCCGGAGATGCCCAGCTCGGAGAGGGTGGAGAGGAGGATCTGATGGTTCACAGTATCAAAGGCAGCAGACAGGTCTAGAAGGACAAGAGCAGAGGAGAGAGAGTTAGCTTTAGCAGTGCGGAGAGCCTCCGTGACACAGAGAAGAGCAGTCTCAGTTGAATGACCAGTCCTGAAACCTGACTGGTTTGGATCAAGAAGGTCATTCTGAGAGAGATAGCAAGAGAGTTGGCTAAAGACGGCACGCTCAATAGTTTTGGAAAGAAAAGAAAGAAGGGATACTGGTCTGTAGTTGTTGACATCAGTGGGATCGAGTGTTGGTTTTTTGAGAAGGGGTGCAACTCTCGCTCTCTTGAAGACGGAAGGGACATAGCCAGCGGTCAAGGATGAGTTGATCAGCGAGGTGAGGTAGGGGAGAAGGTCACCGGAGATGGTCTGGAGAAGAGAGGAGGGGATGGGGTCAAGCGGGCAGGTTGTTGGGCGGCCTGCAGTCACTAGTCGCAAGATTTTATCTGGAGAGAGAGGGGAGAAAGAAGTCAAAGCATAGGGTAGGGCAGTGTGAGCAGGACCAGCAGTGTCATTAGACTTAACAAACGAGGATCGGATGTCGTCAACCTTCTTTTCAAAGTGGTTGACGAAGTCATCCACAGAGAGGGAGGAGGGGGGGGGGGGGGGGTGGGGGGGAGGATTCAGCAGTGAGGAGAATGTGGCAAAGAGCTTCCTAGGGTTAGAGGCAGATGCTTGGAATTTAGAGTGGTAGAAAGTGGCCTTAGCAGCAGAAACAGATGAAGAAAATGTAGAGAGGAGGGAGTGAAAAGATGCCAGGTCGGCAGGGAGTTTAGTTTTCTTCCATTTCCGCTCCGCTGCCCGGAGCTCTGTTCTGTGAGCTCGCAATGAGTCATCAAGCCACGGAGCTGGAGGGGAGGACCGAGCCGGCCGGGAGGATAGGGGACACAGGGAGTCAAAGGATGCAGAAAGGGAGGAGAGGAGGGTTGAGGAGGCAGAGTCAGGAGATTGGAGGGAGAAGGATTGAGCAGAGGGAAGAGATGATAGGATGGAAGAGGAGAGAGTAGTGGGAGAGAGAGAGCGAAGGTTGCGGCGGCGCGTTACCATCTGTGTAGGGGCAGAGTGAGTAGTGTTGGAGGAGAGCGAGAGAGAAAAGGATACAAAGTAGTGGTCGGAGACATGGAGGGGAGTTGCAGTGAGATTAGTAGAAGAGCAACATCTAGTAAAGATGAAGTCAAGCGTATTGCCTGCCTTGTGAGTAGGGGGGGACGGTGAGAGGGTGAGGTCAAAAGAGGAGAGGAGTGGAAAGAAGGAGGCAGAGAGAAATTAGTCAAATGTAGACGTAGGGAGGTTGAAATCCCCCAAAACTGTGAAGGGTGAGCCATCCTCAGGAAAGGAACTTATCAAGGCGTCAAGCTCATTGATGAACTCTCCAAGGGAACCTGGAGGGCGATAGATGACAAGGATATTAAGCTTAAATGGGCTAGTGACTGTGACAGCGTGGAATTCAAATGAGGAGATAGACAGATGGGTTAGGGGAAAATTTGAGAATGACCACTTGGGAGAGATGATGATTCCTGTGCCACCACCCCTCTGACCAGATGCTCTCGGGGTATGCGAGAACACATGGTCAGACGAGGAGAGAGCAGTAGGAGTAGCAGTGTTTTCAGTGGTAATCCATGTTTCCGTCAGCGCCAGGAAGTCGAGGGACTGGAGGGTAGCATAGGCTGGGATGAAGTCAGCCTTGTTGGCGGCAGAACGGCAGTTCCAGAGGCTGCCTGAGACCTGGAACTCCAGGTGTGTGGTGCGTGCAGGGACCACCAGGTTAGAGAGGCAGCAGCCACGCGGTGTGAGGCGTTTGTGTAGCCTGTGCGGAGAGGAGAGAACAGGGATAGGCAGAGGCATAGTTGACAGGCTGCAGCAGATGGCTACAATAATGCAGAGGAGATCGGAATGAAATGAACTAAACATCTGGGAAAGGAGAGAGCAGGCCTCCCTCACCAAAAAAATATAACTCTCCCAACTTCCACCTCAGAAACTATAATTGTTTCACTGAACCACCCGAATAAAACTCTCCCAACTTCCACTTTAGAAATTAGAATTGTTGTAAACTACAGCGGTTCAATGTTTCAATGAATAGACTCAACTTACTTTATTCAGCTAGCTAACTATGACGCCATAGCTAACTAGCATGCTAGCATCCAATAACACACAGTTTAGCACCAATACTTGGTTACAACAAACTACCAATAGTGTGTGAACACACTAAACAGATAATTTGTGTCCGTGTCTAGTTCTTTCATAACGCAGAAATGATTAAACGTTGGCTAGCTAGCACAAAGATATTGTATTTAGCTACTACAGTACAGCCAGCTGGTAGTGTTGGCTAGCTAGCAATGGCTGCTGTGTTGACTTTGTTTGAAAAAACGGCGTCGCTGCGAACGAATGTAGCTGGCTAAAAGGATATTGTTTTTAGTTGCTACCGTTGCTAATAGCTACTCGCCAGCTAATCCAGGAGGTGAGTTAGCTAGCTAGCTTCGTGCTACACCCGGCACCGCCGACTACAAAAGTAACCTACAATAACTACACAACAACTACCCACAACAGCCCACGATGCCTACCTATACTACTTAATAATATTCTGCCCACGATGCCTACCTATAATACCTAACTACAATCTAAATACATAGTTTAAGCCTTACTCGACAAAGCCCAAGCTATGTATAAAGCCAAACTGGCAGACTGCAATCAGTAGCTGTAATTAAGTACAGCAGCTACCAACCACCTAACGTTAATGCCTCGGATAATGAGGTTAGAAAAACAGCTGAATGGTGGCAGCTAGCTGGCTCAATCACAGGTACTCTTAAGCGTGAAATAACATTGGAAACAACTAACCACAGTTGCTAAAAGTTACCAGTAGCTACCCGCTAGCTAGCTAGCTAGCTTTGTTGGTCCAAGTAGTGGGTAGGCTAGCCTCGTGCTTCGCCGGGGTCCGCCGAATACAATACTTACCTACAATAATTACCTACAATAACCTACAATAACTACCTGAGTAAACTACCTATAATACCTAACTACAATACCTACCTACAATCTAAATACATGGTTTAAGCTTTACTCAACACCATATAAGAAGCCAAGCTTACCTCCTGCTAGAGAAAACACAACCTCTCCCGACAACCGCTCCCTACCGTTTTAAATGCAAATATCGACATAACCTGAAAGGCCGCTCAGTAAGGAAGAAGCCACTGCTCAAAAACGGCCATAAAAAAGCCAGATTACGGTTTGCAACTGCACATGGGGACAAAGATCGTACTTTTTGGAGAAATGTCATCTGGTCTGATGAAACAGAAATAGAAATGTTGGGCCATAATGACCATTGTTATGTTTGGAGGAAAAATGGGGATGCTTGCAAGCCGAAGAACACTATCCCAACTGTGAAGCACCGGGGTGGCAGCATCATGCTGTGGGGGTGCTTTGCTGCAGGAGGTACTGGTGCACTTCAAAAAATAGATGGCATCATGAGGAAGGAAAATTATGTGGATATATTGAAGCAACATCTCAAGACATCAGTCAGGAAGTTAAAGCTTGGTCAGAAATGGGTCTTCCAAATGGACAATGACCCCAAGCATACTTCCAAAGTTGTGGCAAAATGGCTTAAGGACAACAAAGTCAAGATATTGGATTGGCCATCACAAAGCCCTGACCTCAATCCTATAGAAAATGTGAGGGCAGAACTGAAAAAGCGTGTGCGAGCAAGGAGGCCTACAAACCTGACTCGGTTACACCAGCTCTGTCAGGAGGAATGGGCCAAAATTCACCCAACTTATTGTGGGAAGCTTGTGGAAGGCTACCCAAAACGTTTGACCCAAGTTAAACAATTTAAAGGCAATGCTACCAAATACTAATTGAGTGTATGTAAACTTCTGACCCACTGAGAATGTGATGAAATAAATAAAAGCTGAAAGAAATCATTCTCTCTACTATTATTCTGACATTTCACATTCTTAAAATAAAGTGGTGATCCTAACTGACCTAAGAAAGGGAATTTTTACTAGGATTAAATGTCAGGAATTGTGAAACTGAGTTTAAATGTATTTGGCTAAGGTGTATGTAAACTTCCGACTTCAACTGTATATGGGGGATACAACCATCCCAGCTCTGCAGATTTAGCTGCGAAGAGACCGAATCATTAGATCATTTGTTTTGGTACTGTCCATATGTAGCTTGTTTTTGGTCTTTAATGCAGGGCCAACAGACAAGTTCCTTACTTTTTCCCCCTTCCACTTGGCTCTTCCATTTTTGCGGTAATGCTGCAATTAGTTGGTTGTAATTTTGGGTAGAGCAGACATTTTCATATATTTTTGTTAGCTGCATGTGTGACAACTCCAGCAGTCCTATTTATGAAATAATTTACAAAGATTATACCTTTTAAAAAAGGTTGTAATCTGAATAAAGGGAAAAAGGCCATTCTTGAACATGGGGTGAGAAATTCTTTATAATCTGCTAGAGAACCAGCTCGGATTTAAATATACCTTCTTTATAACTGATGCCTTTAGTGAGAGGTCTAAACTTGAATATTTCATGTCTGCCCTCCAAATTCATATTCATTATATAATTAGGCCCGTTTAATTTTGTCTGGCTTACTGTTCTAAATCAAATTGAATATTTTTTTCTCATATTATATAAAACAGGTCGCTAGGTGTAGGCAAGACCATAAGCAAATAGGTAAACTGGGATATGACTAAAGAGTTAATCAGGGTGATTTTTCCACAAATAGACAGGTATTTTCCTTTCCATGGTAGCAAAATCGTATCTATTTTTGCTAACTTTTTATTAAAATGTATTGTAGTAAGATAATTTCTTTATTTCGGTATATGTATACCGAGTATGTCCACATCACCGTCAGATCATTTTATTGTTAAACTATACGGTAATGTAAAAGTTGTATTTTTTAGTGATACAATACATAATATAGTACACTTATCATAATTTGTTTGTAAACCAGAGAGGTTAGAAAAAGTATCTAGATCCTCTGAGTCTGTGGAGGGATCCAAATTGTGGATTTAAAAGAAAGCATGAATCATCAGCGTACAATGACACCTACTGTCGCGCCCTGACCTTTAAATGCCTGTTGTTTCTCATTGGTTTGGTCAGGGTGTGAATTTCTATGTGTATATCTATGGTGTGTATTTCTATGTGGACATTCTATGTTTGTAGATCTATGTTGGCCGGGTGCGGTTCCCAATCAGAGGCAGCTGTCGATCGTTGTCTCTGATTGGGGATCATACTTAGGTAGCCATTTTGCCTACCTATGTTGTGGGATCTTGACTCTGGTTTGGCTTGTTTGTGTGTAGCCATTGTGAGCTTCACGTTACGTTGCTTTTGTTGTTTTGTAGTGTGTTAAATTCGTTAATAAACATGTATGCATTCCACACTGCACCTTGGTCCAATCCTGTACTCAACGAACGTGACAGAAGATCCCACCACCAACGGACCAAGCAGCGTGGCCAGGAAAGCAAAAAGCCTGGACATGGGAGGAGATATTGGAAGGAAAAGGATCATGGACGTGGGAAGAGATCCAGGATGGTATGGATCGCCTTCCTTGGGAGCAAACAGAGGCAGCGAGGGAGAAAAGACGGTGACTCCATAATGTGAAACGACGAAGGAGACCCGAGAGGCAACCCCAAGAAAAAAATTGGGGTGGGCACACAGGATGGTCGACGAAGCAGCAGGAGGCCGTAAAAGGGCTGACTGTAGAGGAGGAGGCCGATATTTTAGAGGTCCTCCAAGACCTGCGGATCAGCAGTTTGAGAGAGGAGGCCACCACATTACGGGGGCTGATAGCGAGGATAGAGCAGGAGAGCTCCCTTCAAAAGGAGGTGCTGCAGGAGGCCCTTAGGGAGAAGGAATTAGTGGATGCACGGAGAGAGGAGCTGGTCAGGCAACAGAAGGAGCGTGTGTTCATTGAGGAACCAAGTTATGCGGAGATACGCCCAGTGCGTCCTGTGCCAACGCCCCGCACGTGCCGTGCGAAAGTGGGCATCCAGCCAGGACGGGCTGTGCCGGCTCAATGCTCCTGGTCTGCAGTGCGCCTCCACGGTCCAGTATATCCTGCGCCAGTCCTACGCACTGTGTCGCCAGTGCGCGTTCACAGCCCAGTGCGTCCTGTGCCAGCGCCCCGCACATGCTGTGCGAAAGTGGGCATCCAGCCAGGACGGGTTGTGCCAGCTTTACACTCCAGACCTCCAATATGCCTCCACAGTCCCGTACCTGCTCCTCGCACCAAACCAGTGGTGCGTGTCTCCAGTCCGGCACAGCCCGTGCCTGCTCCTCGCAATAAACCAGTGGTGCGTGTCTCCAGCCTGGTACGGCCCGTGCCTGCTCCCCACACCAAACCAGTGGTGCGTGTAGCCAGTCCAGTACGGCCCGTACCTACTCCCCGCACCAAACCAGTGGTGCGTGTATCCAGTCCAGTACGGCCCGTACCTGCTCCCCGCACCAAACCAGTGGTGCGTGTATCCAGTCCAGTACGGCCCGTACCTGCTCCCCGCACCAAACCAGTGGTGCGTGTCGCCAGCCCGGTACGCCCCGTACCTGCTCCTCGCACCAATCCAGTGGTGCGTGTCTCCAGTCCGGCACGGCCCGTGCCTGCTCCTCGCTCCAGACCAGTGGTGCGTGTTCCCAGCCCGGCACGGCCCGTGCCTGCTCCTCGCACCAAACCAGTGGTGCGTGTCTCCAGTCCGGCACGGCCTGTGCCTGCTCCTCGCACCAGACCAGTGGTGCGTGTCCCCAGCCCGGTACGGCTGGTGCCAGAGCAGTCCGCTCCACCGGTGTCAAGTCCAGCTCCGGTCAGCTGCTCCAGTCCAGAGCCAGAGCAGTCCGCTCCACCGGGGTCCAGTTCAGCTCTGGTTAGCGGCTCCACTCCAGAACCAGATGTCAACCCCTCTCCAGGGTCGGGGCCTCCCACACCAGTGTCCAGACAGGGCTTGGTGCTTCCCGGGGGGATTGCCGGTCCAGGCCCAGACGTCGGCCCCTCTCCAGGGTCGGGGCCTCCCACACCAGGGTCCAGACAGGGCTTGGTGCATCGTGGGAGGACTGAGAGGGGAAGCATCACGCCGAGGTCCAGACCAGACCAGGGGTGCAACGGGGAGGCAGTAAGGGAGAGGACGTCATGCCCGGAGCCGGAGCCGCCACTGAGGCTAGATGCCCACCCGGACCCTCCCCTGTTAAGTTAGGTTGTGCGGCCAGAGTCCGCACCTTTGGGGGGGTACTGTCACGCCCTGACCTTTAAATGCCTGTTGTTTCTCGTTGGTTTGGTCAGGGTGTGAATTTCTATGTGTATATCTATGGTGTGTATTTCTTTGTGGACATTCTATGTTGGTAGATCTATGTTGGCCGGGTGTGGTTCCCAATCAGAGGCAGCTGTCGATCGTTGTCTCTGATTGGGGATCATACTTAGGTAGCCATTTTGCCTACCTATGTTGTGGGATCTTGACTCTGGTTTGGCTTGTTTGTGTGTAGCCATTGTGAGCTTCACGTTACATTGCTTTTGTTGTTTTGTAGTGTGTTAAATTCGTTAATAAACATGTATGCATTCCACGCTGCACCTTTGTTTTAAAGCCCTTGATTTCTAACCCCTTGATATTATTGTTGGATCTGATTTTAATAACTAACATTTCGATGGCCATAATAAATAGATACGCCGATAGTGGAAAACCTTGTTTTACTCCTCTTGACTGTTTAATACTTTCTGAGAAGTAGCCATTATTTACTACTTTACAGCTAGGGTTACTATACATAACTTTAACCCATTTTATAAGAGATTCTCAAAAATTGAAATATTCCAGGCATTTATATATAAATTCCAGTCGGAAATTTATCAAAAGCCTTTTCAAAGAATACCAGGCCTGGTTTCCCAGATTTTTCAGAGTGTTCTATTGTTTCCAGTATTATCTCCAATGTATCGTCCATGTAAAAAACCTGTCTGATTAGGATGAATAATATTTTACATTTACATTTTAGTCATTTAGCAGACGCTCTTATCCAGAGCGACTTACAGTTAGTGAGTGCATACATTCCCCCCATGGGAAACGAACCCACAACCCTGGCGTTGCAAGCGCCATGCTCTACCAATTGAGCTACAGAGGACTAATATCCGACAATACCTTTTTAATTCTATGCGCTATGCATTTTGATATAATTTTTGCATCACAACACTGAAGTGTAAGGGGCCTCTAATTCTTTTAATGGACCAGATCTTTATATTTACCACTTGGATCCTGTTTCAGTAATAATGAAATCAGACTTTCTTGTTGAGTAACTGATAATCTACATTTTTTTGTAGGAGTGGTTAAAACATTCTAATAACGGTCCTCTGAATATATAAAAAAAAAGGTTTGGTATACCTCCACTGGTATGCCATCCAACCCTGGAGTTTTCCCGGACTAAAAGGCTTTAATTGCATCAAGAAGTTCCTCCTCTGTAATATGAGTCTTTCTGTACAGCTGTTAATTTTACATTTTTTATAGAGAAAAAAATCCATACAATTATCTTTGGTTAGTGGAGATTGTAGGTTACTTGTATTAAGTGGTCTGGTCTTTTCAAGATATGTGATTTAAATGATCATGATTTGTAGGATGCAATTGAAGGAATAAACATGTACAGTGCCGTGAAAGAGTATTTGCCCCCTTTCTGATATTCTCTATTTTTACATATTTCTGATACTGAATTATATCAGATCTTCAACCAAAACCTACTATTAGATAAAGGGAGCATGTGTTTACAAATAACAAAAAAAATTGTATTTAATTTATGTATTTAATTAACAAAGTTATGCCCCCTTCCACTCAATGACTGGTTGTGCCACCTTAAGCTGCAATGACTGAAACCAAATGCTTCCTGTAGTTGTTGAGCAGTCTCTCACATTGCTGTGGAGGACTTTTGGCCCACTCTTGCATGCAGAACTGCTTTAACTCAGCGACATTTGTGGTTATTCGCCAGACATAATCGTCCAATAACATTCAGTATAAAAATTATGCAAACGTAGAGAAAATTTGAAAAGCAAAATAATTTTTCACAGCACTGCAAGCCTTAGTAGCTTTACAGTATTCTAGGCTTTCTAAAAGCAGCTGCACACACTATTCCTTACAACGTACTGCAGGGTCGTCATGCACCCCAAAGATCTGAGGGGGCACAAAATATGTGAGGATGACTGCATTTTTCAAACACCTGAAACAGCTTTTTCCTGCAATCTAGAGCCACAATCATTATGCTTAATTCAATGTCAAAAATATGTATATTTTTCTGCATGTCCAAGCATATCTCTTGAGCTGTCTTTATTCTACTGACTGGTGGTTATTTTGAAAGAAACTAAATATGCTTCTCTGCATCTCTGTGTAACAGTACTCTTCTTGCGTTGTGTTATGAACAACCATCGACAAGGACTCCAGCATGTAGCACCAGTCACAGGTCATTCTACTCTCCGCATACGCGCCCTGGTTTGGCGCTTATTGACTGGGGTAACCATAGCTACCAAAAATAATACAAGTTTATCTCAACAGGAATACATGAAAATTACAATGCACAATATACTAATAATTTCACAAATGTACCTGATAGGGAAACAGCACAGATAGCACTTCATGCAATGCATCCACCACAGTTCATTCTACTCTCTGCACGCTCGCTTTACAAAATACATAAAACACCTCCAGACTCAGTGAATAACCAGCTAGCATTAGATGAGATTATATTAGACAAAATGCACCACAAATATTTACAATGGAAACACCACATCTCATGTACAATATTCCAACAATGTTTACAAACAAATTAATATAACTTGTACATTCCGATCTGCACGTAGGAGTATAAAAATCACTTTAACTTACCGCTGGTTTGGCGTTTGTTGACTGGGACGATTCTAACTCAAACACCGCCCCTCGTAAGCAAGCCACTCAAACCAGCCAGTAAGATTTCATGTTGAGTAGGAACCACCAATAATAACTCTGTTACATCTGCTAAAATCTGAGTAAAAGATTGATTCAGTACATTTAGTTATTGATTGCTTTTCGAAAGTCTACCAACCTTGCCAGCAGGCATGCCAGCTAAGATCGTTTTTACAGGACAAATCTGAGGGGGCACATGCCGCTGTGCCCCCTATGGGCATGACACCTCTGTCGTACTGTATGCTTAAATGTCTTTTTGATATACATTTTTTTTATACTGTTGCAGGCAGTGGTTTTCTCTGGTGGCAACCAGATCTGCTGCTTCGTGTATCTTGCTGTCATTCCACTCTGTAGGACAAGACTGACTCCTCCTCACAGAAGAAACTGCTGAGCAGGCAGCTTTACATTTTGGTTTTGGATTTTATCCCAAACTTAACAGATACTGTATGCAGTGAAGATTTAGGAGTTTTTTTTCTCTTTCATTCAGTCTAATTTTTGTTCCAATTTGAAGTAAGCTCACTAGGTGGCATGTGTATTGAATTGGAAACATTTCCCTCTCCCACAGCGCCATGTACACTGAGTCTACAAAACATTAGGAACAGCTTCCTAATATTGAGTTGCACCCCCTTTTGCCCTCAGAACAGCCTAAATTCATTGGGGCATGGACTACAAGGTGTTGAAAGCGTTCCACAGGGATGCTGGCCCATGTTGACTCCAATGCTTCCCACAGTTGTGTCAAGTTGTCTGGATGTCCTTTGGGTGGTGGACCATTGTTGATACACAGGGGAAACTGTTGAGCGTGAAAACCCCAGCAGCTTTGCAGTTCTTGACACAAACCGGTGTGCCTGGCACCTATTACCATACCCCGTTCAAAGCACTTAAATATTTTGTCTTGCCCATTCACCCTCTGAATGGCACACATACACAATCTCAATTGTCTCAATCCTTCATTAACCTGTCTCCTCCCCTTCATCTACGCTGATAGAAGTGGATTTAACTGGTGACATCAATAAGGAATCATAGCTTTCACCTAGACAGAGGGCACGACAAAGCCTATTCCCCCTCATGAGACTGAAAAGATTTGGCATGGATCCTCAGATCCTCAAAATGTTCTAAAGCTGCACCATCGAGAGCATCCTGACTGGTTGCATCACTGCCTGGTATGGCAACTTCTCGGCCTCCGATCGCAAGGCACTACAGAGGGTAGTGCGCTATGGCCCAGTACATCACTGGGGCCAAGCTTCCTGCCATCCAGGACCTCTATACCAGGCGGTGTCAGAGGAAGGCCCTAAAATTGTAAAAGACTCCAGCCACCCTAGTCATAGACTGTTCTCTCTGCTACCGCACGGCAGGCAGTACCAGAGCTCCAAGTCTAGGTCCAAAAGGCTTCTTAACAGCTTCTACCCCCAAGCCATAAGACTCCTGAACAGCTAATCAAATGGCTACCCGGACTATTTGCATTGTCCCCCCCCCCCCCCCCCCCCCCCCCCATAGTTTACGCTGCTGCTACTCTCTGTTAATTATCTATGCATAGTCACTTTAACTCTACCTACATGTACATATTACCTGAATTACCTTGACTAACCTGTGCCCCCGCACATTGACTTTGTACCGGTACCCCTTGTATATAGCCTCGCTACTGTTATTTTACTGCTGCTCTTTAATTATTTATTTTAATTTAATCTATTTAATCTATTTTTTACTTAACACTTGTTTTTCTTAAAACTGCATTATTGGTTAAGGGCTTGTAAGTAAGCATTTCACTAAGGTCTACACCTGTTGTATTCGGCGCATGTGACAAATAAAATTTGATTTGATTCACCTCGTCAGTTTATGTAATGGAAAGATGTTTTGTACACTCAGTGTATATCTCGTTTTTTCTGCAAAAACAGGCTACAGTAGCATTTCAATGTGTTCTTTGTAAAGGACTAAAGGAAGATCATTCCCTTTCCTCTGACAGCTAGACATGAATGAACATATGAGGAGGATAATCAGTTTGAAGACTTTCTTTAACCTTGCAACTTGGTGTTGTCATATCTCAGTGGGTTACAATGACAACAAAGTAATACCTATAATATGTTCCCTTCAGCTACCTACTGTAATGGTTGAAGACTAACAATTTATCCAGGCAGGGTGCAAATGCCTCCAAAGCAACATCCAAATGTTGATGCCAACATCCAATGTTGGCATCAACATTTTCAACTGTAACCAATCAAAGCCACATTTTGGGACTTAAGGCCAACAGCAAGGTACTGGAAGTCAGACAGTGTCACGATCGTCATAATGATTGGACCAAGGCGCAGCGTGATATGAGTACATACTTTTATTTTAGTACTTTCAAATACACAAAACAACAAAACAATACGTGAAGTCCTCGGTTATACAATACAAACCAACACGGAACAAGATCCCACGAATAACAAGTGCACACAAGGCTGCCTAAGTATGGTACCCAATCAGAGACAGCAAGCAACAGCTGATTCACGTTGCCTCTGATTGAGAACCACCCCGGCCAACATAAACACATACACTAGATCGTGAACATAGAACACAAAACATAGACACTACACACCCTGGCTCAACATAAAAGAGTCCCTAGAGCCAGGGCGTGACAGACAGGTAGCAAGACATTGAACTACTGCCCTCTGGGCCCAAGTACTGTATAGGTCATCTGCTTGCAGAAAAAACAGGACAATAATTTGTGCCATGTGCAATCACAATACAACTCGGGTTGGTCTTCTCATACTGTTTATTCTGTATATCACTGTTATGAATTTGTATTGTGAATTTGCTGTCGAATGTGCAGTATGTATTGTTCTTTTTCTTTTTAACACCATTTTATATGTGTACACAGCAACACATTTTCCCCACTGGGACAATAAAGTCAGTAAAGTAAAGTTTAGGTTGGGGGAAACAGAGCTACAGGCGGTGAGGCACTCCCGGTATATACAATGATAGGGGAAACACTGAATATACCACACCTTCTTAGTGTGCAAGGTCGATAGACAGAGCTGTTCCCAAGGTAGAATGTAGAGAGCCAAATGCCAACCCAGACGTGGAAGGAAGATTTGCAGTAATTTCAGCTCTCAGGGCTTGTTGCCAGCTGTCGTTGAATGTGATTTTGGTGCAACCCCGAGTGGTTGGGAATTGCATTCAGTCTATAAAATGGCACCATAAATCAGCCACTCCATTCAGCAAATTTAAGATAAAGCCAAGTGGAATATTGACTGAGGCCTCCTCAAACACCACAGGTATTAAAACACACTTGTCCACTCTTTAATCTCTCCTTAATGTCTCATCTGCCATGCAGGGTGGTGTTACGTTTGAACCCTAAATAGAACCAGTCGGTTCTATGAGAGGCAGTTGGCGGTTGGCTCGGCCGACTTGTCAAGAGGAAGTTGAAAAGGTCTGACCGTAGTTTGTTTACCCTGGCAACTAGAATAAACAAGAACAACAGCATCCCAGTGTAGAATGAAAGAGAATGGAGCAGTGTGTAGGCCTGTCATTATGAATGCATTCAGGATCCTGGGTTACATCCAGTCATTTTACACTGCTGAGATGTGTCTGTGTGTAAATGGAATACATGGGCAAAAAGTATTTTTTAAAAATACATTAGGCTTAACGGATGGTGTTTCACGTTTAACTAGTCATATGTACGGGATACGCATTGGAATATACATAGTCCAACGAAATGCTTACTTGAAGGTTCCTTCTTGACAATGCAACAACAACAAGAAGTAGTAACAAATAAGAGTACGAATGTAAAGTAAATGGCTCAGTAGAATATAATAGACATTTTAGCATAAGTATAATACAGGAAGGCACAATTTATAGTACAATATTTACACTTGTATTGGGGAAGGGGGGATGGGGGGCAAGTGTATAAATTGAGCAGTATAATAAGAGTCTGATAGCAGCAGTTGTGATGTGTGCTAAGGTGTGGAGAATCAGAGCAGATGGTCAATCCAGTTCAAGTGTTCAGCAGTCTGATGGCTTGTAGATAGAAACTGTCTCATGCTCTGATACTGTCTGCCCGATGGTAATGAAGAGAACAGCCCACCCGCTGGAGGGCCTTGAGGTTGTGGACGGAGCAATTCCCATACCAGGCTATGATGCAACCAGTCAGGACGCTCTCGATGGTGCAGCAGTGGTATTTGGAGAGGAATTTCTTCAGCCGCCTTAGGAAGTAGAGACGCTGTTGCGATCTCTTGACAAGAGTGGTGGTGTTGTTGGTGCATGACAAGTCCTTGGTGAGGTGGACGCAGAGGAGCTTAAAACTCGTCACTCTCTCTTCTACATTGATGTGGATTGGGGCATGTTCCCTCCTTTGCTTCCTGAAGTCAACAATCAACTCCTTTGTTTTGCTGACGTTGAGGGAGAGGTTGTTGTCATGACACCACAATGCCAATTCACTTACCTCATCCCGATAGGCTGACTCATCGTTGTTGTTGGTGTCATCAGCAAACCTGATGAAGTAGTTGGTGTCGTGCAAAGCCACATAGTAACGGGTGAACAGGGAGTACAGCAGAGGACTGAGGACACACCCATGGGGGGGGCCCTGTGTTTAGAGTCAGTGTGGAGTAGGTGTTGTTGCCAATCCTCAAAGCCTGTGGTCTGCCCGTCAGGAAATCCAGGATCCAGTTGCAGAGGGTGGTGTCCAGACCCAGGGCTCTGAGCTTGATGTCGAGCTTGGAGGGAACAATAGTGTTTAATGCTGAACTGTAGTCAATGAACAACATTCTAACATAGGTGTTCCTCTTGTCCAGATGTGTTACGGCCGTGTGGATCTGTTGGTGCGGTAGACAAATTGGAGTGGGTCCAGTGTGCCTGGCATGCTGGCCTTGATGTGGGCCTTGACCAGCCTCTCGAAGCACTTCATGATGAACGAGTTGAGCGCGACGGGGCGATAGCCATTTAGGCATGTCACCTTGTTTTTCTAGGGCACTGGGTCTCCTTAAAGCAGGTGGGAACTACAGCCTGAGACAGGGACAGGTTGAAAATGTCAGAGAAGACGGCCACCAGCTGGTCAGCTCTAAGGACGCGGCCAGGGATGTCATCTGTGCCGGCGGCTTTGTGAGTATTCACTCTTTTAAGAGTTTTTCTCACGTCAGCCTCGGAGAGCGAAGCACCTGGTCGTCCAGAGCAGCAAGAGTCTTCCTGGATGGCTCAGTATTGTCTATCTTGAAGCGAGCATAGAACGTGTTAAGCTCAGCTGGATTTTCTTTAGTAGTCTGTGATAGTCTGTAGTCCTTGCCACATGCAACGCAAGTCTGAGTTGTCGAACATCAATTCAAGTTTGTCTGCATTGTCTTTTTGTGTCCCTAATGGATTTGCGGAACTCGTGTTTAGCAATGATGTTTGGATTTTTATAGGTCAGTGCACCCTAACTTCCCTAATTGCATTAGCTACTGTTATTGAATATGGTTTATTGCCAAATTCTGTCAACACTGTCATAAATACAGACACACTCTTACACAAGGTATGAAATTGAGCACTCAACCACCGCTAACCAAACATAGGTTCACTCACTTAGAGAAGGGAGAATTATTCCTTGTCTTCTTTGTAGAATGGTGGTCAGGTTCAGACGGAGGGCTAGGGTTTTGGACAAGGATAAAATACAACAGTTAAATTCAATCATACTTCACCATAGCATCACTGGAAAGTTAGTTAGTTTCCCTCAGAAAACGTTCACAGTGCAAGAGGTTAACTAATTCATTTTTTGAGGCAAGGCAGATCAGCCAAGGGAGCATGAGAGACAAGCTGAGAGAATTGATCAGCGTCAGAATTTTCATGATCTTTCATCTGTTTGAAGCTGGGGACTAAAATATTTGGAGAGGTCACACTCCCAGACTCTCTGAGAAAAGACCTCACATTTGTTGAAACGTGTCTTATTTCACAAGGGACTGATGGGCATCAATTTCTGGCATTAGATAGCCTAAAAAAATAAATCAAATTTAAATGTGATTCTCTAATTCAGTTGAGTCATCAATAATGATAATTTAAACCTGGTAATTTGACAGAGTAATAACAGCTTTCCAGTAATCATCTGCACACATAAACAAGATTTGCGTCTTGGGGGTCTGGTTTGATGTTGGTGTGTAATGTTCGCTACATCATATTCTGGCAGTTATGGTTGTTTGTTCCTCTTCACTCACCGAAGTTGAGTTATCTTAAAAATCCTGAGCCACCATACTGTCTTTGACTTTGGCTAAAGGAAAGATAGTTGTCTTTGTGATGCTAACGTTAACTCAGAAATGTGTGGATGTTTGAGTTGGATAAAACCCCAGTCTCGTTCTTTCAACATAACATTGGCGATGACGTATTGTATCTATGTCACGTTCGTTGTCTCATGTCAGTCAAACAAGTCCAGAGGTGTTGTGTGCTAATGACTCAATTGGGTAGTTCTGCAGTCTGTAAAGAAATGGGTGGGCTGTAGGTTGATTTTGCTTCTACGATTGGATAGCGTGCAGCTATGCAAGCGTGCAGCTGTGCAGCATGCTCAGATGATTTGGGTCCCGTGTTAGTGGGCATATGGGCATGATTGAAATCTAAACCCAACCCTAAATTATCCTAGGAAATTGGTGACATCCTCGATTCCTTAAATCTCACAGAACACAGTTACTGACTTTATGACCAAAGCTTTCCTTACTTACACTTTTTAGTCAAATTTGGCACTATAATTTATGTTCATGACTACTATTGATGCCACATAGGCCCTGTTCAACCAGAGAAGTCGTATTTTGAGGGTTCAGCTTCTCTTTAAGATATTTGGTACAAACATGCATCACCAAACCTAGTAATTCTCACCATTTATTTTGGTCATGGCCACATGAATGGTCTTCAGTACAACGGCACCAACTGACTCCCCTTCTCCTCTACTGTTGCTATTATGAAACTGATGGGCCTCTCAATCTGATTGGCCAATGATTTATCATTTGTCTAGCAATCGGTTTGATATTTGTGTTCTGATTTGACAGCATGGGTTCAGAGCCTCAGATTACTCTCTTCCCATTCGCTAAAGCCCTGTGTCGTCCCAGCTCACCTCGCTGTTCGGCCGTCATTTTTGTGGCTGAGGAGAACAGAGAACAGCGCAGCTGCTCGATCTGTTATCTCTGTTTAGCAGGAATGTCTCCTAATCAAGCGGTGTGTAGCCGGGACAGGTCCACATAAATCATCTTAATTCAACTGCTCCACTGGAGCCTGCTGGAACCAGAGCCGAGCAGAGCAGACCAGGGCTCCACTGTTGTTTTACAATGTGTTATGCATACTCTCCTCTTCCTTCATTTCCAAAAATGGATTGCTATCTTTTCTACGGTTAATATTCCACAGCACCATTCATATTGTTCTCTGCCACAGTTTTAAGTTGCATTGTGTTGAATCCTCTCATTTCCTTTACTTCATAAAAAAAAACAATATCACTTTTCTACATTTGATATTGCACAGCACCATTGATATTGGGACATAAAGACAGATGTACAGTCAGGCCCAGAATTATTGGCACCCATGATAAAGATGAGCAAAAAAGACTGTATAACATAATAATCAAAATACTGAGCTATATTGTATACTAATAGAATTGCTCAGAGAAATACATTTTGTCTTTGCGAGCATAATGACACTGAGCCTTTTTCTAAAATGTTTTGAGATTGAAGAACAGATTGGGAGGGATCTTAGAACATTCCTCCATATCTTTCCAGATCCTTGATATCCTTCGTCTGCACTTATGGACTGCCCTCAAATTCAAACCACATGTTTTCAATGGGGTTCAAGTCCGGACACTGAGATGGCCATTTTAAAATGTTGATTTTGTGGTCAATTAACAATTTCTTTGTGGATTTTGATGTGTGCTTGGGGTTATTGTCTTGCTGGAAGATTCACAAGTTTCAGCCCCCTGGCAGAGGCAACCAGGTTTTTGGCTAAAATGTCCTGGTACTTGGTAAAGTTCATGATGCCGTTGACCTTATGAAGGGCCCCAGGATCAGTGGAGAAAATACAAAAATAACCCCATAACATCAAAGATCCACCACAATTACAGCAGAGATGAGGTATTTACTGTATTCATTGTTCTTTCGAAGGTCAAACCCACTATTGGTGTGTGTGTGGCCAAAGAGCTCTATTTTCATGTCATCTGACCATAGCACTGCCTGGAGTTTGCTAAATTACATTGGTACATGGATTGGAACCGGTGCTATGGTTATGCACACCAATGGTTTGGTGGGTGGTTTGGGCCTTTATTTGTATTATTTATTTTATACAGTCATTGTTCATCTTTATCAAGGGTGTCAATTATTTCGGGCCCCACTGTAAATGGGGAAATATCAATAGAAAATGCCACAGATGTCAATCTCCTGTTGATTAATGTGAATGAATAGGGGTGGCAATTATTACCATTGGACAGAAATAATGAACACCACACGGTTTACTGTCCCACGTGGATGTGATCTGGGCTTGTGGGTTAATGTAGACCAGCTGTACCTGTACGTAGTCTCCTCTGAGCCACTAACAAGCTGGTGGATGTTCTGTTTCCTGTCTATGCAACTGAAGCACAGGAATACCTGCTGTAGGCAACAGCTGTAGGAGCTATGCCCTTACAGTGAGGGGTAAGGATATACCAGTGTCATTTGGCACATAAGGAAGTGCCTACACAGCTGGATCAAAGGCAGGGTCAACATGAAGTACATTGCCCACAGTGTGAACGACTACTGTACATTATGCCACCTGTTGTGACACAGTAGGGCTGCTTGGATTTCACACTGGCCATTCAGCATTCTGACATTATTCTGTATTTCTGAGCCCAAAGAAAGCATTCACATTGTGCACCTACTGCTATTGCCAAGTCGGGGATGAAATGAAGTCTCAGGTTTCCATGGTTGTGAAGTTAACTGACTGAAAAGGAATATGTGTTGTTTTTCATCCTTCATTTACTGTCTCTAGCTGGCGGAACATTGCAATGTGAGGAATGAGATATAGAACTCACAGACATAAAAGAACAGAATAAAGGGCTTCCGAGCGATTCTGAGAAATGGTAGAACATTCAACAAAAACCCAACTCTATTATGTAACTTTAAATTCAGATTCATGGTGCAATACACAATGTTCTCTCTCCTTATTTGTATGTGTAATGTATTCCTCCTAGGTAATTTGCATTGTCTAGACCTGTATACCTGTATTGGGATGCATCATCACACCTGAGAAGCCTTTGAGTCATTCTCCTCTTCACCAGATATATCAACCTTCAGCAAATACACTGAGTGTTCAAAACATAAAGAACACCTTCCTAATATTGAGTTGCCCCCCCCCCCCCCCCCCCTTTTTGCCCTCAGAACAGCCTAAATTTGTCGGGGCATGCTCTACGTGTCGAAAGCATTCCTCAGGGATACTGGCCCATGTTGACTCCAATGTTTCCCACAGTTGTGTCAAGTTGGCTGGATGTCCTTTGGGTGATGGTCCATTCTTGATACAGATGGGAAACTGTTGAGGGTGAAAAGCCCAGTAGCGTTGCAGTTCTTGAAACAAACCTGTGCACCTGGCACCTACTACCGTACCCCGTTCAAAGGTACTTAAATCTTTTGTCTTGACCATTCACTCTCTGAATGGCACACATACACAATCCATGTCTCAAGGCTTAAAAATCCTTATTTAACCCGTCTCCTCACCGTCAACTATACTGATTGAAGTGGATTTAACAAGTGACATCAATAAGGGATCATAGCTTTCACCTGGATTCACCTGGTCAGTCTATGTCATGGAAGGAGCATAAGAGCACTGAGTGTTCATAATGTTTTGTACACTCAATGTATATTATTATATTTTCCTAGCAGATTCTAACTTGTAAACAGACTAAAATGTCCTACAACCTTAGAGATACAGATAGCTATGTCAGCTAATGACAAATCAAGTGACTAATGTATAAACACAGTTACTAACAGCTAGGTCTACGTGATAAATTAATACAGTTTCATGTGACTATATGTTAATCTGAGCTGTTTGTAGAATTGTTCTCTTTAAATACAGTCGTAGGCCTATCACCCTTCTGCCTGTAGCGGCCTGGTCCTGAAAGCAGTGTATGAACGCTTGTCATGGTCAATCTGGAATCTTTTGAACTCTTTATTTTTTCCCCTCATGAGAAATGTGCACACCATCCATTATTATTGACTTGTGGTTGTACATTAAATCACTTTGCAGAGAGCTTTGCATTTAATTAAGAGAGAGCAAAGGCAGTGGAAAATTCCATATGTTTATCTCTGCAGCAAGCTTGAAGGCAAAGGCATTTCCTGGCTTAAGATTTCTGCTCCATTGAAGCACACCTTTTTTCCCTTTTTTCGCTATATACAGACCTTAAATACATGTTAGTAGCCGACACAGCTACAAATGAAATATGTTCCTTACTTTGATTGCGACTGTAAAATGTTTAATTCAAACATTTAATTACTATAAAGCGATTAAGCCAGTGCTCTCCCTCAATGTCAGGGAGTAAATTATTTTAATTCCCCCACATTCAGTCATGAATGTTGGGTGAACCGTCGGGACGAGACCTGTGTGAATAATTAGGAGCAGCTCAAGAAACTATAATGGTGACATCATTATTCTTATAAAGACCTAAATAACAGAGATGTCACGCTTATTATTTTTGCTGAAAATGGCCTACATATAGGCCTACAACATAAAAATGTATATATATTTTAATCTGGGTGTATACAGTGGCATGCGAAAGTATTCACCCACCTTGGCATTTTTCCTATTTTGTTGCCTTACAACCTGGAATTAAAATGGATTTTTGGGGGGTTTGTATCATTTGATTTACACAACATGCCTACCACTTTGAAGATGCAAAATATTTGTTATTGTGAAAAACAAGAAATAAGACAAAAAAACAGAACTTGATCGTGCATAACTATTCACCCCCCCAAAGTCAATACTTTGTGGAGCCAGCTTTTGCAGCAATTACAGCTGCAAGTCTCTTGGGGTATGTCTCTATAAGCTTGGCACATCTAGCCACTGGGATTTTTGCCCATTCTTCAAGGCAAAACTACTGCTCCAGCTCCTTCAAATTGGATGGGTTCTGCTGGTGTACAGCAATCTTTAAGTCATACCACAGATTCTCCATTGGATTGAGGTCTGGGCTTTGACCAGGCCATTCCAAGACATTTAAATGTTTCCCCTTAAACCACTCAAGTGTTGCTTTAGCAGTATGCTTAGGGTCATTGTCCTGCTGGAAGGTGAACCTCCGTCCCAGTCTCAAATCTCTGGAAGACTGAAACAGGTTTCCCTCAATAATTTTCCTGTATTTAGCGCCAAATATCATTCCTTCAATTCTAACCAGTTTCCTAGTCCCTGCCGATGAAAAACATCCCCACAGCATGATGCTGCCACCACCATCCTTCACTGTGGGGATGGTGTTCTCGGGGTGATGAGAGGTGTTGGGTTTGCGCCAGACATAGTGTTTTCCTTGATGGCCCAAAAGCTAAATTTTAGTCTCATCTGACCAGAGTACCTTCTTCCATATGTTTGGGGAGTCTCCCACATGGCTTTTGGCGAAAACCAAACGTGTTTGCTTATTTTTTTCGTTAAGCAATGGCTTTTTTCTGGCCACTGTTCCGTAAAGCCCAGCTCTGTGGAGTGTACGGCTTAAAGTGGTCCTATGGACAGATACTCCAATCTCCGCCGTGGAGATTTGCAGCTCCTTCAGGGTTATCTTTGGTCTCTTTGTTGCCTCTCTGATTAATACCCTCCTTTCCTGGTCTGTGAGTTTTGGTGGGCGGCCCTCTCTTGGCAGGTTTGTTGTGATGCCATATTCTTTCCATTTTTTAATAATGGATTTAATGGTGCTCCGTGGGATGTTCAAAGTTTCAGATATTTTTTTATAACCCAACCATGATCTGTACTTCTCCGCAACTTTGTCCCTGACCTGTTTGGAGAGCTCCTTGGTCTTCATGGTGCCGCTTGCTTGGTGGTGCCCCTTGCTTAGTGGTGTTGCAGACTCTGGAGCCTTTCAGAACAGGTGTATATATACACTGAGATCATGTGACAGATCATGTGACACTAAGATTGCACACAGGTGGACTTTATTTAACTAATTATGTGACTTCTGAAGTTAATTGGTTGCACCAGATCTTATTTAGGGGCTTCATAGCAAAGGGGGTGAATACATCTGCACGCACCACTTTTCCGTTATTTTTTTGGTCTAATATTTTGGAAACAAGTTATTTTTTTCATTTCACTTCACCAATTTGGACTATTTTGTGTATGTCCATTACTTGAAATCTAAATAAAAATCCATTTAAATTACAGGTTGTAATGCAACAAAATAGGAAAAACGCCAAGGGGATGAATACTTTTGCGAGGCACTGTACTTTTAATAGCTGCAGCATGTAGAGGCCCAAGTTATTCAAATTCTGTGTAGATCATGCCTTTGGTCACAGTGCTTTGGCTCTCATCTTTTATCAAGTGATTTCTTAGATGGGTTTGTTGATGATAGAGCAGTCCCAGATATTTAATTCACCCAAAGGGCCCTAGGGGATACACTTCATTAATTCTATTGATTGTTGCCCTTGATTGTAGAAAGAAAGCTTTCAATGTTTTTTCTTCCTAGATTAGTTTTTTTTGTCTATTCAGTTCTATTATTAGACTATCGACAAAATTAAAAGTAAAGTAGCTTAGCTCTCATAATTGTGTACAAGCTTAATATTATACAGATGCAGCACAGTAATCATGATTGCATTAGACTAGAGAGATTACTGCTGGATTACATAGAGAACGTGTTTCAGCTCAATTTGGCATTCGGGCTATACCTTAAAATTATAGATTCACCTCATGACTGTTTGTGTGTGTTTTGTGTGTGTGTGTGTGTGTGTGTGTTTTCTTAACAAATCGACTATTGCAAGATGAGATAAAATAATTACTCTATTATCCCCGTGGGGAAAGTTTGGTTGCGGCTCTGTGCATATATAAAAACATAGACAAGGACATGTACAGACAATACAGGTAGAAAAAGCAGTTCATGAGTGGTCAATGGTCATCTGGACATGATATACACAACATAACACTCTGTCATCTACAATGTCAACTGTAGGCCAGCCCGCTTGTCCGACTAGTGGTTGTCAACATTCAGGAGCCTTACTGCCACTGGGACAAAGGGTTGTTTGGTTCTATTCCATTTGCGCCCTGTTGCCCTGGTAAAACCCGAGGGAAATAGCTCAAACTCCTGGTAAAGAGGATGTCTGGTGTCCATCAGTACATTGTGGGCTTTAGTGAGGGCTCTTTAATCATAACTCCAGACTCATCTGCTTGACCCCCAGCACCTTACTTCCAGAGCTAGTAATTTCTCTTAACATATTTATCTGAGAGACATTAGCATTTCCGTACTAGCAGATGACATGTTAAGACACTTTCAATGAATGACTTGTAGAACAGTGACAATAAAACACGTTAAATATTAAAAGAGTTTGGCTTCCTTAAAAGTAGAGTCTTTGCTGTCTTTTATTTTAAATCTGCTCGGAACAATTTCTCCATTGTAGTTTGTGGTCAGGTATGACTCCCAAGTACACCATATCTACAAAAGTATGTGGACACCCTTTCAAATTAGTGGATTAGGCTATTTCAGCCAGACCCGTGGCTGACAGGTGTATAAAATTGAGCACACTGCCATGCGATCTCCATAGACAAACATTTGCTGTAGAATGGCCTTAATGAAGAGCTCAGTGACTTTCAACGTGGCACTGTCATAGGATGCCACCTTTCTGCCCTGCTAGAGCTGCCCCGGTCAACTGTAAGTGCTGTTATTGTGAAGTGGAAATGTCTAGGAGCAAAGTGAAGTGGTAGGTCACACAAGCTCACAGAACGGGACCGCCGAGTGCTGAAGCATGTAGCACGTAAAAATCGTCTGTCCTCGGTTGCAACACTCACTACCAAGTTCCAAACTGCCTCTGGAAGCACAATAACTATTCGTCGGGAGCTTCATGAAATGGGTTTCCATGACCGAGCAGCCGCACACAAGCCTAAGATCACCATGCGCAATGCCAAGCGTCGGCTGGAGTGCTGTACAGCTCGCCGCCATTTGAATCTGGAGCAGTGGAAACGCGTTCTCTGTAGTGATGAATCATGCTTCACCATCTGGCAGTCTGACGGACGAATCTGGGTTTGGTGGATGCCAGGAGAATGCTACCTGCCCGAATGCATAGTGCTAACTGTAAAGTTTGGTGGAGGAGGAATAATGGTCTGGGGCTTTTTTTCATGGTTTGGGCTAGGCCCCTTAGTTCCAGTGAAGGGAAATCTTAACGCTACAGCATACAATTACATTCTAGACGATTATGTGCTTCCAACTTTGTGGCAACAGTTTGGAGAAGGCCTTTTCCTGTTTCAGCATGACAGTATGCATGACATATTCCTGAGTGGCGCAGTGGTCTAAGGCACTGCATCGCAGAGTTAGCTGTGCCACTAGAGATCCTGGTTCGAGTCCAGGCTCTGTCGCAGCCGGCCGCGACCGGGAGACGCATGGGCGGCGCACAATTGGTCCAGCGTCGTCCAAGGTAAGGTAGGGTTTGGCCGGCAGGGATGTGGGTTCGTTACACCTGGCAAAAAAAATAAAAATAACATGTATACATTCACTAACTGTAAGTCGCTCTGGATAAGAGCATCTGCTAAATGACTAAAATGTAAATACCCCTGTGCACAAGGCGAAGTCCATACAGAAATGGTTTGTAGAGATAGGTGTGGAAGAACTTGACTGGCCTGCACAGAGCCCTGACCTCAACCCCTTTGGGATGAATTGGAACACTGACTGCAAGCTAAAATATTTTGCTGTGAGGCTAGAGCCGGCTCTGGGTGTAAAAGATGTACAACAGCAGAGAAAGCACATAGCCTTGAGGAGAGCTCATGCTAGTGGTGCGCTTGTCCGACATCCACTGTCCCACCTTGACCTGCTGTGTCCTGTTGCTCAGGAACTCAAGGATCCTCAGCACCAGGCTTTGTCCATAAGTCTCTGAGCCAAGGTGGAGGGCTGGATTGTATTAAACGTTGAAGAGAAATCAACAAATAAGCCATGAGCATGTCATTTAGCTCCCTCTAGGTGTTTGTAGATAAGGCTGCGACCTTCCCTCTGTCAAACCTAAATAGCCCTATGGTATTTACTGTGACACATTAGAATGCTTACTGGTGTATTATTCATGTTTGCTCTATTGATTGAAGGTAAGCAAAGCTATCCTTTTCGATCAAGTAGGCTCGTTGTTGTTTGTTTGTAGGACTCTGCTGAACATATATAATTGTGCTATTAGCTGGATATTGAATATGATAAAAGTAGTTTTTGAATAGGATAAACTATAATCATGTATTTGACAGTGTTGGGGAAGCTATTCTGAAAATATAGTTTACCAAGCTACCAATTACTTCACACTGGAAGAAGATAAGCTACACTAAAGCTACCCTTAAGAAACATATAGTTGACTTAACTAAAGTTATTTTGAAAAAGTAGTTCACTATATCCAATCTACTTAGTAAAAAATTATCATACATAAATCTGAAATGTCATAGACTACAAATTGCAAGAATAGATCACTCTGGAGTCAGATGTTTAAAGTCTAAGCCATTGGGGGAGGGGGGAGAGATGGTCATACCATGGATCATTTAGCTAGTTGGTTTTGAATTGTAAGACCCCTTTAGGTATCAAAAATGATAGAATTTGGCCTTTACTACTAAAGCCCATTGGAACGCATTGAATAACAAATCCTTAAATGGTAAAAAAGACAGTCAAAAAATAAATCATAAGGAAAAAAGTTTTGAAGTCTGTCCTATATCTAGGAGATGTAAGAAAGCTCAGGAATTTTTTATTTTTTTTTGGGACACATATTTAACCCTTTATTTTTGTTGGCACAAAACTACCCCTATACTTCCATTCATTTGTATGGGTTTCCTTCAGACGAGTCCCATGACACTTGCAGTGGTTAAAAAAGTACCCAATTGTCATACTTGAGTAAAAGTAAAGATACCTTAATAGAAAATGACTGAAGTAAAAGTGAAAGTAACCCAGTAAAATACTACTTGAGTAGAAGTCTAAAAGTATTTGGTTTTGAATATACTTAAGTATCAAAAGTACATGTAATTGCAAAAATATACTTAAGTATCAAAAGAAAACCAGACGGCACAATTTTCTTGTTTTAAAATTGTATTTATAGATAGCCAGGGGCCCACTCCAACACTCAGACAGAATTTACAAACAAAGCATTTGTGTTTAGTGAGTCCACCAGATCAGAGGCAGTAGGAATGATAAGTGCTTGAATTGGACAATTTTCCTGACCTGCTAAGCATTCAAAATGTAACAAGCACTTTTGGGTGTCAGGGAAAATGTATGGAGTAAAAAGTACATAATTTTCTTTAGGAATGTAGTGAAGTAAAATCAAAAGTTGTCAAAAATATAAATAGTAAAGTACAGATACTACTTAAGTAGTACTTTAAAGTAGTTTTACTTAAGTACTTTACACCAATGGACCCTTGTTGGGGTCATAGAGCAAAACGGAGAACACCATAGTGTTTGTGAGATTCTCCCCTTTCCACAGTGGGGTATTAGTTTGTAGCCAAACGGTTCGACCGCTACAGACAGAAGTTGGCACATCAACGTTACCGACGTCAGTCGAGTCCCGTGGGGGTTGTAGAGCAAAACGGAGAACACCATCGTGTTTGTGAGATGACCGATGTCTCATGGTCTCATGGTCTCATGGTCTGACAAACACCGCAGTAGCTCAGCTACCTTCCACCGCAGATGCGGAACGCCGACATAGGCAGATGCGGTGGATTGAGACGCAGCCCATGCAGATATCTCTAGCTTAATAGGTTAAATTACACATTCTGTTAAAAATCCTTAAGAGTCTATTGACGCACCTGTGCGTAAATCTAGGTAACATAATAAAAAAATCCCCATCAAAATCCCAGTTTAAACACAAAAACGATGTTTCAAATTAGAATTAGGCAGGTCTGATGCCGAAAAAGTAAGGACATTCTTGCCAACTTTACTCATTCTTTTTTTTCTTTTTTCAAAAAAATGTGTGAGTACTTCCAGTAGTTAGCTACACCACTACATGGCAAAAAAGTTATTTACTACTGAAAACACTACCTAGATTTGAATTTAGTTCAACTACCACCAAGCTAAAGCAAAATGTAGTTGAATTACTGATTTGAACTACATGCAGTTCACTAGTTAACCCCAACACTGGTATTTGATTGGATGATCTTATTGGTAGAACATTCCCAGCTTCTGTCTAGAATATCCTATCCCAAAACACTTGAGGACAACATTCTCAGAGCTCCAGGAACTGAAAACAATGTCGTGTTTTGCTGTGACCTTGTCAGAATGTCTCTGGAACATCATGCTTGACTACACCCATTCTAATAGTGTTTGGAGAGACCCCATTTATTTTATTACCTCAATATAATGAGCTTCATTGTTGTTCAGATCGTTTTCAGATACTACGGTGTCAATGCTGTATTACGTACACACGAACAGACACCAAAATACACTGTAACATGGGAATTAAGATTGATGGCAATCTCACAGCAGCCAGATCCATATTAAACGGGCGCTAACCCGGGTAGTTTCACCTTGATAAGTTATAACAGATAGGAGAAGGTGGAAATGAAATGAGGTTGTTTATGAAAACAATGTTAGCAAAGATGTATGCACATTGTTTAATTGAGATGAGTGTCAATTTAATGAATCATAAATTCTGCATAATGGCAAAGTTTTGGAAGGATTCGCAGCAGGGAAGTGTTGGGGAATAGGGTGTTCTCTGTGTAAAACTAATGTAGCTTTTGTTGTGAGGATTAGTAGGTTATAGACTGAATAATTACCAAATATGTTCGAAAAGTGAAATAGGAAATTAAGAAAATGAACTGAAGTTAGGGATGAGCTATTTACTGTTTCTTGTATTGTTATTCTCTGTTCCCATGTTGGAGATTAGAGTCTTTTTATCACATGTAGTAACCTGTAGCTTAACAAACTATTAGACATTTACATTATGGTAATAATAACGTGAATCAGTACTAAGCAAAAACCCTGCATGATTTGCAGCTCCATTCATTGCAGTATCCAACATCAGTTACAGTGTAGTACTGTACTGTATACTGTATAATACTCAAATGTTATGGGGTGACTATGTGATTGACATGATCTGTATTTTCTCTGTATTTGAGCAGAATCATACCCCTAGCGTACACATGGCTTACCCATACCAACAAACCAAAACTACAGTGATTTGAAGTGAGTTTTGGTTAGATTAGTATAGACAACTCTGAGATTGGCTAGTTAGAGCATGAACCTGAGTGCTCAAACAAATGTTTCCTCTCAGCTTTGTAAGCTAATTATCCAACACCATTATTTGTAGCATCTCTCTCTCTGTCTCTCTTTCGCTCTCTCCCTCCTGCTCTCTCTCTCTCTCTCTCTCTCTCTCTCTCTCTCTCTCTCTCTCTCTCTCCCTCCCTCCTGCTCTCTCTCTCTCTCTTCTCTCTCTCTCTCTCTCTCTCTCTCTCTCTCTCTCTCTCTCTCTCTCTCTCTCTCTCTCTCTTTCTTCTCTCTCTCTCTCTCTCTCTCTCTCTCTCTCTCTCTCTCTCTCTCTCTCTCTCTCTCTCTCTCTCTCTCTCTCTCTCTCTCTCTCTCTCTCTCTCTCTCTCTCTCTCTCTCTCTCTCTCTCTCTCTCTCTCTCTCTCTCTCTCTCTCTCTCTCTCTCTCTCTCTCTCTCTCTCTCTCTCTCTCTCTCTTCCCTCTCTCTCTTCGCTCTCTCACTAATATACAGTGGCCGGGGTGGGTCTCCTCAATACCTACACTACCGGTCAAACGTTTTAGAACACCTACTCATTCAAGGGTTTTTCTTTATTTTTTACTATTTTCTACATTGTAGAATAATAGTGAAGGCATCAAAATGATGAAATAACACATATGGAATCATGTAGTAACCAAAAAAGTGTTAAACAAATCAAAATATATTTTATATTTGAGATTCTTCAAATAGCCACCCTTTGCCTTTATGACAGCTTTGCACACTCTTATTTGAGCTGTTCTTGCCATAATATGGACTTTGTCTTTTACCAAATAGGGCTATCTTCTGTATACCCCCCCTACCTTGCCACAACACAACTGATTGGGTCAAACGCATTAAGAAGGAAAGAAATTCCACAAATTAACTTTTAACAAGGCACACCTGTTATTTGAAATGGTGACTACCTCATGAAGCTGGTTGAGAGAATGCCAAGATTGTGCAAAGCTGTCATCAAGGCAAAGGGTAGCAACTTTGAAGAATTTCAAATTTAACATATATTTTGATTAGTTTAACACTTTTTTGGTTACTATATGATTCCATATGTGTTATTTAATAGTTTTGATGTCTTCACTATTATTTTACAATGTAGAAAATAGTAAAAAATAAAGAAAAACCCTTGAGTGAGTAGGTGTTCTAAAACTTTGGACTGATAGTGTACATTATTCACCACCATACTTTCCATTTACATCTAATATGACTGACGCAGCAGAACTGCTCTCCCCGTCTCCCTCTCTGCAGAGGAGAAATTCCATTGGAACCATGGAATAAATATTAACTTCCACAAAACGACAAACTAACCTTATGTACCAGACTCATCCATTACTACTTTGTCAGCATTTTTTCATTCTAACCAGTCTTTTGACAAATCACATCACATCTTTTCACATCAGATAGTTGTCAGAGCTGATATGATTGGTCACAGTGCCTTGCAAAAGTATTCATCCCCCTTGGCATTTTACCTATTTTGTTGCATTACAACTTGTAATTTAAACTGATTTTTATTTGGACATACACAAAATAGTCCAAATTGGTGAAGTCAAATGAAAAAAATAACTTATTTCAAAACATTATACAAAATAAATTACGGAAAAGTGGTGCGTGCATATGTATTCAACCCCTTTGCTATGAAGCCCCTAAATAAGATCTGGTGCAACCAATTACCTTCTGAAGTCACATAATTAGGTAATTAAAGTCCACCTGTGTGTAATCTAAGTGTCACATGATCTGTCACATGATCTCAGTGTATATATACACCTGTTCTGAAAGGCCCAAGAGTCTGCAACACCACTAAGCAAGGGGCACCACCAAGCAAGCGACACCATGAAGACCAAGGAGCTCTCCAAACCGGTCAGGGACAATGTTGTGGGGAAGTACAGATCTGGGTTGGGTTATAAAAAAATATCAGAAACTTTGAACATCCCACGGAGCCCCATTAAATCCATTATTAAAAAATGGAAAGATTATGGCACCACAACAAACCTGCCAAGAGAGGGCCACCCACCAAAACTCACGGACCAGGCAAGGAGGGCATTAATCAGAGAGGCAACAAAGAGACCAAAGATAACCCTGAAGGAGCTGCAAAGCTCCACGGCAGAGATTGGAGTATCTGTCCATAGGACCACTTCAAGCCGTACACTCCACAGAGCTGGGCTTTACGGAAGAGTGGCCAGAAAAAAGCCATTGCTTAAAGAAAAAAATAAGCAAACACTTTTGGTGTTCGCCAAAAGCCATGTGGGATACTCCCCAAACATATGGAAGAAGGTACTCTGGTCAGATGAGACTAAAATTGAGCTTTTTGGCCATCAAGGAAAACGCTATGTCTGGCGTAAACCCAACACCTCTCATCACTCCGAGAACACCATCCCCACAGTGAAGCATGGTGGTGGCAGCATCATGCTGTGGGGATGTTTTTCATCGGCAGGGACTGGGAAACTGGTCAGAATTGAAGGAATGATGGATGGCGCTAAATACAGGGAAATTCTTGAGGGAAACCTTTTTCAGTCTTCCAGAGATTTGAGACTGGGACGGAGGTTCACCTTCCAGCAGGACAATGACCCTAAGCATACTGCTAAAGCAACACTTGAGTGGTTTAAGGGGAAACATTTAAATGTCTTGGAACGGCCTAGTCAAAGCCCAGACCTCAATCCAATTGAGAATCTGTGGTATGACTTAAAGATTGCTGTACACCAGCAGAACCCATCCATCTTGAAGGAGCTGGAACAGTTTTGCCTTGAAGAATGGGCAAAAATCAGAGTGGCTAGATGTGCCAAGCTTATAGAGACATACCCCAAGAGACTTGCAGCTGTAATTGCTGCAAAAGGTGGCTCTACAAAGTATTGACTTTGGGGGGGGGTGAATAGTTATGCACGCTCAAGTCTTCTGTTTTTTTTGTCTTATTTCTTGTTTGTTTCACAATAAAAAAATATGTTGCATCTTCAAAGTGGTATGCGTGTTGTGTAAATCAAATGATACAAACCCCCCAAAAATCAATTTTAAATCCAGGTTGTAAGGCAACAAAATAGGAAAAATGCCAAGGGGGTGAATACTTTCGCAAGCCACTGTATCAACAACCACCCTGTTCCTACTGGCAGGCAGTTCTATTGAATCCTAATCCGCAGGCTATGGATTACTTCTATGTGAGTAGGTGGTGTGTTTTAGTTGGAGCGCTTGAGCACACAATACCCATAGGTGTTATTATGATGATTTGGGTGGGTGCTATACATTGATAGTGGATGAGGTGAGATACCCTCAAACAATGTAGCCTACGCTAAAGCGCTTCAAACACCTGGAAAAAAATGCTGCTGTGTGAATCAAATCCATTATGCCAATTATTGCCCTACTGGGGATGATAGTGTGACTCAGAAATGCTCATGATAAGTTATGCAGAGTAAAGTAAACTCAATTTAGTCATGCTAACACACTTCCTTAGGTGGTGAGCAACCCTGAATGACGCACCGTTTAAAGAGTGCAACAGGAAGGAAAGAGACTGGAGGTTACAGCACCACACGTCTATTTTCACCCCGCCAGGCATATCCAGCTCAGATGTGTACCACTGTTTAAGTATATGCATCTACTAGACATAGTGACTGCAGCACTAAATGAGAACTCGGTTCGACACTTAAAGCCCACACACCTTGCTGCAAGCGTAGGAGTGGGATCCAATGACAAATACAGGATAAATCAGCTTGGACTTGAACTTCTTAGAAAATTTAGTTGGTTGGTTGGTATTCTTCCTCTGCAATGTATACAGTCACATTTGTACAGCATGAATAAACTGTGTATGTGCATGGAATATATTATATGAGTGTATAGAATGTTGTTATATTTTGTGCTGGAATTCTTCAGCGTAGCTGACGGTCTGAAACCAATTAATTAATAGTTGTCATCCTTTATATCCAGCTGTGTTTCGTCAGCTGCTAGGTAGATCAGGGCTTTACTTCTGTTGCGTCACTTCGATCTCTCTCTCTCTCTCATCTCCTTAGCCACAAGCAAGAGAGCGTTCTCTGTTAATGATCTCGCACAAATTAAAAGGTTCAGCCCCGAAACCAAATCCATCCAATCTCCCATCCATCAGCGCTTGGCCCATCAGTGGTCCATCTTTATTAAAGGTTAATTCCTTGATTTGGAAAAACAACAAAACGACAGCCCCGCCACTTGGTTTGCTATAAAGCTGAGGAATGGGGCTTGAGAAATGGAGACACTCAAATTCATAGATGGAACTACGTATCTAATGATGGGTATATATCATTAATTTAAATGATCCAAAATTGTTGTGAATATCACAGATTGGGCCTTTAAAACAGGGCTAGTAATCCTGTGTATTCTCTATCTGACAACCAACAGCTGCAGCCTCACACACGATCGGAGGTAAAGACAAAGATATCAAAAGGCCAAATGATCATGAACTTGAACAGGCATGGTTGAGAATGTCATCTTTGACATTTACTGTGTGTATATGAAAGGCTCTATTTATATATGCACATACACTAGGGAGCGACCAAGATATTGATATTAAATTCTATTCTCTCTCCTCGACAGTGACATGGACATAAGAGAAGATGATGATAGCCCCTCAAATTGCCTGCAGTGTTTATGTGGAGGCAGTAAATGGCTTTTCTGTCAGACAGACAGGCACAGGCACAGTTTTTCCCTGATAGCATTTATCAAGGCTGGACAGGCTTGTTTTCTAGCCTCTATGGTATTGGTCATGGAGGCTTGAGAGCAGGCAGGGATGCATGGCGAAGGTAAACTACTAATGCAATGCATCTGTTATGCATCTACACCTCAAAATTGGGCCCTTTGTCTTAATACTAGCATACAGGGAAAAGGCATTACGAGTAAGACTGGGGGAAAATAGAGCATTTCCTTAATGTAATCTACACACTTGTCTGTGTTGACATGGGCAGATCCTGTGTTGGGAGGATAGATAGCTTGTTTGTGAATGCTAACAGAATGATTTGTGGCTCAATAGTTGCACTATGATGGAATACTTTGGTATTTGTCCTAGAGCCACGGTTTATTATTGAGTAAAGTCGGGGCTGGCGTCATGTCCTTCCAGCCTGTGCATTTGTCAGCTGTTGCCTGTGTAATGTTTTAGACGTGTGCATTGCCATTATGAATTAAAAAACACCATATTTTTACAAACGGCATTCTCTTCTACTTTGTCTAAATCAAGGATAAGACCACCTGTGAGGTATTTAAAGCTTAATAAGGCAACTCTTGAGATTCAGACCAGCCTAGATGGAAGATGGAAGGGCCGGCTGCTGTCGAATCAATCAGTGTACAATGTAAAATTGACTACTTATAGGACACTTTGTGGGTGTGGGAAAAGTCACCGTCATCTTTACTTGAATAGCCTTCTACATCTGCAGTGTTTCCAATGTCGATAACGTTGATCTGACAAAATATGCTAAATGTCCTGTTTTTATATAATTTCTTATATCAATTAGTCATAGCACGACTCCTGTAGGAATGTCTCAATGTCTGTCTATTCATCAAGTCTGCGTCCCCTCACTAAATAAACATTGCCACCTGCTGCCAGACTCTATTAATTCAGGTTTAGCCACAAAATAATTGCTTTTTGATTCCGATACAGAGAGATGCAGTGAGCGACAGCCATCGTCTCTCGTCCATGGATTAACTTGAAAGGCTTATTCAGTGGATACAAATGTCAACATAGTAACCCTGCTAATGCTCATGTAAATCCTATTCATGTATGTGTGTATAAAGGATGGTAAAGATTTAGCAACTTAGCCCCAGGACATATGAGTAGTACATATCATGCTAAATACATTGCACTGTAATGTGTTTGAATCCTAATAGTGTCAGTCCCTGTAGCAGACTTACGGTTGGAGTGGGTGACTGTTGAGAATGGTAGGCTACTTAATGGGAAGTAGAGAAGGTGTGTGTGTGTGCGTGAGCGTGAGCGTGCGTGTCTTAGGTCTTGTGTGGAAGACAGAATTCGATTGAGATACTGTCAGTATGTACTTGGTGGATGTCCAGTGAAGAAGCAGGATATCTGTTAGGCTCACTAGAGAGCTTGTTAAGGAGGCAGCTCTTGGAAGGAGAACGAGTTGATGCCTCTCTCTGCACTGTCTGTCTTCTGAGGGGTCCAGCAAAACACAGCTGATCAGCCCACATTCACCCAACACAACGAAGACCAGTGTGAACTAAGGCCAACCAAGCAAAATCACATGGCCTTGAGCAACGGCAAAAATGTTTTCCTGAACAGTGTGACTATGTCCTCTGTAGCTCAATTGGTAGAGCATGGCACTTGTAACGCCAGGGTAGTGGGTTCGATCCCCGGGACCACCCATACGTAAAAATGTATGCACACATGACTGTAAGTCGCTTTGGATAAAAGTGTCTGCTAAATGGCATATTAAACTATTATATTATAATGAGTTGCCTCTGTGTTCCCAACTGTCCTCAGTGACGTTACATCATCTGGACCGTGACAAGAGAGAACAGAAGTGGGGCAACAAGAAGGGAAACGTCTGATAGTACCTCCTCCTCCTAAATAATATTACTGTAGATTTCCTTCACTGTAGTTGTTATACTGAACAAAAAAATATATAATTTGTGCACAAATTTGTTTACATCCCTGTTAGTTAGTATTTCTCCTTTGCCAAGATAATCCATCCACCTGACAGGTGTGGCATATCAAGAAGCTGATTAAACAGCATGATCATTACACAGGTGCACCTTGTGCTGCGGACAAAAGGCCACTCTAAAATGTGCAGTTTTGTCACACAACACAATGCCACAGGAATGTCTGACTGCAGGAATGTCCCCCAGAGCTGTTGCCAGAGAATTAAATGTTCATTTCTCTACCATAAGATAATTTTAGAGAATTTGGCTGTACGCCCAACTGGCCTCACAACCACAGACCACGTGTAACCACGCCAGCCCAGGACCTCCACATCCGTTTTTTTCACATCCGTAACCACACCACCCGGACAGCTGATGAAACCGTGGGTTTGCACAACTGAATAATTTCTGCACAAACTGTCAGAAACTGACTCAGGGAAGCTCTTCTGCGTGCACATCAACCACACCAGGGTCCGGACCTGACTGCAGTTTGCCGTCGTAACCCACTTCAATGGGCAAATGCTCACTTTCGATGGCCACTGGCACGTTGGAGAAGTGTGCTCTTCACGGATGAATCCCAGTTTCAACTGTACCGGGCAGATGGCAGACAGGGTGTATGGTGTCATGTGGCGAGCGGTTTGCTGATGTCAACGTTGTGAACAGAGTGCCCCATGGTGGCGGTGGGGTTATGGTATGGGTAGGCATAAGCTACGGACAACGAACACAATTGCATTTTATCGAGGGCAATTTCAATGCACAGAGATACCGTAACGAGATCCTGAGGCCCATTGTCGTGCCATTCATCCACCGCAATCACCTCATGTTTCAGCATAATAATGCATGGCCCCATGTCACAAGGATCTGTACAGATTTCCTGGAAGCTGAGCATTTCAAAGTTCTTCCATGGCCTGCATACTCAACAGACATGTCACTCATTGAACATGTTTTGGATGCTCTGGATCGACATGTACGACACCGTGTTCAAGTTCCCGCCAATATCCAGAAACTGCGCACAGCCATTGAAAAGCAGTGGGACAACATTCCACAGGCCACGATCAACAGCCTGATCAACTCTATGTGAAGGAGATGCGCTGAATGAGGCAAATGGTGGTCACACCAGATACTGATTGGTTTTGTAATCCACGCCCCTACCTTTTTTAAAGGTGTCTCTGACCAACAGATGCATATCTGTATTCCCAGTCATGTGAAATCCATAGATTAGGGCCTAATGAATTTATTTCAATTGACAGATTTTCTGAATTGTAACTCAGTAAAACGCATGTTGCGTTTATATTTTTGTTCAGTGTATATTTACATGGTTTCAAAGTACTGTAGTTGTTATTGCTAGATTTATTGTAAATAAGCCCACAACCCTGATGTTACCAACACTCTAAACCACTGAGCCATGGGAACCAAAGTAAGTAATGTAGTTAGCTAAAATAATGACTTTTGTAATTGGAAGGGGGAAAAGAGAAGCAAGGTCTATCAGCGTTCCCATGAGTGGATGTCACAGGTTGTAGCTGAGAGGATGTTTACTGGGGCTCTTTAATTTAATTGCTCATGCATTTGAACACGCCCATTACAGGATGAAGTGGGCCTAATTAGTTAACTGAAGTCTGTAGCAGCAGCCTGATGACAGTTACACCAAGCCAATGTACTATGTACAGTTGAAGTCGGAAGATTACATACACTTAGGTTGGAGTCATTAAAACTTGTTTTTCAACCACTTCAGACATTTCTTGTTAGTTTTGGCAAGTCAGTTAGGACATCTACTTTGTGCATGACACAAGTCATTTTTCCAACAATTGTTTACAGACAGATTATTTCACTTATAATTCACTGTATCACAATTCCAGTGGGTCAGAAGTTTTTACATACACTAAGTTGACTGTGCCTTTAAACAGCTTGGGAAATTCCAGAAAATTATGTCATGGCTTTAGAAGCTTCTGATAGGCTAATTGACATAATTTGAGTCAATTGGAGGTGTACCTGTGGATGTATTTCAAGGCCTACCTTCAAACTCAGGGCCTCTTTGCTTGTCATCATGGGAAAATCAAAAGAAATCAGCCAAGATCTCAGAAAAAATTGTAGACCTCCATAAGTCTGGTTCATCCTTGGGAGCAATTTCCAAACACCTGAAGGTACCACGTTCATCTGTACAAACAATAGTACTCAAGTATAAACACCATGGGACCACGTAGCCGTCATAACGCTCAGGAAGGAGACGCATTCTGTCTCCTAGAGATGAACGTACTTTGGTGTGAAAAGTGCAAATCAATCCCAGAACAACAGCAAAGGACCTTGTGAAGATGCTGGAGGAAACAGGTACAAAAGTATCTATATCCACAGTAAAACGAGTCCTATATCGACATAACCTGAAAGGCCGCTCAGCAAGGAAGAAGCCACAGCTCCAAAACCGCCATAAAAAAGCCAGACATGGTTTGCAACTGCACATGGGGACAAAGATAATAATGACCATCGTTATGTTTGGAGGAATAAGGGGGTGCTTGCAAGCCGAAGAACACCATCCCAACCGTGAAGCACAGGGGTGGCAGCTGCTTTGCTGCAGGAGGGACTGGTGCACTTCACAAAATAGATGGCATCATGAGGAAGGAAAATTATGTGGATATATTGATTTCAACATCTCAAGACATCAGTCAGGAAGTTAAAGCTTGGTCGCAAATGGGTCTTCCAAATGGACAATGACCCCAAGTATACTTCCAAAGTTGTGGCAAAATGGCTTAAGGACAACAAAGTCAAGGTATTGGAGTGGCCATCACAAAGCCCTGACCTCAATCCTATAGAACATTTGTGGGCAGAACTGAACAAGTGTGTGCGAGCAAGGAGGCCTACAAACCTGACTCAGTTACACCAGCTCTGTCAGGAGGAATGGGCCACCCAACTTATTGTGGGAAGCTTGTGGAAGGCTACCCGAAACGTTTGACCCAAGTTAAACAATTTAAAGGCAATGCTACCAAATACTAATTGAGTGTTTGTAAACTTCTGACCCACTGGGAATGTGATGAAATAAATAAAAGCTGAAGTAAATCATTCTCTCTACCATTATTCTGACATTTCACATTCTTAAAATAAAGTGGTGATCCTAACTGACCTAAGACAAGGAATTTTTACTAGGATTAAATGTCAGGAATTGTGAAAAACTGAGTTTAAATGTATTTGGCTAAGGTGTATGTAAACTTCCAACTTCAACTGTAATTGGAAAAGAGTCCCCCGGACAGTCAGTATAAAAACACTGTTTTCAATTCCAGATTTGGGAGGGTGATGTGAAGTGAAAGGAAAGAGTCAGGGTTTATGAGCATTTCTTCCAATTCTAATTTTGTCAGAATAAAATACTGTATCATCCCCTTAAGCAGGATGAAAAGTCACCTTTTATTTTCATATTGCGCTTGCTGTCTGTGTAGTAGCTAATTGGTTTCTCCGACTGGCAGGAATTTGGAGAGGGACCTTTGAAGTAACCCCATTGAAGCCTTTGCTTGCCTTTGTATTCTGTTTGAGTACTTTAGCAGCTTTATGAAGTCTCCTGTGGCCCTCTGATGAATGACTTCCAATGCAGATTTAAAGCATTACATCATTCTGGGCAAGGAATGCTCTTATTACTACAACGTACTAACACAGAGGGATGATGAAATCAAGCTACTGTAGCTCCTAGTAAAGCAAATCTTTATAGAGATACGCACGCACGCACACACACACACGCACACACACACACACACACACACACACACACACACACACACACACACACACACACACACACACACACACACACACACACACACACACACACACACACACACACACACACACGCACACACACACACACACACGCACACACACACACACACACACACACACACACTTGGCTCAGTTCTATGGACATACTGTATTAGGATAATGAGTCAATTTGTGTTCACCATTTATTTTCCCATCCAACCTCAAGAGATACTACTAGCTACAGTGCCTTCAGGAAGTATTCACACCCGTTGAATTTTTCCACATTTTGTTGTGTTATAATACATTGAGATTTTGTGTCACTGGCCTACACACAATAGCCCATCATTTTTGCCATATTTTCAATTTAAGCCTACTAGAATGAATGTGTCCCAAGGCTTGGAGAGAAGCAAAAGTCATTCCGCTACCTAAGAATAGTAAAGCCCACTTTACTGGCTCAAATAGCCGACCAATTAGCCTGTTACCAACCCTTAGTAAACGATTGGAAAAAATTATGTTTGACCAGATACAATGTTATTTTACAGTAAACAAATTGACAACAAACTTTCAGCATGCTTATAGAGAAGGACATTCAACAAGCACAGCACTTACACAAATGACTGATGATTGGCTGAGAGAAATTGATGATAAAAAGATTGTGGGGGCTGTTTTGTTAGACTTCAGTGTGGCTTTTGACATTATCGATCATAGTCTGCTGCTGGAAAAACATATGTGATATGGCTTTACACCCCCTGCTATAATGTGGATAAAGAGTTACTTGTCTAACAGAACACAGAGGGTGTTCTTTAATGGAAGCCTCTCAAACTTAATCCAGGTAGAATCAGGAATTCCCCAGGGCAGCTGTCTAGGCCCCTTACTTTTTTCCATCTTTACTAACAACATGTCACTGGCTTTGAGTAAAGCCAGTGTGTCTATGTATGCGGATGACTCAACACTATACACGTCAGCTACTACAGCAACTGAAATGACTGCAACTCTTAACAAAGAGCTGCAGTTAGTTTCGGAATGGGTGGCAAGGAATAGGTTAGTCCTAAATATTTCCAAAACTAAAAGCATTGAATTTGGATGATATCATTCACTAAACCCTAAACCTCAACTACATTTCGTAATGAATAATGTGGAAATTGAGCAAGTTGAGGTGACTAAACTGCTTGGAGTAACCCTGGATTGTAAACTGTTATGGTCAAAGGATATTGATACAACAGTAGCTAAGATGGGGAGAAGTATGTCCATAATTAAGTGCTGCTCTGCCTTCTTAACAACACTATCAACAAGGCAGGTCCTACAGGCCATAGTTTTGTCGCACCTAGACTAATGTTCATTAGTGTTGTCAGGTACCACAAGGAGGGACTTGGGAAAATTGCAGTTGGCTCAGAACAGGGCAGCACGGCTGGCCCTTAAAAGTACATGGAGAGCTAACATTAATGACATGCATGTCAGTCTCTCCTGGCTTAGAGTGGAAGAGAGATTGACTTCATCACTCTTTGTTTTTTTAAGAGGTGTAGACAAGCTGAATGTACCGAGCTGTCTGTTTGGAATGCTGGCACACAGCTCGGACACCCATGCATACCCCACGAAACATGCCACCAGAGGTCTCTTCACAGACCCCAAGTCCAGAACAGACTACGGGAAATGCACAGTACTACATAGAGCCATGACTACATGGAACTCTATTCCACATCATGTAACTCAGTCAAGCAGTAAAATCAGATTTAAAAAACTACACTTTATGGAACAGCGCGGACTGTGGACACACACACACACAGAGCATTTGCAAACACATGCTAACACACACACTCTACACACACATTTTAATATTGTTATTTTGCTGTATTATTGATTTTGTATTGTAAATATGTTATGGTAGAGTAGTGTGTAATAAGGTGTTGTGTTATGTATTGTTTTATTGTATGTAAATTGTGGTTGGACCCCAGGATGAGTAGCTGCTGCCTTGGCAGCCGCTAATGGGGATCCGTAATAAATACAATACAATGTCAAAGTGGAATTTTGTTTTCCAACATTTTTACAAATTAGTTACAAATGAATAGCTGAAAGGTCTTGAGTCAATAAGTATTCAACCCTTTTGTTATGGCAAGCCTAAATAAGTTCAGGAGTAAAAATGTGCTTAACAAGTCACATAATAAGTTGCATGGACTCTGTGTGCAATAATAATTTTTGAATGACTACCTTATCTGTAAGGTCCCTCAGTCAAGCAGTGAACTCAACCACAAAGACCAGGGAGGTTTTCCAATGCCTCGCAAAGAAGGGCACCTATTGGTTGTCACGATCGTCGTATACAGAGGAGGACCAAGGCGCAGCGTAGAAGGTGAACATGCTTTTTATTAATGTTACACGAACAAAACAACAAACGATACGTGAAGTCCTACGGTACAAACACAAACCAAAAGGAACAAGATCCCACACCATACTGTGGGAAACAGGCTGACTAAGTATGGTTCCCAATCAGAGACAACAAGCAACAGCTGATTCACGTTGCCTCTGATTGAGAACCACACTGGCCAACATAGAACTACAAAACTAGAACGAAAAACAAATGAAAACTCACACCCTGGCTCAACATACTAGAGTCCCCAGAGCCAGGGCGTGACATTGGTAGATTGTAAAAATAAAAAAGTAGACATGAAATATCCCTTAAAGCATGGTGAAGTTATTAATTACACTTTGAATGGTGTATCAATACACCCAGTCACTACAAAGATACAGGCGTCCTGTGATGAGTACTGAGTATACGAAGAGGCAGGACGCAGACGCAGGAATTAACAAGGTAAAGATTTACTTAACAAAGAGAATAACAACGAGTGAGTAAACGACACGAAGCTAACAATTACACACAACAATGAACGAACAGTCCAGGGCTATATAGTGGTGGTGATAAGATGATGAGGTGCAGGTGTGCTGGAGGTGATTAGGGTGCGTTGGGTTTCCATTCCTGTGTTTGCCGAGGTGGTGCGCTCAGATCGGTGGCTCAGTATACCGGTGAATCAGAGTGCCGGAGGGGAGCAACGGGAGGAGACGTGACACGTCCTTCCTAACTCAGTTGCCGGAGAGGAAGGAAACCTCTCAGGTGACTTTAAAACAGCTACAGAGTTTGCTGTGATAGGAGAAAACAGGAAGGATCAACAACATTGTAGTTACTCCACAATACTAACCTAATTGACAGAGTGAAAAGAAGGAAGCCTGTACAGACAAAAAATATTCCAAAACATGCATTGTGTTTGCAACAAGGGACTAAATTAATACTGCAAACAATGTTGTAAAGCAATTCACTTTTTGTCCTGAAAACAATGTCATGTTGGGGCAAATCCCAGTACAACACATTACTGAGTACTATTCTCCATGTTTTCAAGCATAGGGGTGGCTGCATCATGTTATGGGTATGCTTGTAATAGTTAAGGACTGGGGAGTTTTCAGGATAAAAAATAAACCGTATGGAGCTAAGCACAGGCAAAATCCTAGAGGAAAACCTGGTTCAGGCTGCTTTCTACCAGACACTGGGAGATGAATTCACCTTTCAGCAGGACAATAACATTTACATTTTAGTCATTTAGCAGATGTTCTTATCCAGAGCGACTTACAGTTAGTGAGTGCATACATTTTTCATACTGGCCCCCCGTGGGAATCGAACCCACACCCCTGGCGTTGCAAGCACCATGCTCTACCAACTGAGCTACACGGGACTAACCTATAACACAAGGCCAAATCTACACTGGAGTTGCTTACCAAGAAGTCAGTGAATGTTCCTGAGTGGCCGAGTTACAGTTTTGACTTAAATCTGATTGAAAATCTATGGCAAGACTTGAAAATGGTTGTCTAGCAATGATCAACAAACAATTTGACAGAGCTTGAAGAATTCTGAAAACAATAATGGGCAAGTGTTGCACAATCCAGGTGAGGAAAGCTCTTAGAGGCTTACCCAGAAAGACTCACAGCTGTTATCGCTGCCAAAGGCGATTCTAACATCTATTGACTTAGGGGGTTGACTACTTACTGTATGTAATCCATTTTTCTTCCACATTGACGTTACAAAGTATTTTGTGTAGATCGTTGACCAAGAATTACAATTAAATACATTTCAATCCCACTTAGTAACACAATAAAATGTGGAAAAAGTCAAGGGGTGTGAATACTTTCTGAAGGCACTGTATCTGCCATCCTCCTACACTGAAATCCCATAGGCCCTGCAATAGGGTGTGATCACAAATAATTGCCATTTGGAGTCCTGACAGGAAGTGGTTTGAACCCAGTTAGGAAAATACCTCAACATATTCACTAGACGTATCATCTGAACATGAGAGAGGGAGACAACAGCAGATGCTTGCTGACGTACAGGTATCCAGTGGTGAGGGTCGAACAATCTCTGAGCGTTGTCTTTATTTTCATCTTGAATCTTGCATCATAGGCTCTACTTCTAATTAGTTATTTTGCATGTTTGTTCATAATTTTCCCGATAAGATTCAAGGGTGTGAAAAGTGTATTATCATATTTCTCAGCACTATTTAAGTGAGCTACTCTACGCTGCTTCGACTTTGGCAGCGCATCTGACAACAGGGTTCTTATACTGTAGGTGAGTAGTTCATGAAGTTAGGATTATTCATTTTTTAAAGAATGCAAACCCAAGGTTTCCCCTTTTCGTTTTGTAATTGTAATTCAGTACACTCTTAGAAAGAAGGGTTCTTCGGCTGTCCTCATAGGATAACCTTTTTTGGTTCAAGGTACAACCCTTTATGGTTCCAGGCAGAACCCTTTTGGGTTCCATGTAGAACCCTCTGTTTAAACGGCTCTACATGGAACCCAAAAGGGTTCTACCTGGAACCAAAAAGGGTTTTTCAAATGGTTATCCTATGGGGACAGCTGAAGAAACCTTTCATGTTCTAGATAGCACCTTTTATTTTAAGAGTGTATAATTGAAAGGCAGTTTCTAAGGTGTGTTTCTCCAGATGATGATGATGATCATGATGATGATGGGGTCTTCTACAAAACAGGTGAGAAGGTAATTATAATGTAAGGAATAGAGAGAAAGGTTTAGAACATCTCCCTCAATACTGCTTATTCAAATGCCCTTTCAGCATTATGAAAATGGCAGCCTTGTAGTTTCCTTATAGCATGTGCTCAGTCAGATATAGATACGCTACACCAGGTCTGCCTGACGTTTCCATCGCATGGCCGGGCCGGGATACAAAGTGGATGATGAGAAGGGGCACTTAGTCTCTGAAGAGATCAGTAATCTCCACACGTGTGAATGCAGCTCTGCTCCAGCTTCTCTCTCCCCACTGTAGGGAAGAAAATAAAAAGTGTTTGGCCGGTCAGCCCTGCTGCAATAAAGTCCTACTGTACTGATCTGCTGATGTTTGGAGGCAGGGTATTAACCATGTACCTAGAGCTAACTTCCAGCATGTGAAAAACTCTTGGTGCCCTATCGATCACAGCGTCCCAGGGTGCAGCGGTTAATTACTGAAATGTGCTTTCACATCACCACAAACTCAGGATTATGCCTCCCGTGGGTGACGTTTGCTCTCATAATTGCAAAGATAATATTCTGGAGACACACAGTAGTGTTGCCCCATTTGGAGTAAGCACATGGTGTGTGTTTGCCGTTTAAACGAATCTACACTGGACAAAAAATATAAACGCAATATGCAACAATTTCAACGATTTTACTGAGTTACAGTTCATATAAGGAAAACAGTTAATTGAGATAAATACATTTGGCCCTAAGCTATGGATTTCACATGACTGGGAATACAGATATTTGATCAGGCTGTTGATTGTGTCCCACTCCTCTTCAATAGCTGTGCGAAGTTGCAGGAAATTGGCAGGAACTGGAACACGCTGCCGTACATGTCGATCCAGAGCACCCCAAACATGCTCAATTGGTGACAGTATGGATTAAAAAAATGTATGCACTCACTAACTATCTGCTAAATGACTAAAATGTAAATGTGACATGTCTGGTGAGTATGCAGGCCATGGAAGAACTGGGACATTTTCAGGTTCTGTCACGCCCTGGCTCTGGGACTCTGTCATGTTGAGCCAGGGTGTGTAGTTTCTATGGGTTTGTTTTCTAGGTTCATTATCTAGCTCATGTGTTTCTGTGTTGGCTGGGGTGGTTCTCAATCAGAGGCAACGAGTATCAGCTGTTGCTTGTTGTCTCTGATTGGGAACCATACTTAGGCAGCCTGTTTTCCACAGTGTATTGTGGGATCTTGTTCCGTGTTGGTTTGTGTAGGTAACCAAGGACTTCACGTTATCGTTTTGTTGTTTTGTTTCGTGTGGTGAAATAAATAAAGTATGTTCACTTATCGCGCTGCGCATTGGTCCACTTCCTTCAGCGATCGTGACAGAAGATCCCACCAATACAGGACCAAGCAGCGTGCCCAGGAGCAGACAGCCTGGACGTGGGAGCAGATATTGGATGGGCAGGGGTCCTGGACTTGGGAGGAAATCCAGGCCGGGATGGATCGCCGTCCGTGGGAGGAGACGGTGGAGGCGTGCCGGAGAGAGGAGCAGCGGCGCCAACCGGGCCGTCGTCGGACCGGCGAGAGGCACCCCCAATAAATTTTTAGGGGTGGGCACATGGCATGGACGACGGGGCTGCTGGAGGCAGATAAGGGGCGAGTTCGTGGACGAGGAGAGAAGGCCACCGGGTTACGGGAGCCATTGGTGAGAAGAGGGAAGGAAAGTGTAGAGGCACGGCGAGAGGTACTGAGGTGTGTTGCCAGTCCGGTCCGGCCCGTTCCTGATCCCCGTGTAAGGCCAGTGGTGTGTGTTCCCAGTGCGGTCCGGCCTGTTCCTGTCCCTCGCACCAAGCCAATGGTGCGCGTCGCCAGCCCGGCCCGGCCTGTTCCTGCCCCTCGCACTAAGCCTATGGTGCGCGTCGCCAGCCCGGCCCGGCCTGTTCCTGCTCCCTGCACCAAGCCAATGGTGCGCGTCGCCAGCCCGGCCCGGCCTGTTCCTGCTCCCCGCACCAAGGCTATGGTGCGCGTCGCCAGCCCGACCCGGCCTGTTCCTGCTCCCCACACCAAGCCTGTGGTGTGCATCGTCAGCCCGGTCCGTTCCTGCTCCCCGCACTAAGCCAGGGGTGCGCGTCGCCAGCCCGGCCCGGCCTGTTCCTGCTCCCCGCACCAAGCCAGTGGTGCGCGTCGCCAGCCCGACCCGGCCTGTTCCTGCTCCCCGCACCAAGCCAATGGTGCGCATCGTCAGCCCGGTCCGGCCCGTTCCTGCTCCCCGCACCAAGCCAGGGGTGCGCATCGTCAGCCCGGTCCGGCCCGTTCCTGCTCCCCGCACCAAGCCTATGGTGCGCGTCACCAGCCCGACCCGGCCTGTTCTTGCTCCCCGCACCAAGCCTGTGGTGCGCATCGTCAGCCCGGTCCGGCCCGTTCCTGCTCCCCGCACTAAGCCAGGGGTGCGCGTCGCCAGCCCGGCCCGGCCTGTTCCTGCTCCCCGCACCAAGCCAATGGTGCGCGTCGCCAGCCCGACCCGGCCTGTTCCTGCTCCCCGCACCAAGCCTGTGGTGCGCATCGTCAGCCCGGTCCGGCCCGTTCCTGCTCCCCGCACTAAGCCAGGGGTGCGCATCGTCAGCCCGGTCCGGCCCGTTCCTGCTCCCCGCACCAAGCCAGGGGTGCGCGTCGTCAGCCCGGTCCGGCCTGTTCCTGCTCCCCGCACCAAGCCAGTGGTGCGCTTCGTCAGCCTGGTTCGGCCCGTCCCTGCTCCCCGCACCAAGCCAATAGTGCGCGTCGTCAGCCCGGTCCGGCCCATTCCTGCTCCCCGCACCAAGCCTGTGGTGCGCGTCGTCAGTCCGGCACAGCCCGTGCCCGTTTCACCGGTGCCTGGTCAGGTACCGGTCAGCTGCTCCACACCGGAGCCTAAGCAATCCGCTCCACCGATGTCCAGTCCAGCTCCAGCCAGCGGGGCCAGACCAGACCAGGGGCACTACGGGGGGGTTATTAGAGGGTGGTGGTCACGCCCGGAGCCGGATCCGCCTCCGAGGAGGAATGCCCACCCGGCCCTCCCCTGTTCGGTTTATGTTTGGCGCGGTCGCAGTCCGCGCCTTTGGAGGGGGGGTACTGTCACGCCCTGGCTCTGGGACTCTGTTATGTTGAGCCAGGGTGTGTAGTTTCTATGGGTTTGTTTTCTAGGTTCATTATCTAGCTCATGTGTTTCTGTGTTGGGTGGTTCTCAATCAGAGGCAACGAGTATCAGCTGTTGCTTGTTGTCTCTGATTGGGAACCATACTTAGGCAGCCTGTTTTCCACAGTGTATTGTGGGATCTTGTTCCGTGTTGGTTTGTGTGTATGACCGAGGACTTCACGTTTCGTTTTGTTGTTTTGTGTATTTGAAAGTACTGAAATAAAAGATGTACGCATTTCACGCTGCGCCTTGGTCTGCTTCGTATGACGATCGTGACAGGTTCCAGAAATTGTGTGCAGGTCCTTGCGACATGGAGCCATCCATTATCATGATGAAACATGAGGTGATGGCGGCGGATGAATGGCATGTCAATGGGCCTCAGGATCTCATCACGGTATCTCCGTGCATTCAAATTACTATAGATAAAATGCAATTGTGTTCATTGCCTGCCCACCGCCACCATGGGGCACTCTGTTCACGACAATGACATCAGTAAACTGCTCGCCAACACGACGCCATACATGCTGTCTGCCATCTGCCCGGTACAGTTGAAACCAGGATTCATCCGTGAAGGGCACACTTCTCCAGCATGCCAGTGGCCATTGAAGGTGAGCATTTGCCCACTGAAGTTTGTTACGATGCCAAACTGCAGTCAGGTCAAGACCCTGGTGAGGACGACGAGCACGCAGATGAGCTTCCCTGAGACCGTTTCTGTAAGTTTGTGCAGAAATTATTCGGTTTTGCAAACCCACAGTTTCATCAGCTGTCCGGGTGGCTGGCCTCAGGTGATCCCGCAGGTGAAGAAGCCAGATGTGGAGGTCCTGGGCCAGTTGGACGTACTGCCAAATTCTCTAAAACAACATTGGTAGAGAAGTTACTATTGAATTCTCTGGCAACAGCTCTGGTGGACAATCCTGAAGTCAGTATGCCAATTGCACGATCCCTCAAAACTTGAGACTTCTGTGGCATTGTGTTGTGTGACAAAACTGCATATTTTAGATTGGCCTTTTATTGTTCCCAGCACAAGGTGCACCTGTGTAATGATAATGCTGTTTAGTCAGCTTCTGGATGGATTATCTTGGCAAAGGAGAAATGCTCACTAACAGGGATGTAAACAGATTTGTGCACAACATTTGAGAGAAATAAGCTTTTTGCGTGTATGGAACATTTCTGGGATATTTTATTTCAGCCCATGAAACATGGGACCAACACTTTACATGTTGCGTTTTATATTTTTGTTCAGTGTACTTACTGTTTTATAGGCCATCTTCACTGTTATGTTTTTACTAGAGTAATTACAGCGTTATTACACAGGTATAAGAACAACTCAATGTAAACATGTCACCCAATATTATATACTATAATTGATGGGTTCACAACAGCGTTGTTGATTGGAACCCTGATAACCTTCACCTAAACCTTAATTCAGTTACAACCACTTTTTATACAACCTCTATGGTCTGTGCTGCCAGCCCAAGGTAGAATGGGATTTATTTTCTGACTGTTGTAAAGATAGTGTCCTCAGCCACCCTCCTGCACAGTCATGTCTGTTCCCTGCGTTGGGACAGAGGGAACAGAGATTATTCTAAGCCTTTCCCACTGTTGAAATTCTCCACAGGAAATTCACTTCACCACAGTGGCTGTAAAACCAACACAAACATTAGCGCTTCAAATACTAGAGGAGTATATTCGATACGGTTCACCTAGCTCTTTGACCAAATGCTCTTGCCGACCTATGATCTACATCAAACTGAATTATAACTACAGTTGAAGTCGGATGTTTACATACACCTTGGCCAAATATATTTAAACTCAGTTTTTCACAATTCCTGACATTTAATCCTAGTAAAAATTCCCTGTCTTAGGTCAGTTAGGATCACCACTTTATTTTAAGAATGTGAAATGTCAGAATAATAGTAGAGAGAATGATTTATTTCAGCTTTTATTTCTTTCATCACATTCCCAGTGGCTCAATTAGTATTTGGTAGCATTGCCTTTAAATTGTTTAACTTGGGTCAAACGTTTTGCGTAGCCTTCCACAAGCTTCCCACAATAAGTTGGGTGAATTTTGGCCCATTCCTCCTGACAGAGCTGGTGTAACTGAGTCAGGTTTGTAGGCCTCCTTGCTAGCACACGCTTATTCAGTTCTGCCCACAAATGTTCTATAGGATTGAGGTCAGGGCTTTGTGATTGCCACTCCAATACCTTGACTTTGTTGTCCTTAAGCCATTTTGCCACAACTTTGGAAGTATACTTGGGGTCATTGTCCATTTGGAAGACCCATTTGCGAACAAGCTTTAACTTCCTGACTGATGTCTTGAGATGTTGCTTCAATATATCCACATAATTTCCCTTCCTCCTGATGCCATCTATTTTGTGAAGTGCACCAGTCCCTCCTGCAGCAAAGCACCCCCACAGCATGATGCTGCCACCCCCATGCTTCACGGTTGGGATGGTGTTCTTCGGCTTGCAAGTGTCCCCCTTTTTCCTCCAAACATAACGATGGTCATTATGGCCAAACAGTTCTATTTTTGTTTCATCAGACCAGAGGACATTTCTCCAAAAATTACGATCTTTGTCCCCATGTGCAGTTGCAAACCATAGTCTGGATTTTTTATGCCGGTTTTGGAGCAGTGGCTTCTTCCTTGCTGAGCGGCCTTTCAGGTTATGTCAATATAGGACTCGTTTTACTGTGGATACAGATACTTTTGTACCTGTTTCCTCCAGCATCTTCACAAGGTCCTTTGCTGTTGTTCTGGGATTTCTTTTTTTTTGCACCAAAGTAAGTTCATCTCTAGGAGACAGAACGCGTCTCCTTCCTGAGTGGTATGACGGCTGAGTGGTCCCATGGTGTTTATACTTGAGTACTATTGTTTGTACAGATAAACGTTGTACCTTCAGACATTTGGAAATTGCTCCCAAGGATAAACCAGACTTGTGGAGGTCTACAATTTTGTTTCTGAGGTCTTGGCTGATTTCTTTTTATTTCCCCACGATGTCAAGCAAAGAGGCACTGAGTTTGAAGGTAGGCCTTGAAATACATTTACAGGTACAACTCCAATTGACTCAAACTATGTCAATTAGCCTATCAGAAGCTTCTAAAGCCATGACATCATTTTCTGGAATTTTCCAAGCTGTTTAAAGGCACAGTCAACTTAGTGTATGTAAACTTCTGACCCACTGGAATTGTGATACAGTGAATTATAAGTGAAATAATCTGTCTGTAAACAAATGTTGGAAAAATTACTTGTGTCATGCACAAAGTAGATGTCCTAACCGACTTGCCAAAACTATAGTTTATTAACAAGACATTTGTGGAGTGGTTGAAAAACAAGTTTTAATGTCTCCAACCTAAGTGTATGTAAACTTCCGACTTCAACTGTATAAACATAATATTAATAATAATAATAATACAGATTGAACATGTCTATATATAGTTATCTTTGGGTAAAACATAAAGCTCATAAACCAGTTGATAGAGCTCCTCTGTAACCTAGCCATTTCTTTAACCTGAAGATCTGCGCTAACATCTCTGCGCCAAATCAAATTGAAATGGGAACAGATGCCTATGATAATGGCCTTACACAGACTTAGGACTTGGATCACATTGGCCCAGTCCCCATTATACCTTACCTTTTGTCTGTAGCAGAGATAAACAGGGAGGGAGGTTCATTCATTATAATTGTTGTAGGGAGACTGCATAAGAAGTCACACTGTAAACTGCTGAGCAAAGTTAAGAGTCCAGCTCCCTCTAGTTGACGTTTTGGTTTTGGAGAAGCATACAGGCGATGCAGACTTGTTTTTTCATTTGATTGTGGAACAGCCTTAAAGTTATTGGATGGAACTGGTTGCTAGATGAGTCAGGCCAGACAGATGACTTGTTAAAATCATTGAAGAAAAAAAAGCACAACATATTTTATTGATAAAGAGCAACATATATTTATTGATACCTAACTTCTCCTGTATTCTGTAGCGTAGTACCGTTATGTTGCCTGTGAAAATATGGATTCCAGTGTCTGTCTACACAATAACATCATAACTCCATGCTGTTCATGACCTTGTAGCCACATCATGCAGAGAACATTGAGATCCAAAGACGTTTCTTTATGTTTCTTCTAGGTATATAGTACTTTCTTATATGTGCAGCCTGTGAATTTCTATTCCGGTATCTCCTTTAATTCAATTAAATGTACGTCATTGCTGTGGTGTCTGTGTCTCTGATTGAACCCTCTGCCCCACCCAGCCCTATGTCTCATATCCCAATGAAACTCTATCTCCTTCTCTTCAATGTGCCCTCTAAGATCTCACAAAGGATTGGCTGAATCAGCAATACATTTCTCCTTTCCTGCTTCTGATGATAACCCACCCCTTGTTCTCCCTTGGGTGCTGGGGAAACTGGACCCTTCCTGGTTCGATTGCCCTCGCCCCCTTTACTTTTGGACAACCTCCCTGCCACCATTGGTCTTTCTGAGCTTCACAGGAGCACCAGGAGGTTGTGTACAGTAGTAGAAGTTGTGGTTGAATGGAACTGTCTTTTAGAGCTTTCCCGGACCAGCAGAGCAGACATTGTGGTTGTGAAGGAACTGTCTTTTAGAGCTTTCCCGGACCAGCAGAGCAGACATTGTGGTTGTGAAGGAACTGTCTTTTAGAGCTTTCCCGGACCAGCAGAGCAGACATTGTGGTTGTGAAGGAACTGTCTTTTAGAGCTTTCCCGGACCAGCAGAGCAGACATTGTGGTTGTGAAGGAACCCCTACTTTCGCTACTTGATTTAGGAGGATGGGTTCCCCGACAGAGGAAGAAGAGCAGCCCCGGGGGCCCTCCGACATCACGGTGTTTGGGGCCAACTGCACCCTCCACGGCCTCAGCCACATCTTCCTTCCCGGCGGGGTGACCATCCGGCGTCTTCTCTGGGCCGTCGCGTTCACCAGCTCCCTGTCTTCCTTCCTCTACCAGGTGGCGGGAATGGTCATGCTGTACTACCAGTACCCCCACGTCACCATCCTGGACGAGATGGACAGCCCTGTCATGCCCTTCCCAGCCATTACTCTATGTAACTATAATAGCTTCCGTAAATCCCAGATGACGAGGAACGACCTGTTCTGGATGGCCGGGATGCTCGGCGTGGAGCAGGGAGACTTTGATGACTTCCTGGCTGCACTGGGGAAACCCACGGACAACAGCAAGTTCTTCCCCAGCAAGACATTCAACATGCTGGAGTTCGTGCAGCGGACGAGTCACAACATAGACGAGATGCTGCTCGACTGCAGATATAGAGGGAGGGAGTGCGGTCCGGAGAACTTTACAACGGTAAGCATGGATGGATGGGGCAGTCTCAGAGGCAGTCTAGGGGTATCAGCGGCTTCAACTGAAGGGGATCTGTCAGAATAAAGCAGTAAGCACTGATCCACGGAGGACTGTTGATCTTTTCGAGTCTCCAGAATTCCAGATAGATAGAGCTAGATAACAACATTACCAACAATGTTATATTATATCTAAATCAGCGATATAAGTGGGTACACTCAGTTATGAGAGATATTGAAACCAGACAGATGCTGTCAATTAGTTGAAGAATGAAAGCCTTACCGAGCCTAAGCACCCAGGCGATGGATTGTAATTAATTTTTTAAAAGAGGATCCTGTCTCTTACTTAATTTAAAAAGTTATGAACAAATTTGAATATAAGGTCATATAATTGTGTTGGCACTTTTAAAGTCTGTAGGGGGTCTTTTTGTTTAATTGTAGTAATTCAAGTAGTTTGTTGCTTCTAGATATGGTTTTGAAGATATACCAGATGGTGAGTTTAATTATAATTGAATTGATGTTCATGAATGATGTTTATGAATGTCAGGAGATTTAAATCCGGAGATTTATTGTGGCCAAGATTAGTTTTGTTCTACGTCATTCCAGCTGTGTCCAAGGCAGTCATGAGAAGAGATGCCCACCACACCTTAAATTCAAGTTCAAGTTTATTCTCGCACAGGTATGCACAGTGCAACAAAATGCTTACTTGTAGGTTCCCTCTCGATGATGCGACAACAATAAGAAAAGATACAAATAAAAAAATGTAATGAGCTCATTAGATGCAGACTACGTATTTTACAGTACAGTAACACCCTTTGGGGTAAACATGACTTAAACATTCAAAATATGTTAACATGTCTTCCTTTTCAAATTGTGGAGTAAAAGATAAAAATTCACAGGCTGCTCGTTAGGATTAAGCATTTGGCATTGTTGGAACGTGTTCATGGCATGTTGATTAAAGGCATATTTTAAGTAGCTCTGGGGTGATTAAAATTCAGGTATGAGAAAAAGTGTGAAGATTTCTGTCTCAAGCGTGAATATAAAGCGTGAATATAAGGCGGGATTTGTATCTGTACCTAGTAGGCAATGCCAGTTCCTAGGGTGTGATGCCAATCCCTATATGGTGCAATGCCAAACAATTTTCTGAAACAATTTTCTGAAACAGCTGCCACAAGTTTTTGCCCCTCGTTTTATTAACGAGGGTCGGTTTTTCTTAGCAGTTGGGAATAATAGCTATTTCTAAAATTGTAACTGCTCTGAAATGTAAACTGTTAAGTTGTCAGATGGCCGGACCAAACATTTTCTGAGCACATGCATCATGCATTATGCAGCAAACATATGCTGATTTCCAGTACAGTAGAGGTTTCAATATATCACTGTTATTCTTTTGAAAAAGCCCATGGAAATCTTTGAATCATCTCGAAGGTTTTGTCAGCAGTAACTAAGACAAACACTCAGATATTTAAACTACTGTGTCTTCGGAACATAAAATATTTCGGTACATTTATTTTACAAAACAACAATTTGATTTACTGAGGAACATTCATTTTCTCCAACATTTCACCTTTCATTTCTGTCTGGTTCAGTTATTTTCTTTACCCACACCCCCTGCAGAGGAGATAAAATCATGTCAGCAGAATTTGAATGGAACTTAATCGTCCTGCTGCAGAAACAGGGGAAGGATTGTATTTCGATGAAATGGGCCATTGATTTGAGTGATGAAAGCCTAGAACCAGGAGGGGTTTGTCATGCAGCGCAGTGTCTTTGTACAGCAGCAGAAGTGAAACTGAGAGGCAAATGACTTATCATAATTACATAGACGCCTCACCGTGGCCATTAAGGTTCTGTGTGGGGAGACAAAGGTCTAAATTGACAAAATTATGCCCCACTGTTCAACGCGTGCCGACACAGACACCTATAGCGTTCCATGCATTGTCACCATTCACATATAGATAATAGACAAGCATTTCAATGTGTATAGTAAGTCCATTAAGACAGACAATTAAATGTCGGGTGTGTAGGTATTGTAACGGAGCACTATTCTTTTCACTTCCAGAACTCTAAGAATAACTATAATGCTGTTTGCTGTTGAGCTAAATGAAATTAGATAAATACAGCACTTCCTGAACTAAGCTAACTAAGGCATATAGAGGGGCCAGAAGAAGCAGGTTTTGATGTGTCTATGGTTAGTCAATGTGCTGACCTTGGCTTATCACGTCCTCACAATACGAAGAGCGGATTTCAGCTAAATGTCAGAAATTGGAGAAGCTGAGAAGGCCTAAGTATAGAGGAGCCTGATTAAAGATTCATGGAGATCTCTATCTCTCTCTCTCTCTCTCTCTCTCTCTCTCTCTCTCTCTCTCTCTCTCTCTCTCTCTCTCTCTCTCTCTCTCTCTCTCTCTCCCTCTCTCTCTCTCTCAGCCAGGTCCTGGCTGCATGAATCCTCTCCTCCTTCTCCTCTCCTCCTTCTCCTTCTCCTCTCCTCCTCCTCCTTCTCCTCTCCTCCACCTCCTCCTCCTCTTCTCCTCCTTCTCTCTCCTCTCCTCCTCATTTTTCCTTCTCTCCTCTCCTGTCCTCCATCTCATCTCTCCTCTCCTCTCCTCTCCTCTCCTCTCCTCTCCTCTCCTCTCCTCCTCTCCTCTCCTCTCCTCTCCTCTCCTCTCCTCCTCTCCTCTCCTCTCCTCTCTCTCTCTCTCTCTCTCTCTCTCTCTCTCTCTCTCTCTCTCTCTCTCTCTCTCTCTCTCTCTCTCTCTCTCTCTCTCTCTCTCTCTCTCTCTCTCTCTCTCTCTCTCTCTCTCTCTCTCTCTCTCTCTCTCTCTCTCTCTCTCAGCCAGGTCCTGGCTGCATGAATCCTCTCCTTCTTCTCCTTCTCCTCTCCTCCACCTTCTCCTCCTTCTCCTCTCCTCTCCTCCTCATTTTTCCTTCTCTCCTCTCCTGTCCTCCATCTCTCCTCTCCTCTCCTCTCCTCTCCTCTCCTCTCCTCTCCTCTCCTCTGCCTGTTGTTCTGACAGTAGTGAGGTTCAGACTCAGACAGAGAGAGGAGATACAGTAAGAGGTGATGGAATTCAGATGACTCTCCTCTAATGTGCATCATGGAGCTAAGGTTAATGGGACAATTCATCTTAGCTCTGCCACTGTATATAGTCATTACTATATTAACAACATTATGTTTTGTCATAAACATAACAAATCTCTTCACCACAAGCTAGAACAAGTGCATTTTACAGGTAGAATCAGGAAGTTTCAACCTGTTTATTTGTCTGCTCATAGTGTAACAGAAGGTCCGGCATTCATTGCGAATGGACAATGGATGATTGGGCCAGAGCAGGAATCACCGCCCCACGCCGAGCTGTAATCTTTCAGAGTCTGGAAAAAATGTATCACCTTTTAGGTCTATATGATTTTAAGACTGTAACCGATCTCATTATTTATGGTTGTCACTGATTTTAATGTTGTTTTTATTGTTGAACCCTGACTGCACAACTCATTTCCCAATTGCGATAATAAAGATATTGATTGATTAATATACATTGAACAAAAATATAAACGCAACATTTAGTGTTGGTCCCATGTTTCATGTGCTGAAATAAAATATCCCATACATTTTTCATATTTACAAAAATCTTATTTCTCTCAAATTGTGTGCACAAATTTGTTTACATCCCTGTAAGTGAGCATTTCTCCTTTGCCAAGATAGTCCATCCCCCTGACAGGTGTGGCATATCAAGAAGCTGATTAAACAGCATGATAATTACACAGGTGCACCTCGTGTAGCGGACAATAAAAGGCCACTCTAAAATGTGCAGTTTTGTCACACAACACAATGCAACAGATCTTTCAAGTTTTGAGGGAGTACGCAATTGGCATGCTGACTGCAGGATTGTCCACAAGAGCTGTTGCCAGAGAATTGAATGTTAATTTCTCTATCATAAGCCGCCTCCAACGTCGTTTTAGAATTTGGCAGTACGTCCAACCGGCCTCGTAACCACAGACCACGTGTATATCGTCATGTGGGCGAGCGGTTTGCTGATGTCAGCGTTGTAAACAGAGTGCTCCATGGTGGCGGTGGGGTTATGGTATGGGCAGGCATAAGCTACGGACAACGAACACAATTGCATTATATCGATGGCAATTTGAATGCACAGAGATACCGTGACGACATCCTGAGGCACATTGTTGTGCCATTCATCCGCCGCCATCACCTCATGTTTCAGCATGATAATGCACAGCCTGATGTCGCAAGAATCTGTACATAATTCCTGGAAGCTGAAAATGTCCCAGTTCTTCCACGGCCTGCATGCTCACTAGATATGTCACCCATTGAGCATGTTTCAGATGCTCTGGATCGACTTGTACGACAGCGTGTTCCAGTTCCCACCAATATCCAGCAACTTCGCAAAGCCACTGATGAGGAGTCAGACAACATTCCACAGGGCACAATCAACAGCCTGATCAACTCTATGCAATGGAGATGTGTCGCGCTGCGTGAGGCAAATGGGGGTCACACCAGATACTGATCCATGCCCCTACTTTTTTTTTTAAAGGTATCTGTGACCAACAGAGGCATATCTGTATTCCCAGTCATGTGAAATCCATAGATTAGGGCCTAATTAATTTATTTCAATTGATTGATTTCCTTATATGGACTGTAACTCAGTAAAATCTTTGAAATTGTTGCATGTTGCGTTTATATTTTTGTTCAGTGAGGGAAAATAGTATTTGATCCCCTGCTGATTTTGTACGTTTGCCCACTGACAAAGACATGATCAGTCTATAATTTTAATGGTAGGTTTATTTTAATGAGGGAAATAAGTATTTGACCCCTGTGCAAAACATGACTTAGTACTTGGTGGCAAAACCTTTGTTGGCAATCACAGAGGTCAGACGTTTCTTGTAGTTGGCCACCAGGTTTGCACACATCTCAGGAGGGATTTTGTCCCACTCCTCTTTGCAGATCTTCTCCAAGTCATTAAGGTTTCGAGACTGACGTTTGGCAACTCGAACCTTCAGCTCCCTCCACAGATGTTCTATGGGATTAAGGTCTGGAGACTGGCTAGGCCACTCCAGGACCTTAATGTGCTTCTTCTTGAGCCACTCCTTTGTTGCCTTGGCCGTGTATTTTGGGTCATTGTCATGCTGGAATACCCATCCACGACCCATTTTCAATGCCCTGGCTGAGGGAAGGATGTTCTCACCCAAGATTTGACGGTACATGGCCCCGTCCATCGTTCCTTTGATGCGGTGAAGTTGTCCTGTCTCCTTAGCAGAAAAACACCCCCAAAGCATAATGTTTCCACCTCCATGTTTGACGGTGGGGATGGTGTTCTTGGGGTCATAGGCAGCATTCCTCCTCCTCCAAACACGGCGAGGTGAGTTGATGCCAAAGAGCTCGATTTTGGTCTCATCTGACCACAACACTTTCACCCAGTTCTCCTCTGAATCATTCAGATGTTCATTGGGAAACTTCAGACGGGCCTGTATATGTGCTTTCTTGAGCAGGGGGACCTTGCGGGCGCTGCAGGATTTCAGTCCTTCACGGCGTAGTGTGTTACCAATTGTTTTCTTGGTGACTATGGTCCCAGCTGCCTTGAGATCATTGACAAGATCCTCCCGTGTAGTTCTGGGCTGATTCCTCACCGTTCTCATGATCATTGCAACTCCACGAGGTGAGATCTTGCATGGAGCCCCAGGCCGAGGGAGATTGACAGTTATTCTGTGTTTCTTCCATTTGCGAATAATCGCACCAACTGTTGTCAACTTCTCACCAAGCTGCTTGGCGATGGTCTTGTAGGCCATTCCAGCCTTGTGTAGGTCTACAATCTTGTCCCTGACATCCTTGGAGAGCTCTTTGGTCTTGGCCATGGTGGAGAGTTTGGAATCTGATTGATTGATTGCTTCTGTGGACAGGTGTCTTTTATACAGGTAACAAACTGAGATTAGGAGCACTCCCTTTAAGAGTGTGCTCCTAATCTCAGCTCGTTACTTTTATAAAAGACACCTGGGAGCCAGGAATCTTTCTGATTGAGAGGGTGTCACGGTTCTCTAAGACAGAACCCAGAAGCAGACCAGGACACCGTGAGTTGAACAAAGGTGAGGGTTTATTTACAGATTCAAAAGATGCAGAATAATCCAGGAGACGGAGCGGGTGGCGGAGATGAGTAGATGGAGGTGAAGTGACAGATTAAATGATGGCACGGCAGGGGTTGGGTGAAGGTTCCGGGAGAATGACTGTAGACAGAAAAAACGGAGGTAAGTACAAGGCAGGTCAACAAGGTGCAAAAACAACAAAACTAACGCTAGTACTCAGAGGCTGATACGCTGACAAAACATACTGTTAATGGCTAACGATCCGGCAGGGAATGGATGTCAGGTCAGAGCTTAAGAAGGGGTGATGATCAGGACCAGATGTGCCGAGGCTGATGAGAAGCAGGTGTAGTTAATCGAGAGATCACCCGCCTAGCAACGTCGCCCGGCAACCTGACAGGGTGCGTTCAGGCACCTACAGGAAACAGGAGATACCGAGCAGAAAAACGGCAACACAGGCAGGAACAGACTCAGGACGCAGGGTTCATGACTCAACCCAAGGCAACTGAGAGACCCAAGAGGTGGGGTTGGAGGAAACAAGGCAGCGCAGCGTGGATTCCATCTTCTGGTTGGCTCTCTCCGCCTGTCCATTGGATTGGGGGTGAAATCCAGATGTGAGACTGACTGTAGCTCCAATGGCCAAACAGAAGGACTTCCAGACAGCAGAGGTGAACTGAGGACCACGGTCGGAAACTATGTCACTGGGCAATCCGTGAACCCTGAAAACCTCCCTAACCAGGATCTTGGACGTCTCAGAGGCAGAGGGAAGCTTGGAGATGGGCACAAAGTGGGCGAACTTGCTGAATCTGTCCACAATAGTCAGAATGACCGTGTTCCCCTCAGAAGAGGGCAACCCAGTGACAAAGTCCAGGGCCAGATGCGACCATGGTCGCCGGGGGATAGGTAGGGGGTGAAGAAGTCCAGAGCTGGGCCGATTGGCACTCTTGTTCTGCGCACAAACTGGACAGGCAGCAACAAACCTCTGAGTATCCTCTCCCATGGCAGGCCACCAAAATCGTCTGCGTAGAAGCGCCATCGTCCGAGCCACGCCAGGGTGGCAAGCCATCTTGCTGGCGTGGGACCATTGGAGGACAGCCGAACGGACCGACTCAGGCACAAACAACCGACCGGGTGGACCATTACCGGGGCCGGGCTGCGTCCGAAGGGCCGCCATAACCTCCTCCTCAATCCTCCACATAACGGCTCCTACGACAAGGTTCCGGGGAAGAATCGTCTCAGTCTTGGCCCCACTCTCCTCCGTCATGGAGAACATCCGGGACAAGGCGTCCGCCTTGCCGTTCTTAGACCCCGGTCGGAACGTCAAGGAAAAATTAAAGCGTCCAAAAAACAACGACCACCTGGCCTGACAGGAGTTGAGACGTTTAGCCGATTGCACGTAAGCAAGATTCTTGTGGTCAGTCCAGACAACAAACGGTTGCTCCGCCCCCTCCAACCAGTGGCGCCACTCCTCCAAGGCAAGTTTCACTGCGAGAAGCTCCCGGTTACCCACATCGTAGTTCCTCTCCACAGACGAAAGACGACGAGAGTAGTAGGCGCAGGGATGGAGTTTACCGTCAGTGGAGCGTCGCTGGGACAGGATGGCGCCAACCCCCACATCAGACGCATCCACCTCAACGACAAACTGACGGGCAGTGTCAGGTTGAGAGAGAATCGGAGCGTTGGTGAATCGCCTCTTCAAATCCAGAAATGCTCGGTCCGCCTCAGGATTCCAACTGAAGGTTCTGGTACTAGAAGTCAGGGCAGTTAAAGGAGCGGCCACACGGCTGTAATCACGGATAAATCTACGATAGAAATTCGCAAACCCCAGAAACCTCTGAAGCTGCAATCTCGTACCGAAACCTCTGAAGCTGCAATCTCGTACCGGGCTGGGCCCAATCCAGAACCGCCCTAACCTTCTCTTGGTCCATCCTAATCTCTCCCCTGGAGATGATGTACCCGAGGAAGGATGTAGTGTGGGCGTGAAATTCACACTTCTCGGCCTTCACAAACAGGCGAATCTCCAACAATCGTTGCAGAACCTGCTTGACATGCTGGACGTGGCTGGAAGGTTCCTTAGAGAAGATAAGAATGTCATCCAGGTAAACGAACACAAAAAGACCGATCATATCTCTCAGGACGTCATTCACCATACTCTGGAACACTGCTGGAGCATTGGTCAGTCCAAACGGCATCACCTGATACTCGAAATGACCCATCGGTGTATTGAAACCAGTCAACCACTCGTCACCCTCTCTGATCCGGACCAGATGATACGCATTGCGTAGGTCCAGCTTGGTGAACACCGTAGCACCCTGTAAGGAGTCGAAAGCAGAGCTCATCAAGGGCAGGGGATACTTGTTCTTGACCGTGATACAAGGTCGAAGAGAGCCATCCTTCTTACTCACAAAGAAGAATCCTGCCCCCAGGGGTGATGACGAGGGACGAATGAGACCAGCAGCTAGGGACTCCTTTATGTAGGTCTCCAAAGCTTCACGTTCAGGTCGGGAGATGCTGTATAACCGTCCCTTGGGATAGACAGCTCCAGGGAACAGGTTTATGGCACAATCATATGGTCGGTGGGGAGGAAGTGACAGAGCCCTCTGCTTACTGAACACCTCCCCCAAATCGTGATATGTTTCGGGGACCAGGGACAAATCTGGGGGGTTAGCCTCAATGACCTGACTGGGAACAGAATGGGAACAGGCAGTCTTGAGGCAGTTAGCATGACAATCAATGCTCCAACTAGTTACCTTGCCAGTCACCCAATCGAACGTGGGATTGTGTTCCTTCAGCCAGGGGTATCCAAGGACCAGAGGAACATGGGGAGAAGGCAGAATGAAGAATGAGATAACCTCAGAATGATTCCCTGACAACAGCATCTTAACCGGTTCCGTCCTCATCGTGATACGTGCCAGACTACTGCCGTTCAGAGTGGTCGCTTCAATGGCTTCCGGTAGTCGCTCCTTGGGAAGCCCCAGCTGTTCCACCATGTCGGCATCAATAAAGCTGCCATCGGCACCTGAATCGATGAAAGCGTTAATCGCTAAACTCTGATTCCTGTTCATGAGGGTAGCCGGGAAACGGGGTCTGACAGGGGTATTGAGAGGTTGAAACCGGCTCGCTAAAAGTCCTCCCAAACTTAGCGAGCCGGGCAGTTTGACGGCCGCTGGGAACAAGTGGAGATGTAATGTCCCGAACCACCACAGTAGAGGCAGCGGTTGGTCTCACGTCTATGTTGGCGCTCCTCCTTGGTTAACCCGTGCCGGCCCACTTGCATGGGTTCAGAATCTGGAGGCAGGACCTCTCCACTAATCCCGTGTGGTGGACAATGATCGACGCGTTCTGGTCCACCTCCTAACCCGACTGGGAACCGAGAAGCTGATTGATTGGACGGGCCCCATTGCTTCTCCCTCCTTCTCTCTCGAACTCTGTTATCCACCCGAATAGACAAAGCGACCAAACTGTCCAGGTCACTAGGCTCCAGATAGGAGATCAGCTCATCCTTGAGTTGCTCCGACAACCCCTGATAAAAGGCCGCTTGCAGTGACTCTTCATTCCACCCACTCTCCACAGCCAATGTCCTGAATTCTATTACGAAGTCGGCAACTCTGCGAGCTCCTTGGCGAAGAGAAAACAGGCGCATAGCTGCGTCCTTACCTCGGACAGGATGGTCAAACAGCTTCATCATCTCTGCCGTGAACTCCTGGTATGAAGCCATGCAGGTGTCCTGTCGTTCCCATACGGCTGAAGCCCACTCCAGGGCTCTACCACGCAGCAATTCAATGACAAAGGCTATCCTAGCCTTGTCTGTGGCATAAGAGTGGGGCTGTAGATCGAACACTAATCCACACTGCATAAGAAAGGAACGGCATCTTCCCAATTCCCCCTCATATTTATCAGGCGTCGGAACCTTGGGCTCACGGAAGGGCACAGCTCCAGAAGCGGCAGGCGAGATGGGTGGAGATGGGTGGATTCTCCACCGGCAAACTGAGCTGAGCCTGGATCTTCATCAGACTGGTAGAAAAGTTCCGAACTGACAACGCTATCTCCTGTAGCGCCATGCTATGTTGTCCCAACATCTTCTCCTGATGGGTAATGGCATGGCGAACAGAGTCCAGGTCCGCTGGGTTCATTTCTGGCCGGATCATTCTGTCACGGTTCTCTAAAACAGAACCCAGAAGCAGACCAGGACACGGTGAGTTGAACGAAGGTGAGGGTTTATTTACAGATTCAAAAGATGCCGAATAATCCAGGAGACAGAGCGGGTGGCGGAGATGAGTAGATGGAGGTGAAGTGGCAGATTAAATGATGGCACGGCAGGGGTTGGGTGAAGGTTCCGGGAGAATGACTGTAGACAGAAAAAACGGAGGTAAGTACAAGGCAGGTCAACAAGGTGCAAAAACAACAAAACTAACGCTAGTACTCAGAGGCTGAAACGCTGACAAAACATACTGTTAATGGCTAACGATCCGGCAGGGAATGGATGTCAGGTCAGAGCTTAAGAAGGGGTGATGATCAGGACCAGGTGTGCCGAGGCTGATGAGAAGCAGGTGTAGTTAATCGAGAGATCACCCGCCTAGCAACGTCGCCCGGCAACCGGACAGGATGCGTTCAGGCCCCTACAGGAAACAGGAGATACCGAGCAGAAAAACGGCAACACAGGCAGGAACAGACTCAGGACGCAGGGTTCATGACAGAGGGGGTCAAATACTTATTTCCCTCATTAAAATGCAAATCCATTTATAACATTTTTGACAAGAGTTTTTTTGGATTTTTTTGTTGTTATTCTGTCTCTCACTGTTCAAATAAACCTACCATTAAAATCATAGACTGATCATTTCTATGTCATTGGGCAAACGTACAAAATCAGCAGGGGATCAAATACTTTTTTCCCTCACTGTATCTAGCAATGAATCCGCTGACAGAAACATCACTGATAGATGTCCAATGGTTCTGTTGATGAAGGACAACCATATCTACACCCACACAAACAGTGCATTCAGAAAGTATTCAGACCCCTTCCCTTTTTCCAGATTTTGTTACGTTACAGCCTTTTTCTAAAATTGATTAAATTAATATTTTTCCTCATCAATCTACACACAATTCCCCATAATGACAAAGTGAAAACAGGTTTTTGACATTTTTGCTAATTTAATACAAATAAAAAATTTAAATACCTTATTTGCATAAGTACTCAGACCCTTTGCTAGAGACTTGCAATTGAGCTCAGTTGCATCTTGTTTCCAGTGATCATCCTAGAGATGTTTCTACAACTTGATTGGAGTCCACCTGTGGAAATTCAATTGATTGGACATGATTTGGAAAGGCACACACCTGTCTATATAAGGTCCCACAGTTGACAGTGCATGTCAGAGCAAAAACCAAGCCATGTGGTCGAAGGAATTGTCCGTAGAGCTCAGAGACAGGATTGTGTTGAGGCACAGATCTGGGGAAGGGTACCAAAACATTTCTGCAGCATTGAAGGTTCCCAAGAACACAGTAGCCTCTATCATTCTTAAATGGAAGACGTTTGGAACCACCAAGACTTCCTAGAGCTGGCCGCCCAGCCAAACTGAGCAATCGGGGGAGAAGGGCCTTGGCAAGGGAGGTGACCAGGAACCTGATGGTCACTCTGACAGAGCTCCAGAGTTCCTCTGTGGAGATGGGAGAACCTTCCAGAAGGACAACCATCTCTGCAGCACTCCACCAATCAGGCCTTTATGGTAAAGTGGCCATATGGAAGCCACTCCTCAGTAAAAGGCACATGACAGACCACTAGGAGTTTGCCAAAAGGCACCTAAAGGACTCTCAGACCATGAGAAACAAGATTATCTGGTCTGATGAAACCAAGATTGAACTCTTTGGCCTGAATGCCAAGCGTCACGTCTGGAGGATACCTGGCACCATCCCTACCGTGAAGCATGGTGGTGGCAGCATCATGCTGTGGGGATGTTTTTCAGAGGCAGGGACTGGGAGACTAGTCAGGATTGAACGGAGCAAAGTACAGAGAGATCCTTGATGAAAGCCTGCTCCAGAGCGCTCAGGACCTCAAACTGGGGTGAAGGTTCACCTTCCAACAGGCAAATGACCCTAAGCACACAGCCATGCCAACGCAGGAGTGGCTTCGGGACAAGTCTCTGAATGTCCTTGAGTGGCCTGGCCAGAGCCCGGACTTGAACCTGATCTAACATCTCTGGAGAGACCTGAAAATAGCTGTGCAGCGACGCTCCCCATCCAACCTGACAGATCTCTGCAGAGAAGAATGGGAGAAACTCCACAAATACAGGTGTGCTAAGCTTGTAGCACCATACCCAAGAAGACTTGAGGCTGTAATCGCTGCCAAAGGTGCTTCAACAAAGTACTGAGTAAAGGGTCTGAATACTTATGTAAATGTGATATTTATTTTTTCTTTATATATATACAGTGGTGTGAAAAAGTGTTTGCCCCCTTCCTGATTTCTTATTTGTTTGCATGTTTGTCACACTTAAATGTTTCAGATCATCAAAACAATTTAAATATTAGTCAAAGATAACACAAGTAAACACAAAATGCAGTTTTGAAATGAAGGTTGTTATTAAGGGAAAACAAAATCCAAACCCACATGGCCCTGTGTGAAAAAGTGATTGCCCCCTACAACCTAATAACTGGTTGGGCCACCCTTAGCAGCAACAACTGCAATCAAGCGTTTGCGATAACTTGCAATTAGTCTTTTACAGCGCTGTGGAGGAATTTTGGCCCACTCATCTTTGCAGAATTGTTGTAATTCAGCCACATTGGAGGGTTTTCGAACATGAACTGCCATCTCAATAGGATTCAGGTCAGGACTTTGACTAGGCCACTCCAAAATCTTCATTTTGTTTTTCTTCAGCCATTCAGAGGTGGACTTGCTGGTGTGTTTTGGATCATTGTCCTGCTGCAGAACCCAAGTTCGCTTCAGCTTGAGGTCACGAACAGATGGCCGGACATTCTCCTTCATGATTTTTTTACACACCTTCCCGAGCACTGAGTTGACCATCCCTTAAGACCCCTCTGTTGCCACGAAATCCTGGGGTCATAGTTGGCTTGCCAGGGAAGCCCCAGCACCACGGGAAACGCAGGAGAATCGATAAGGAAGAGACTCATTCTCTCCTCATGACCCCCCTGCGTCTCCATCCGGAGTGGAACTGTGACCTCCCTAACCATACCCGACCCTAAAGGGCACATCTACAGGCAATATAGGAATCCCTAATTTATGCGCAACCAGCCTATCCATAAAATTCCAAGCTGCGCCGGAATCTACGAGCGCCTTATGCTGGTAATGTGGGGAAAACCAACAAAAATGTACATTGACTGTCATGTGAGCAACAGGGAGCTCTGGGTGAGGTGGGTGCCTACTCACCTGGGATGGTCCACCAGGGCCCTGCCTGCTGCCTCGATTCCATGAGGGTCCTCTCCTGCACCGGCCCGCTGTGTGACCACCCCCTTGCCGGGTCTCTCCACATCAGCACCTCCAAGCTCCATAGGAGTGGAGTCGGAAGTGCTGGGGGATGGACTGGACAGACCCTGATCCGGACGTCCGCGGGTGGTTAACAGGTTATCCAGCCGGATCGATAAATCTACCAGCTGGTCCAGGTTTAGATTCGTGTCCCTGCAGGCCAGCTCCCTACGAACGTCCTCCCGTAGACTGCATCGGTAGTGGTCAATCAGGGCCCTCTCATTCCATCCCGCGCTGGCTGCCAGTGTCCTGAAATCCAGGGCGAAGTCCTGTGCGCTCCTTCTCCCCTGTCTGAGGTGAAACAGACGCTCCCCCGCCGCTCTCCCCTCCGGCGAATGATCGAATACTGCCCGGAAACGGCGGATGAAATCCTCGTAACGTACGGACTCAGCTTCTATTCCACCCCACTCCACGTTGGCCCATTCCAGCGCTCTGCCCGACAGACAGGAGATGAGGCGGACACGCTCTCATATCCCGAGGGAGCCGGGTGGATGGTCGCCAGGTAGAGCTCCCCCTGGAGCAGGAAACCCTTACACCCGGCAGCTGTCCCATCATATTCCCTCGGGAGCAAGAGCCGAATTCCACTGGATCCAGGGTTTGATGGTCTTGATTGGGGAGAAATCGGAGGAGGAGGAAGTGTAGGAAACCCACTTCTCTCCCATCGATCCATGGTGTTCACCACTCGATCCATAGCCGACCCTGAATCCTGCAGCATGGTCGAGTGCTGCTGGATGCGTTCCTCCACCGAGGCGCTGGGATCGGACGTGCCTGCTGACTCCATAGGTGGTGCGTGATTCTGTCCACATCTGGGTGAAGTGGTGAAACGGAATCAGGCGCAGGACAGAACTGAGAAAATGAATGGATTTACTAAACAAAAGTAAACCATAACAAACCCTCCACGCAGGGAAGAGCAGAACAACAGCTCACCAAACGACATAAAACAACGGACAATCACGCACAAACGCAGGAGGGAAAACAGAGGTAATTATAGGGACACAAATAAGCATAATGGGTAACAGGTGTGATTAATAAAGACAAGACTAGTGTAACACAGAAACATTGATCGGTGGCAGCTAGTACTCCGGTGACGACGAACGCCGAAGCCTGCCCGAGCAAGGAGGAGGGGCAGCCTCGGCTGTATTCGTGACAAGGGTTTACTTAGTCTTCTAGTGTAATAAGTAATGGCAGAAGAGAAACTGCATGTATCTAATTATAGACAAGTGGACTAACAACTAGCCTACTAAAATGTCTGAAATTATAAGCAGAAACATATCTAAATTAGACCCCCAAAAATCTTTACGCAGTCCCTGACTGTAGCATACAGCGCATTTTCTATGTTTGCAGGTTAGGGTCGGGTGTGAGCCTCAGATTTTCACATAATCACATATAGTCGGGCGGTTGCGGATGGGTTATTAGCTATTGCGGGTGGGTGTGGGTGAACAAACAGCTGACCCGCCACCACTACACACCACCTCAAAGGTAGTCACTTTACCCCTACCTACATGTACAAATGACCTCGACCAACCTGTACTTCGCACATTGACTCGTTACCGGTACTGTCACGCCCTGGCTCTGGGGACTCTGAAATGTTGAGCCAGGGTGTGTAGTTTCTGGGTTATATTTTCTATGTTGATGTGCTAGATCGTTTGGATCTATGTTGGCCAGGGTGGTTCCCAATCAGAGGCAGCTGTATCTCGTTGTCTCTGATTGGGGACCATACTTAGGCAGCCTGTTTGGCACTAGTCGGTGTGGGATCTTGTTCCGTTAAGGTTTGTTTTGTGTAACCTAGGACTTCACGTTTCGTTTGTTTGTTGTTTTGTCGTGAGTTAAGTACTTAATAAAATGTACGCTTATCACGCTGCGTCTTGGTCCGTATCTTCCGGTAATGATCGTGACAGAAGATCCCACCAAAAGAGGACCAAGCAGCGTGTCCAGGAACAGACAGCCTGGACCTGGGAGGAGATCCTGGACGGGAAGGGATCCTGGACTTGGGAGGAGATTCAGGCCGGAATGGATCGCCGTCCTTGGGAGGAGACTGTGGAGGCGCGCTATAGAGAGGAGCAGCGGCAACGCAGAGGGTACCGGCCGAGGAGGAAGCCCGAGAGACAGCCCCAATAATTTTTTTTGGGGGTGCTAAAAGGGTGGTTGGCGGAGCCTAGGGTTAGAGCAGAGCCAACTCCCCGTACTCAGGCTAGGAAGCGTGTGACTGGGCAGGCTCCGTGTTATGCGGAGCCACGTACTGTGCCGCGAGTGTTCCGGCACAGTCCTGTACGTCCTGTGCTAGCACCACGCACGTGTCGTGCAAAGATGGGCATTCAGCCAGGACGGGGTGTGCCGGCTCAACGCTCGTGGTCTCCAGTACGCCTCCTCGGTCCCGTATATCCTGCGCCAGTGCCACGTGCTGTAGCGCCAGTACGAGTGCACAGCCCCGTACGCCCTGTGCTGATGCCTCACACGTATTGTGTGGAAGTAGGCATTCAGCCAGGACGGGTTGTGTCAGCTCTTCGCTCCAGACCTCCAGTCTGCCTCCACAGTCCGGCCCGGCCGTTCCGGCTCCCCGCACCAAGCCAGTGGTGCGTGTTCCCAGTCCGGTCCGGCCTGTTCCTGTCCCTCGCGCCAAGCCAGTGGTGCGCGTCGCCAGCCCGGTCCGGCCTGTTCCTGCCCCTCGCACCAAGCCAGTGGTGTGCGTCGCCAGCCCGGTCCGGCCTGTTCCTGCCCCTCGCACCAAGCCAGTGGTGCGCGTCGCCAGCCCGGTCCGGCCTGTTCCTGCCCCTCGCACCAAGCCAGTGGTGCGCGTCGCCAGCCCGGTCCGGCCCGTTCCTGCTCCCCGCACCAACCCAGTGGTGCACGTCGTCAGCCCAGTCCGGCCCGTTCCTGCTCCCCGCACCAAGCCAGTGGTGCGCGTCATCAGCCCGGTCCGGCCCGTTCCTGCTCCCCGCACCAAGCCAGTGGTGCGTATGTCCAGTCCGGCACGGCCCGTGCCTGTTCCACCGGTGCCTGGTCCGGCACCGGTCAGCTGCTCCACTCCGGAGTCAGAGCAATCCGCTCCACCGGGGTCCGGCCCAACTCCAGTCAGCGGATCCACTCCGGAGCCAGAGCAATCCGCTCCACCGGTGTCCAGTCCAGCTCCGGCCAGCGGCTCCAGTCCGGAGCCTGTACAGTTTGATCCACCGTCGTCGGGTCCAGCTCCAGTCAGCGGTGCCAGACCAGAGCAGGGGCGCAACGGGGAGGTGGAGAGAAAGTGGTGGTCATGCCCGGAGCCGGATCCGCCTCCGAGGCGGAATGCCCACCCTGCCCCTACCCTGTTGTGTTTGTGTGGCGCGGTCGCAGTCCGCGCCTTTGGAGGGGGGTACTGTCACGCCCTGGCTCTGGGGACTCTGAAATGTTGAGCCAGGGTGTGTAGTTTCTGGGTTATATTTTCTATGTTGATGTGCTAGATCGTTTAGATCTATGTTGGCCAGGGTGGTTCCCAATCAGAGGCAGCTGTATCTCGTTGTCTCTGATTGGGGACCATACTTAGGCAGCCTGTTTGGCACTAGTCGGTGTGGGATCTTGTTCCGTTAAGGTTTGTTTTGTGTAACCTAGGACTTCACGTTTCGTTTGTTTGTTGTTTTGTCGTGAGTTAAGTACTTAATAAAATGTACGCTTATCACGCTGCGTCTTGGTCCGGTAACGATCGTGACAGGTACCCTGTATATAGCTTCGTTATTGTTATTTTATTGTGTTACTTTTCCTTTTTTCTTCTTAAAAAAAAAAAAACCTTTGTTTATTTAGTAAATATTTTCTTAACTCGATTTCTTGAACTGCATTGTTGGTTAAGGGCTTGTAAGTAAGCATTTCATGGTAAGGTCTACACCGGTTTTATTCGGCGCATGTGACAAATACAATTTGATTTGATTTGATATGTCATGTCTGACCTGATGCACCTATTGAGATGTGCCTTTTGTTAAAGATGTCCTCCAGCAATTTGTATATAAATATACAGTAAAATACACACATTTAAAGCAAAATAGTGTTTTTTAGACAGAACTGCAGACTTCAAGGAGTAGGGCAGTTAAGGGGTTGGACTGATGGGGATTTGTGATGTCATAAGCCTCCCACCTTGCTTGAGGACCAATAGAGGAGCAAATAGAGAACAAAAGAGGAAAGGCCCACCCTCCCACTTGTACCATGTCATGACTTACCTGGACCACCTATTGAGATGTGCCTTTTGTTAAGTAAATCAGCTGTTAAATTACTTGAAAAGGAGACTGGAATGCCACTTTAAGTAAAGTGAGGTGAAAAAGAGCCTGGAGGAGGACATTAAGTCAAATCAAACTAGGAGGGACATGGAGGGAGACTTTCAGGGCCTAGTTTTAGTGACTTTGTATGCTAATCAAATGTTTTACTTATCTACAATATGAGGTGCAGTTAACTCTAAGAACTTATCCTCTGCAGCAGAGGTAACTCTGGGTCTTCCTTTCCTGTGGCAGTCCTCATGAGAGCCAGTTTCATCATAGCGCTTGATGGTTTTTGCGACTGCACTCCGGATTGACTGACCTTCATGTCTTAAAGTAATGATGGACTGTCGTTTCTTCTCTTTGCTTATTTGAGCTGTTCTTGCCATAATATGGACTTGGTCTTTTACCAAATAGGGTTATCTTCTGTATACCACCCCTACCTAGTCACAACACAACTGATTGGCTCAAATGCATTAAGAAGGAAAGAAATTCCACAAATTAACTTTTAACAAGGCACACCTGTTAATTGAAATGCATTCCAGGTGACTACCTCATGAAGCAGGTTGAGAGAATGCCAAGAGTGTGCAAAGCTGTCATCAAGGCAAAGGGTGGCTATTTGAAGAATCTCAAATATAAAATGTTGATTAGTTTAACACTTTTTTGGTTACTATATGATTCCATATGTGTTATTTCATAGTTTTGATGTCTTCACTATTATTCTACAATGTAGAAAATAGTAAAAATAAAGAAAAACCCTTGAATGAGTAGGTGTGTCCAAACCTTTGACTGGTACTCTATATACACACACACTCTGGACTACGACATTGCTTGTCCTAATATTGCTATATTCCATTCTTTTACTTTTAGATGTGTGTGTAACGGCAGATGTTTCCGTTAATGAGTTAGATATTGGTGCGATAATATTGAGGAATCTGAGAGAGAACTATCAGGGCACCAGGCATAATTATTCACTCTGCAAGTAGTGAAGGAATGTTTCTTGGTGCTGGAATTCACTGGAGGAGAAACAGTGCTAAATATAAATGTATTACCTTATTAAGTATGAACGCTTCAATGATATCATCTCTCCCTGGACGCTGTTGTAGTCATTATTAGAGAAACTAAAATATATCCTACTCCCTAGTTTTACAAATGTAAATCTGTGACCTATTTTTGGTGTCATGTACATTTTACTGTAATGTCACAATAGGCATATTATATCTGCAGCAAAGGTGTGTGTGTGTTTTGTACAGTACGTGTGTGCATGTGTGTGTGTGCGTTGAGGTGTGTACATGCCCTTTCTGCTAGGTCTTATAAAGTATTCCATCTTAAATTAAGCAAAAAGGTTGTATGAGTCTCCAAACATTTTAACAGAGACGTTTGTAGATTGTCCCAAAGTACATTTCATAACCCCTTATTTAATTATCAAAGTGAACCTATCTCACGCTGCCCACTCATTGTATCATATAGTGGCTGTCTTCCAGACCTGGGTTCAAATACTATTTGAAGTCATTTGAAATACTTTATCTGAGCTTGATTAAGCTTGTCTGGCGCAATGGATCCAATAGAATAGTCATAACACAACAAATCCCGCTCATCTGGTCCTCCAGGCAGGCTAAAGCAAACGCTCAAAGTATTTAAAAGACTTCAATTAGTATTTAAACCCAGATCTGCTGTCTTCTGAGGTGGAGTTTGATGGATAGGCTCATTAATACTCAGAGGCATCTATGTTCGGCTCAACCTGACTCACAGGCCTGAAGCAGGGAGCGAGAACCCTGACCACATAAATCATCCTGGCTGTCAGTGAATACATGCTGTGCTCATGCTGAAGTTGTACCCCTCCGCGTACCAACGATGTGCCAAGATGGGGGGGGTAAATACACTAATGCATTTATCTGTTATAGATTAGATTATATTGTGTGGTCGTCAACGTCTCAGGTTGAGTTTTTATCAGTCTGTGTCTCCCAGACAGTCCTTGTGCCCCAGCACCTCCAGATATGCTTTTCATTCACTCCCTGCATAATAGCGAGCTACCTTCTTTTACTGTTGGGCGGCCTCGGGTTGGGTTGAGGAGAGAGAGAGAGAGAGAGAGAGAGAGAGAGAGAGAGAGAGAGAGAGAGAGATAATATTTAACCTCATTATGTTGTAAGGTTGAGACATTAGACCCAAGCATGAGTTAATTCATCCACAACAAATAGTAGTCACACCGCTATGTTATCATATTAGATAGACTATAGTTTTTATAAAGTTGCCTCAATATCCACTGTCTACCTTGTTAAAAACAGGTGCATCATGTTTTCCTCAGATTATCATTGGGCAGAATCACTAGACTGGAGTCTTCCTCATCGTTTGATATCAAATCACCTTTGATCTAGAGTTACCTCTGTTATCTCTTCAGGTCAATATTTGGCTTTGGTTTCCCGCTAATGTAATTCTCAGCCAATATGAAAGCCTTTTAGCACCTTCCGTGGTATTGTGTATCTACTTCCCTGTAAATTGAGATTCCCCTGGCATCCCGTTGCCTTGTACTGTGGGGAAGTGGGAGACGAGACAATGACCAGAAAGTTCACATTATTCCGACCCCACTTCACCTAGTTTGGTCCCGTTGACTGATGAGGTACTTATAGTAACTGATGCTCTTTCAAATGCTTTACATTTAGATTAGCCAATTAAATATTGTTCATGTTTAAGGGCAAATGGGCAGGTTTCATGTCTACAAGTGCCTGTAGAATCATAACAGTATCTTCTTGGACTTGAAATAGCTATAGCATACTATGCCCAAGGCAAGTGCTTAGTCCGCTTGATTTTCTGTAGAATGAGCAAAATAGTTTTAAAAGTTAGCTCTCAAGAAGAAACCTCAAAAGTTTCATGTGAACAACCCAAACCCAATGCATGGGGACATATTAAAGCACTACCGCACTACCATACCAGTAGAGGCTTGATCCATGTAATAGATGATGTGTTGGAGAGGATGAGAGAATTCAAGGAATGAGGAGTCATTCAAAGTTTGACTGCAGGCTATGGACTAGAAATCCTTGAGCGACAGAACACTTCCCACAGGGCAAAAACTGGTTGAATCAACATTGTTTTCCACGTGATTTCAACAACAACAATCAATGTGATGACGTTGAATCAATGTGGAAAACTGATTGGATTTGAAAAATGTCATCAATGTAAGGACATTTCTTATTTTTTTCACTCAACTTTTAACCTAAATCCAATGACATGGTGAAATGTTTTGTTGATTTCACGTTGAATTGAGGTTTGTTGACAACTCAATCAAATGTAAATCGAAACTAGACGTTGAACTGACGTCTGTGCCCAGTGGGTTACGTTTCCCAGATGAATGCGGCCTGCTGGGTGTGTGAAGGCAACTGCATCTGGTATTTATTGATATAGACTGCCTCTGCTCTGCTCGGGGCTCAGGCTCAGTTCGCCCAGGGAATACACACAACACCCACTCAGGCAGAGATGTCGGCAATTTGATTTCAAATAAGTAACGCTGCTGACTCCTGGCCTCTTCTTACCTGAAAAAACCTCTCTCTGTCTAGGAGAGAGATCATTTTAGACTTGAGAGCAACATAGTAATTATTTTGAGTTTAGACCCCGTTCCCCACTGTGTAACTAAATAGGAGCTTTTTAAAAGATGACAGTTTTGGTTAAGTCTTCGAGAAGCTTTTAACAAATATGTTCTGCACTGTTGCAATAGGTTCAAGTGAATCTTTCAAATAGCAACGGTTGAAAATAAATGTTCTGTACTGTTGCATAAAATCCCCAATAGCGTGAAATGGGGGGGGGGTTAGGTTAATTTAAAAACAGGCCACAAGATGTCCCCCTTCGACAAAAGAAGAGGCCAGAGTCAAAATCTGCTAGGATGAATTGATGGTACATGATGCCCTTTCACTGTTTTTTGTTGTCTCTTTTTAATTGTATTGCATGTATTAGAACTCTATAAATCCCAGTAGTTAGGCCAACATTTCAAATGTTTTTTTTTGTAGGTTTGCAGATTAATTTTCAATAATATTTTTATTGAGGTTCAGATGGTTGAACCCCCCCTCTGTATTTCTGAGGTGTGTCTAATTGGTGCCAGCTAGGGAAGGATGTGATGTGTGAAGCAACTAGCATTCCTTCTCACTGGCCCTTGAAGGAGCTAGCTCTCTCCTCTCCATACAGTCCAAACCATGTTCCTCTGGCCTTTTAATGAGTCCTCTGGGTCTTCAACCCAACTGTACCATGATCAGGGGGAGGATTCTGTCTGACACACTGCACAGGTATGGTTGAGGTTGAGTTACTCTCAAGGTGTGGATACAATAATGGAATCTCAATCACGCTGCTACTGTAGAAGAGATGGTGCAAGATAGAACAAAGATGGGTTTGATGGCTTGATTGGCTTCATATATGGTCCTAAACGCACCCTTACCTTTAGCATTGCAGACTTCAATGGTGTTTAATTTCTAAGGATTCCTTATTTTTGCCTGTGTTTTTAACAACAATCAGGACAGCTGATTATGCATTGATGATGGTAAATCGAATTACAAGATGGTCTTCAAATTATGCATACTGTGTAAATGTTTAATTAAATGGTAAATTATAGTTAGACCCACTTTGAAAAATGACAATGCAAATGTTTAGGCGATAGAAATGTATTTTCAATAGCCGGGGTAGCGGTTCCAATTTTATAGAGCAGAAAAGTCATTAACGATTGCCCCTGAGCTGGTAATATTCCTGAATAAATTCAATTCTGCCTTTGAGAAGATCTCATAACAGAAAAATCTCAGTTGGATGACAGTCTCATCTATAAAAAGGATTTTCAAACATAAACACAGAATACAGTAAGTGTTTGGACCAATCTTTGACCAATCCACTTGCCAGCTATGGATAACAAACCCTTAACACATGATTTATAGTTTGAGAGAGAGAGAGAGATTAAGCTATGAAGACAATAGTCAATTGGTGTCTAAAGAAAATAAAGGAATGGAAGTTGTGACATTTTTATGGTATTTCAAACATGTGGGAAAAGATGGGTATAAACATTCTGCAGATTATTTATGAAAGCAGTAGTTGGCTGTAATTATTTTTTTCAGATTCACTACATTTTACTTCTGCTCTTTTTTTCTCAACACTTTTTTTGTTGTTGTTTTATTCTTACTTTTTTTGTTTAAAATAAGTGCACTGTTGGTTAAGGGCTGTAAGTAAGCATTTCACTGTAATGTCTGCACCTGTTGTATTCGGCGCATGTGACCAATAAAATTTGATTTGATTTGATTTGAACTGCAACGTGCAAAGGAACATTCTATATGCAGGTTGGGAGCACCCTGTGAATTGCTCCATCTTTCACACTCGGTTTTATGGTACAGCCAGGATGTATAAATGCACAGTGAGGCTGAGGCAAGTGTAATAAAATGATATCACTGGAAAAAAAGACCAGTCTGGAAATGTACAAAAAATTGCTGCTGGGAGTTTGTAGCTTGATATGTGAAAAGGGATTGGACCCTTTTTTTAAAATTTTCGCCTAAAATGACATACCCAAATCTAACTGCCTGTAGCTCAGGACCTGAAGCAAGGATATGCATATTATTGATACAATTTGAAAGGAAACACTTTGAAGTTTGTGGAAATTTGAAATTAATGTAGGAGAATATAACACATTAGATCTGGTAAAAGATAATACAACCAAAAAAACAAATGTTTCCTATTTATTTTTTTGTTCCATCATCTTTGAAATGCAAGAGAAAGGCCACAATATAATATTGCAGATTAGGCGCAATTTAGATTTTAGCTACTAGACGGCAGCAGTGTGTGTGCAAAGTTTCAGATTGATCAAGTGAAGCATTGCAATACTGGATTATTTTGTATGAAGTCTGCCCAAATGTGCCAAATTAGTCAATTGATACATTTTCAAGTACATAACTATAGAGAACATACAAAAATGATATGGTAATACAAAATGTAAGTTTACACACTCCCAGGAATGTCATACATGATGGATCATTAGCTTATACACTAACTTCCACACATCTAGATGGCCAGGCAGGGTGGGTGTGGAGCCAGAGACAGCAGGGGTTCAAACTGTAGAACCCAGTTCCTACATTTGAATGTAAAAATTGATTTTATCAAACACAACTATGCTACATTTGATCTCTGGGACCCTTAGGGTGACAAATCAGAGCAAGATTACTGAATATAAGTACATTATTTACCTTCAGAGGTGAATGTATCAAACCAGTTGCCGTGATAAGTTTTCTGTTGTTGTGCACTCTCCTCAAACAATGGCATGGTATATTTTCACTCCTTTAGCTACTGTAAATTGGACAGTGCAGTTAGATTAACAAGAATTTAAGCTTTCTGCCCATATAAGACATGTCTATGTCCTGGACAGTTTGCTGTTGCTTACAACAGTCATGCTAATCACATTAGCGCACGTTAGCTCAACCGTCCCATATATATGGGACACCGATCCCGTAGAGGTTAAAATCCACTTGAATGTCTGTAAAAAAAAATGGAGATGTACTTTGCTTATTAAGAAGTGCCTTAGCTTTGTGTGTTGGGCTGAACTGCAGGAATTTCACAACAACAGTCTGTCTCAGTCCAAGCCTCAACAGTGGAGAAAATTATTGAAAGATCTGATTATGTACAGTAATTAGTAGATGAGTGGGAATGTAGGAATAGATTAACTGGATTTCATCTTTCTCTTTGTAAAGTGTATCGGTACCATGTGTACCAACTTGGATAGAGAAGCACAAGCTTGGATTGTATCATTTTAGCTCCTAGTGGAGCAAAAGGTCTCAGCAGCACCTCTCCATCAAGCTCTGTTCTGTACCAGTGGTTATTTAAGCGATAAGGCCCGAGGAGATGTGGTATATGGCTAATATACCACGGCTAAGGGCTGTTCTTAGCGCGACGCAACGTGGAGTACCTGGATGCAGCCCTTAGCCGTGGTATATTGGCCATATATCACAAACCCCTGAGGAGCCTTATTGCTATTATAAACTGTTTACCAACGCAATTAGAACAGTAAAAATAAATGTTTTGTCATACCCGTGGTATACGGTCTGATATACCATGGCTTTCAGCCAATCAGAATTCAGGGCTCAAACCATCCAGTTTATAATATGCTTTATAACAGGCATATACAGTAACAGCCTGTATAGAGAGACAGAAGTAAAGAGAGCGAGGAGAAGGTGGATTGAGAGCTGTGGTGGTAAAGTAAGAGGACCCTAGGGAAAGTCTATATTGTAAAAGGGTGTGGTAGTAATTATTATTATCATGCATGGCCATTTGTGACCTCTGATGGGAGGTTCCTAATGGAATCTGTAAATTGTCCTTGTATCTCAAGCTGCTGACCAGGGAGCTTTTAGAAAAGCAAGTCAAGCTCTACGGACCACTGGACCTGCATGGCCCCAATAGGCATCTGAAACAAATGGGCTTCAGCAATTCCCTGGTTAAATGTGTCAGAGACATCGACAGGTTTCCAAATAAATAGAGAGGGTAGCAAATCAATGCGGTTGGTTGATCGTTAAGCTGGGACCATTAAATCTTAAAAGTGGTGGTATTGCAAAGTTAATTAACTTGTCTACATTAAAGCTAGAATCCTTAGTTCCTACATCCATTTTTGGACTTATAAATTAATGATATATATATATATATCCATTGATTCTTAAATAATATAACTTCTAAATGCCTGATGAGCTAAGTTCAACTGCCATTAGAACCCAAAAAATAAGCTTTGTTTGTAAACAAAGTAAATGTAAATAAACACTGTATAGCCTCTAAACATGGTTCAAACTACCATTTTGATATCATGGATAGTCAACTCTTGCATCCATAGCCCTGTCAATGAATTTGAGTGGTTACATTTCTCCAGGCCCATCCCTCAGCTTTTTATCAAAACAGATGTGGGGTGCTTGCTTCGTTAGTGTATCAATTAAAGCTACAAATTCACATAGAAATGTGAGTTATAGATCTGTGATTATCATTTAAAGCAAGTCTAAGAAGCAGTAGATATGTTCTATGTGCGCTATTTCTATATGCTTCCCGTTCTTAAGTTTCCTGCATCTTTTACTTTCGGCTTTGTACACCAGCTTCAAACAGCTAAAAATACAATATTTTTGGTTATGGAAAATATATTTCACAGAAGTTTAGATGATACAATGATTCTCTACACTATACTTGCTTGTTTTGTCACATAAACTGAAATTAGGCAAACTATTAGAATTTTAGAAACCAAGAAATGGCGGAGCGATTTCTGTATAGTGCATCTTTCAGGATTCTATCTTTAAAACAAAGGACTAAAATGCATTAAAGGGAAATTAACTACAGTAGTAATGCGAAATGTATATTACTCTTTTGTGTTATTTTATTCCCATGAATGTTTAATAATTCATAGACATAATCATTGTAATTATGTGCTTAAGGATTTGTTAAGGATTGCATGTACAGTAGCTACCATAGCTAGGCCTATTCACAAGCCAGATAAGTGAACTGATTATGAACCATTGTGACCCATTATTTAGCAAGGAATAAAACATTGGGCTAACCATGGCAACAAGCACTAGGTAAAGTCAAAATGACCTTATGGTCCATTTCAGCACCAGAGGGTCAAATTCATTGAAATTACAATTCAGACATACAGCTTCATCAGACACAGAGAGATAGTGACCAAGTCAGTACTCAACCTTCATTCTACAGAGGTTTTCATGCTATTCATTTTTTATTGAACCTGTTTGTAGACTAAATTATCAGAGAAAAAAAAAACTGGGCTCATTAAAGATTCAAGTGTACTTTTTTCTTGTAGCAAAAAGAATGGGGAGAGAAAGCATAATTCAAAAGCTGGTTCGACAAGACCGCAGGCAGGCATTTTATGATCAGATAAGAAATGGTGTTCGTTAAGAGCTCCATTGGACTGTGCAAGAAAAAGGTAATTGAAGCTAAAGATTCAGGCATTGCTTCAAATCACTTATGGTTTTATAGCTCTAACAAATATTTATTGTAAGCCCTCAAACTCCAGTCAATTCCTCACCCAGTCTTCCCCTCCTAAACGGGAGACATTTTATCCTGTTTAATATTCAGGACTATAGATTGACACAGCCTTTTTGCTTAATGCGATTTGGGGAATGCCCATTTATGAATATAGGAGATTGGCATCTTTTAGTTTTAAATGGACACTTTATTTCAGTATTACACTCACCACAGGGATGATCAGCTCAACATTACAAACACAGACAGACACCTGGTTCCAAGGAGACTTGGTAGGAAAAAAGTAACAGAAGAATATCCAATGATTATTTGCTGTAGGGGAGAGTGGGGTATGTTGAGCCCTTTTTTACATTCAGCATCACTACATCAAGGGAAATATAGTATTCTTTCTAACAAATATATCTACATATATTTCAGGATAATGTGTATCCCTGGAAATAATCAGAATTCATGTAAATATAACAGTTTTGAAAACCTACACTCTTAGAAAGAAAGGCGCTATCTAGAACCAAAAAGGGTTATTCGGCTGTCCCCATAGGAGGACCTGTTATGGTTCCAGGTAGAACACTTTTCAGTTCCACGTAGGACCCTTTCCACAGAGGGTTCTCCCTGGAACCAAAAAGGGTTCTCCAATGGGGACAACCAAAGAACCCTTTTGGAACAATTTTTTCTAAGAGTGTAGCTTGTTGGTTACTTGGCACCACATACCCTGAGAGAGCAAAGAGAGCAGAGAGAGTAGAGAGAGTAGAGAGAGTAGAGAGAGTAGAGAGAGAATCGGTATGGGGTAAGTTGAGCATAGGGACAGGGTAAGTTGAGCCGCCTTGGGGAAAGTGAGGGATGGTGTCCTGCAACAGTGGGTGATGGTGCTGGTAGATCAAAGTTTATTTAATGGAATGGGAGTGCGGTATATTGTACTGTATATCTTAAATGTATGCTACATTCAGATATAGATATCTCTGTTCAATATCACTTACCCTTCGATTTCTTGACCAGTTGTCAGTTGTATGGTGGTATCGTGGCCATTGGCTCAACTTACCCCATGGCCATTGGCTCAGATTTGACTATATTAGCCCACACAGCTACAAGGATGCACTTTCATGCTAGGTTTAGGACCTCATAGACCTCATAATGTAGCTTATAGAGAGTCCAAATTATGTATACAACCACAGTTTATCTACTTTGATTTAGATACAAGTATCATGAAACCTATAAATAACTAAATTGCTTACCACTTTGTTCATGTGGTTTCTTCCTTCACAGACTCCATATAATGATGACCTCTTCCTAAATATTTGGTCACATTATTAATTTTGTGTATGGTTTCCTAGAAACAAGGTGTGGCTCAACTAACACTTTGGCTCAATCTCCCCTACCCTAAACTTGATTTAAAATGGATTAAAATAGGTTTGCACCACTGCAGTAACAAAGGCATGACTTGCTCCCAACTTGTAACTGCTTAGATACAGGTGACTGGGTAGTTCAATAATGTTTTTGCTGCAGTCTTTGAACATCTGTCTCAGTGTTTTGAGCCCTCAATAAATATCTGCTACAAATACTGTAGGACTTTTCCCAATTAACAGAATATTATCTCTATTATACTCCAGTGGGGAAAAACTTGTGCCACACATGCAAGAGTGTTGTGCTGATTATGTCGTAAAATGACATGGACCTCAATACTCTTGGGTCCAATTTCCTCTGCCTAGCTGGCTCTCGAGGCTCTCAGAGGCTCTGATTCAATGAACAGAAAGCTGCTTCTTTCATATCTCTTAATTGTGTAGGAGCACTTTATTGCACTTTATTTGTGAAACTACCATGTAGAACTGTCTAAGACCCAAAGAACCACAAACAAGTAGTAAAAGTGACATTTGATATTGCCTGATTACTGTAAAAGCCCTTTGTGACTGATATATAAAAGTTTATAAATACATTTCATTGATTTTGAACTAGAATTCTGAGGGTGTCATTTGAGTTCATGGTTATTGGCTAGTATCTGATTTACTGTTCTCTGGTTTATCATTAATACAGTTGTCATGGATCCCAGTAAACAAGCTGCTACTTTTGCAGCACTAGCACAGTGTAGGTAGCAGTGGATGGAAATGGAATCATTGCTTCCTTGTTGCAGTAGGACTTTTTGCTGTATTCTATTTTCGAGTTCTCTTGATATTTATGCGTGGGGTAGAAATATCATTCCCCTTCCCCACCTCCCATCTGTGCCATTGGAGTGCCTATTCTATCACTGGAGGAAAACAATTTAACTCAGTGGCTCCACCTCATTCCCATTCGACTATAGAGAAAAGAGAGTGAGGGGGGAAAGTAGCTCTATATTCCTGCTGCAGGTCCACAGACAAAAAGCATATCTTCCAGCTGAGCAGGAGGGAGGAGTTGAGAGCTTTCTTAGGCAGCTTCTGCACAAAAGGCACAAACCACTGGAAACTGGGAAAATTATTGTCTCATTGTGGAGATGAAGAGGAAGGTGATGAGGAAGAAGAGAAACAACATCTGAGCACCAGGGGTACGTTTTACAGATTTCCTAAGTGACTGATTGCTTCTGGAATTGAACTACATGCCTGCACCTGCAACATATTAGTATCACACCCATCTGTTGATGAGAGACTGGTGTTGGTTATCTTCTTTTTTATTTTTTTATAAAAAAATTAGGTGGATAAAAAATTAAGTTTAAAAACAATTAATTAAATCGTGAAGTTATTAGTTGTATATCCCTGAAAAGTACAGGCGATGCCTTTTGTTGTGATCTTCACTGTAAAGACTATTCTAGCCTGAGTACTGGACAGCTGTGTCTATCTGGAGCATTGAAAAGGATATAAATGTTCTGTTTTGCCTGGAATTTATGACACCAATTCAATCAGAAAACCCATTATGATTTTCCAGGAAGCCACAGAATGTAAAATGAAAACCCTAAAGCTTGACTAAGAAGACTGTCTTTTGGCTTGAACCGTACAGGTCGCCTTGGGACAGAGATCATTATGTTAACTGCCCCCACATCAGAATTAAACAGCCCGGGGTCTCTACCTAACGATGCCCAGGAGACCACTATCCAGAACAAAACAGGAAGGAGGAGGAAGAGCATGCTGAAACAATCATGGATGGAGATCACCGTAGCCTTCATGAGGAGGACCAAGGTCCACGGGCTGAAGTTTGTATTTTCCCCAGACAAGACCTTACCCCAGCGGCTCCTCTGGCTCCTGGCCTTCTTTGTGTGCATGGGTCTCCTGTTCACCTGGTCCTGGAACCGCATCTTCTACCTGATGTCCTACCCGGCCGTCACCAAGATCAAGATGGTGTGGGCTCACAACATGTCCTTCCCGGCTGTGACCTTCTGCAACCACAACCTGTTCCGGGTGTCCAGTCTGACCAAGGCTGACCTGTACCACAGCGGCTACTGGATGGACCTGATGCACCAGAACCACACGGTCATGGATAGGAGCCTGGCTCTTCTGAGGGACAATCACAAGTACAGCCTCCTTAACCTTCTGAACTTCAATGGCTACACCCCATCTCCACATTACCATGTCAACACCACTGAGATGATTGGCAGGCTGGGCCACCAACTGGAGGACATGTTGCTGGAATGCAGGTTCCGGGGGGAGAACTGCACCCACCAGAACTTCACCACCGTATGTAAAGTAATGTAGCCTAGAGATATAGAGACCGATGTTTGAGAGGTGTTGTTGATGGCATTTTCTGTACAAGGTATTAATAATTAATTAAAGGGTGTGTTTGAATGATATTCATTCTAGCAGGTACTCTCTAGGCAGGAGGATTGAAGGTATTGAAGTTTTAAGGCTAGCTGCTGGTATCATGTCAGATGATTTGTCTGGTCCTTGGTAAACATGCCATGTCTTTTCGGTAACACCATTCCGTAATAAACCATTTATAAGGCATTTATAAAGTGTGTTCACTATTTATTAAACATTACTCCAACATTTATAAACCATTTACTAATCATTAGTAAAGTATTTTTGCAGCCCCTGATCGAAAGTGAGCGCTATTTATGCTTTATAAATACTTTATACATGTTTGGAGTGTCCAGTGTTATTTCTCACAAAAAGATTGTCATGCCATTGGTTTCCAGCAGTACCTGGTAAAAGAATAAAACAGAGATTTTCCAAAAAGATTTGGTGCTTCATTGGTGCTTCATTGTGAGCTTCATCCTAGGGATTATCTTATATTAAACCTGCACATTTTCAAAGGTCAAACCTAAAAAAAAAAATACAGCTGCCATTTGGTTCTGGCAGGGGCCATTTGCTCAAAGGGCCTCATTATGGACAGGAGGAGAGAGGAAACTGAAGCCCTGTCATGTCCGTCTGAGCCAATGTGGGTCTGTCTAAAACGGGACATGGAAGGCTGACTCTGATATCTAGAGAGAGGCTTTGTTACGCTGTCAGAGTCATCCCTCTCTCCTCCATCATCCCTCTCCCTAAAATGTTCACCACAATGGATATTAAAAGGGAAATCTGTATCCCACGGCATAGGATTTCTCCCTTTGGGCTACCTGTTTCTCTTCTAATGTATAGCTGTGGGACCAGAGTACTGAGCCAGGTGGTGATTAATCTAGCAACAGGGCTTGTCTTGACCATGCTAGTGTCTGTTAGTGGCTATTAAATACTGGCATATTATGCCCCAGCTCAAATCAAATGGTAGTTGGCAGTATGAAAGGTGAGATAGTGGTGACATCCATCATAAGGCCTTATTAGTTTGATGAGACAAAATGCTCCCAACAAACAGGTGTACCTTTTACATGGTAGTTGAAAGAGCAGGCAGAGGCAAGCAGGTCTCGTCCCATGATCTTGGATGTACAATATGCCATTCAATATTGACATTCCAGCAGTACCTGGTAAAATAATAGGCACACAACAGAGGATCTTTAAGGAAATATATATATGCATTTGTGAATAATTAGCTTACCAAGATTTTCGAATGTGGGAGCAATGATTAATAAATGGTGAGCATACTGTTTGTAAATGCCTTATAAATGTTTTATAAATGCCTTATAAATGCCTTATAAATGGTTTATAAATGTTTTATAAATGTTTTATAAATGCCTTATAAATGTTTTATTACGGACCCTTAAAATAAAGTGTTACCGTCTTTTCTTTTGCTTATAAAACATAATAGTTGTTCAGTGAATTGTAAGAATCCAAATAATCCAAATACAGTTTAGAGAAGGTTATTGATCCGTTTCATCACATATTGTTAACACGCTAGATGATTTTTGAGCCGCAGTGGTACAGTATAACAAAGTCAATCCTATCACATTCACATTGCCTCAGTCTCAAAACATAATCATTTTAGTAACTGCTATTCAAACCACTCTCTTTCTCATTGTGTTCCTCTCTCTTAGCAACAGTGGCAGCTTCATGGAAGACTAATGAAGGCATCAATAATTCAACCATTATAAATTAGTACAAAATTAAAGTTTCAGCAGTTCATATTAAACATCTGGAAGTTTTATTGACTGTGTGCATCCATTTCATGAGCTTATTCCCCAGATAGGTGGATTGCTTTAGGCTTATCAGTGAAAATAAGCCCCTGAATGCACTAGTCTATAATTATAACAGTCAGCTGCTCTCAATCATTTCACCTCAAAGCTATTAGCACTCTTCAAACAGATTGCTGCTAAATTTTACTTGACAAGAAAATGGATGTCATTGTTAGTCACATTCAAGTGCTTAGTAGACATTACCAATTTCTCAACAGTACAGGTTTAGAAAAAATATGAATAGACGATTTGGGATTTGCGTTTAGTAGCTGACAGATCCAGAGATTTTTATCGTCTGTCATTTCAGGTTTTATCGGATTATATGAGATTCCATCTAAAGGAGGACTTTTCTCTTTAGGTTCCGTCTTCTGACAGCTTTGACAAAGAGATTTTCCACAAAGATTTGGTACTTCATTGTGAGGCATTGTAAAGCTTCATCCTAGGGATTATCTTATATTAAACCTGCACAAGGTCAAACCCCCCCCCAAAAAAGGAATTCCAGCTGCCATTTTGGTTCTGGCAGGGGCCAGTTGCTCAGAGGGCCTCATTATGGACAGGAGGAGAGAGGAAACTGAAGCCCTGTCATGTCCGTCTGAGCCAATGTGGGTCTGTCTAAAACGGGACATGGAAGGCTGACTCTGATATCTAGAGAGAGGCTTTGTTACGCTGTCAGAGTCATCCCTCTCTTCTCCATCATCCCTCTCCCTAAAACTTTCACCACAATGGATATTAAAAGGGAAATCTGTATCCCACGGCATAAGATTCCTCCCTTTGGGCTACCTGTTTCTCTTCCAATATATAGCTGTGGGACCAGAGAACTGAGCCAGGTGGTGATTAATCTAGCAACAGGTCTTGTCTTGACCATGCTAATGTCTGTTAGTGGCTATTAAATACTGGCATATTATGCCCCAGCTCAAATCAAATGGTAGTTGGCAGTATGAAAGGGTGAGATAGTGGTGACATCCATCATAAGGCCTTATTAGTTTGATGAGACAAAATGCTCCCAACAAACAGGTGTACCTTTTACATGGTAGTTGAAAGAGCAGGCAGAGGCAAGCAGATCTCTTCCCATGATCTTGGATGTACAATATGCCCATGTGTATGAACACTAATGGATAACTGTGCCTATACCTTAGTGATGTATCACCTGTCCTGTGGTTATGAATATACATGTGAGTGATTACTGTAGGACAGTATAGATAAAACCCTTAGAGCACTGAATGACCAATCAATTCCACCTCTGTGAAATTAAATCACTTACGCAACAAAATGCATAGAGAATTTAAATCCATTATCACCTATTTTAACTTTTAGTTTTAAGTTATAGCTCACCAGCCATGAGTGTCAGTGATGTAAAACCAGATGCAGCATTCTAAGAGGCTCCTAATTATTATTTTTGCTTTGTTGGCAGACATGAAAGCAAAGTCGCCCATCTTAGAGAGAATTTGTAAAATAAAAAAATGCATGAAACGTCAATATGTAATTTGTGAGAGATGGTGCTAAAAGAACATGGTGGTGCTATACTGGAAAATCAGGGTATTTGCTGCAGGCAAAATCTAGTGTGCATCAATACTGAATTCTTTGCTACTCTTGGGAGCCAATTCTGACTACACCTCAATCACAGCCGGTAATTCACAAAGCTTAATCATTTTTTTTGTTCTCTCCTACTCAGATTGTGCTACCATTGCCTTTCTGTTACACCACAAAATGTTACATTCACACTCTAAGAAATTGATTTACTTTTATACAAAAGGAAGTTGACAACTGCTTGCTATGGTTCTGTGTATTTTATGAAAAGCAAACCAGTCAATGTTATTTTTACATTTTAGTAGACGCTCTTATCTAGAGCGACTTACAGTTAGTGAATGCATACAGTTTTCATACTGGCCCCCTGTGGGAATCGAACCCACAACCCTGGCATTGCAAGCGCCATGCTCTACCCACTGAGCTACAGGAGGGTCTCTCTACATAGTGTTATTATGCATTACTGAATCCAATTTATATACAGATGTAGGATCTTTATTTGAGCCAGTTTGCTACAGCAGGAAAATAATCCTGCAGCAACAGGAAATGCGAATTATTATGTGGATTATAATTAATTTACATTTTTGTAGGGGTTGATACATTTTCTTAAGGGAAAATCAAGTCTGAAATTTCAAAGTGGAAATTATATACTTCAGAAGCCTTTTTAAACCTCAACTATACTGCAAGTTTTAAATTTCCTGCATTGCAGGAAAGTTCTCCTGCAATAGGGTGATCCAATTAAGATTCTACATCTGTAGATTACCTTTGAGCTGTATTGGCACAAGTTAATGCTTTCCAAGGGGACTATAAGACACTTCCTAATATAAATTGTATTTGAACAACCTAATTTAGTGTTTGGTGGGATGGTAGAGCTTGGGGTTCGGCTATATTGCTTTGGATTAACTAGAACTTTCCGTTTTAATGGAAAATACATCCTAAAGAAATATCTAAATTACTCAGGGGAATAAAAAAAATGGGGCTGGGTAAAGATTGCCAGTTGCCACGGCAGAAGTGTTAATTTATTTATTCATTCATCAATCTAGTATCTTGTTTGGTTCAGTGTTTTCTCAGATAATTACCTGCAAAGCTTACCTGCCCAGCAACCCTATCCCCAACCGCAGTTTAAATTGATCTACACAGAGAGCAACCTTTACTCAAAGTGACTGTGCTGTCTACTGTCTGTGATGTCGCTATGTCAAAACATTGTTGTTTCATTGAGTTAATGTCATGTACCTTCTTCTTCTTCCTGCAGATTTACACGCGTTACGGAAAATGCTATACATTCAACTCTGGTTTGGATGGCAACCCAATGTTGACAACGTTAAAAGGCGGGACAGGAAATGGGCTGGAGATCATGTTAGATATCCAACAGGACGAATACTTACCTGTTTGGGGAGAGACAGGTGAGTACCCAGAGTACCACAATAACTGATCTGTCCATACATTTTGGGCAATGGTAGAATGAACTTTACACAACAACCAGCCAACTGACATGCATTTATTCAAGATTCCTTTCTAGCGCTGAATTTTACCTGTGCAGTATTACAACAACATAAAGTTAAAAAACGTGTCCAACACAACATTTATTGTCTCCATCCTGGGAAAAATAGTTAATTCTTAGCACTGCATTTTCAACATGTGGCTTTATCACAACAACAAATGTCCCATATCCAGTAAAAATACATATCTCATTCCCAACACAACAAGCAATGTCTCCGACCAGGGAACACAGACGAGCAGAGGTTTCTGTTGTTACATTCACTGGCCTGCTGTTGTATGTATCCACAGACGAGACCTCGTACGAAGCAGGCATCAAGGTTCAGATTCACAGCCAGGACGAGCCTCCCTTCATTGACCAGCTGGGATTTGGTGTGGCCCCTGGTTTTCAAACTTTTGTGTCATGTCAGCAGCAACTGGTACCTACTGCTTAGCCTTTTGCACAAACACCTTTCCCTTCCTTCCTTCCTTCCTTCCTTCCTTCCTTCCTTCCTTCCTTCCTTCCTTCCTTCCTTCCTTCCTTCCTTCCTTCCTTCCTTCCTTCCTTTTTTTCTACCTCAATCCTCCTGTCGCTCTGCTTTTTTCTGTGTTTTTATCCAAACCTCCAACCCTTCTTCCTCCTCCTGTCATTGGCTATACCTCTGTGTCTCAGAGCCTGGAGAAAAATATATTCTGTTTATCTTACTGTATAATGCATGGAATAACATGCGACCAGCGCAATCGCTAAATCTGAACAGAAACCGTCTAATGATTCTGAACTGAAGTAGTAACAATGTGATATTTGCTACCCAGTATGTATCCAACAAGGAAAAGGAGGGAAAGACAGATTGGATGTACCAAGCAGAAATTGTCTATAAATGTATTTACACTGTTATTGGTGAGCCAGAGCTACAGTACCCCAGGCAGTTCACACACAATCTCTGACAGCTGAAAAGTATAGTTTCCATATTATCTTGCTGTCACTGATCCCACTTGCATGGGAGAACAATAGCATAATATCTCTGTAGTGCTACAGATGTAATATCTTAATTTGATCACCCTGTTGCAGGAGGACGTTCCTACAATTCAGGAAATGTCAAACTTGTGGTGTATTTGAGGTTTTAAAAGGCTTCTGAGGTTTGTAATTTCCACTTTGAAATTTCAGACTTGATTTTCCCTTACGAAAAATGTATCAATTAATTATAATCCACATAATAATTCAAATGTCCTGTTGCTGCATGATTATTTTCCTGTTGTAGCAAACTGGCTCAAATTAAGATCCTACATCTGTACATAAATTGGATTCAGTCATGCATAATAACACTATGTAGAGAGAAAAATAAGATTTTCGGAAGACTTTGGTTTGCTTTTCATAAAATATACAGAACCATAACAAGCTGTTGCCAACTTGCTTTTATATAAGACTAAATCCATTTTGTGGTGTAACGAAAAGGCAATGGTAACACAATTATCATGGCTTTGAGTAAGAGAAGACAAACAAAATCATTAAGCTTTGTGAATTACCAGCTGTGACGGAAGTGTAGTCAGTCACCCAAGATTAGCACAGAATTCAGCAGAAATTCCACTGCTTCAGATGCTCTCTCTCTCTCACTCAAATCAATTCCTCTCGCTAAATAAATACAAATCATGAATGTTGGAGCATCTGGTACATTGAATCAGAAATATGTCCTGAGGATTTCATTTGAATGAAATAGAACTGAAAAAATACCTAGCTATAGGCTACAGACAGTGCCTGAACCACAGTCCTATACCGTAGCCTATATCTGTTGGGCACTGTGACCAGTCAAAATGGAGCAGCATCATCTACACTGAACAAAAAATATAAACACAACATGTAAAGTGTTGGTACCATGTTTCATGAGCTGAAATAAAAGACCCATGTGTATGGCGTCGTGTGGGCAAGCGGTTTGCTAATGTCAACACTGAACAGAGTGCCTCAAGGTGGTGGTGAGGTTATGGTATGGGCAAACATAAGCTACGAACACAATTGCATTTTATCAATGGCAATTTCAATGCACAGAGATACCGTGACGAGATCCTGAGGCCCATTGTCGTGCCATTCATCCGCCGCCATCACCTCATGTTTCAGCATGATAATACACGGCCCCATATCGCAAGGATCTGTACACAATTCCTGGAAGCTGAAAATGTCCCAGTTCTTCCATGGCCTAAATACTCACCAGACATGTCACCTATTGAGCATGTTTGGGATGCTCTGGATCGACATGTACGACAGTGTGTTCCAGTTCCCGCCAATATCCAACAACTTCACACAGCCATTGAAAAGGAGTGGGACAACATTCCACAGGCCACAATCAACAGCATGATCAACTCTATGTGAAGGAGATGTGTCGCGCTGCATGAGGCAAATGGTGGTCATATCAGATACTGACTGGTTTTCTGATCCAAGCCTCTATCTTTTTTTTAAGGTATCTGTGACCAACAGATGCATATCTGTATTCCCAGTCATGTGAAATCCAGAGATTAGGGCCTAATGAATTTATTTCAATTGACTGATTTCCTTAAATGAACTGTAACTCAGTAAAATATTTGAAGTTGTTGCATTTTGTGTTTATATTTTTGTTCAGTATAGTATCCATCATCCAATTGTCGGATACAAATATTAAAATCAATGTTATCTTCCATGAGGGCAGATGTCAGGACCACGAGAATCATTTTAATACTGAACTAAAACGTCCCTAAGAAGGCTGTATTCCACGTGGTCACAATGTCCATCTGTTTGCCAGACCCATAGGTAATCTATTTCACAGTCCTGTCATTGTCACTAACTGTAACCATATGATGGGATAACAGCCCCACTGTCATACTATACAGTACACAGATCCCAGGTTATATCAGTGAATGTCAAACATTAATTTCCTTGATCAAAAATGTATATATCTTATTCATCAGAATTCTTAGCTTTAGGCTACTTTAAGCTTTGTCAACCTAATCTTTTTTTTTGCTTTTTCATGTGTTGTGATAAAATCATGGACCCCTGTAGACTTCAAGGAAGTTGACAAGCCTGAATCTGAAATAGCTAATTGGTAAATCTCTTAACCATATACTATGGTCATTAATAGCCCCTCTTAGCAGTGTCCTTTTGAGGTGTGCACCCAACAGTTCCTTCAATAATAGAACAGGTGCATGTCCATAATACCCACATTGATTTTCACATCAAAACCCAAACATGTCAAGGGGTGCTGAAGGTGGGTGTGGTGCAGGAATCAAGCGCAGGACGCAGAAGCTAAGTCCAAAAGACTTTAGTGAATTATTCACGTAGTACACGAGAACAATAAGCCCGGAGGCGAAATAAAGGCGCACACAGGCGTCAAACAAAAGGCGCACTAACATGTGCGAAAACCTCTCCAAACAACGGAGGGAAGATACGTAGCTCAGAACACCCAACAGAAGAGCAATCACACACAACACCATACACACACAACGAGAACTAAATAGGACACTAATGAGGACTAACTAGACACAGGTGTACAACATCAAGACAAAACCAAACGAACATGAAACATAGATCGGTGGCAGCTAGTACTCCGGGGACGACGACCGCCGAAACCTGCCCGAACAAGGAAGAGGAGCAGCCTCGGCCGAAACCGTGACAGTACCCCCCCCCCCCTTGACGCGCGGCTCCAGCCGTGCGCCGACCCCGGCCTCGGGGACGACCAGGAGGGCGCGGAGCAGGGCGCGCGGGATGGTCCCGGTGGAACTCCGACAGGAGAGATGGGTCTAGGATGTCCCTCCGCGGCACCCAGCACCGCTCCTCCGGGCCGTACCCCTCCCACTCCATGAGATACTGGAGACCCCCCATCCGGCGTCTAGAGTCCAAGATGGACCGAACGGTGTACGCCGGAGCCCCCTCGATGTCCAGTGGGGGCGGAGGAGTCTCTCCTATCTCACCTTCCTGGAGTGGACCAGCTACCACCGGCCTGAGAAGAGACACATGGAACGAGGGGTTAATATTCTTATATTCAACAGGCAGATGTAACCTATAACACACCTCGTTCAATCTTCTCAGGACTTTAAAAGGCCCCACAAACCGCCGACCCAGCTTCCGGCAGGGCAGGCGGAGGGGTAGGTTTCTGGTAGAGAGCCAGACTCGATCTCAGGGTGCGTACACCGGCCCCTCACTGCGGTGGAGATCGGCGCTCGCCTTGTGACGACGGATGGCCCGCTGCAGGTGGACGTGTGCAGTGTTCCACGTCTCCTCCGAGCGCCTCATCCAATCAACCACCGCAGGGGCCTCGATCTGGCTCTGCTGCCAAGGTGCCAGAACCGGCTGGTAACCTAACACACATTGGAAGGGGGTTAGGTTGGTAGAGGAGTGGCGGAGAGAGTTCTGGGCCATCTCGGCCCAGGGAATGTACCGAGCCCACTCCTCAGGCCGGTCCTGGCAATACGACCTCAGAAACCTACCCACATCCTGGTTGACTCGTTCTACCTGCCCGTTACTCTCCGGGTGGTACCCTGAGGTAAGGCTCACCGAGAACCCCAAACGCTCCATGAACGCTCTCCATACTCGGGAGGTAAACTGGGGGCCTCGATCAGACACTATATCCTCGGGTACCCCGTAATGCCGGAAGACGTGGGTAAATAGTGCCTCTGCGGTTTGTAGGGCAGTAGGAAGACCCGACATAGGGAGAAGACGACAGGCCTTAGAGAACCGGTCCACAACGACCAGGATGGTGGTATTCCCCTGAGAGAGGGGAAGGTCTGTCACAAAATCCACCGAGAGGTGGGACCATGGTCGTTGTGGAACGGGCAGGGGTTGTAACTTACCCCTGGGCAGGTGTCTGGGCGCCTTACACTGGGCGCACACCGAGCAGGAGGAGACATAAACCCTCACATCCCTGGCTAACGTGGGCCACCAGTATTTAGTGCTAAGACAATGCACTGTCCGGCCAATACCCGGATGTCCAGAGGAGGGTGACGTGTGAGCCCAGTAAATGAGTCGATCCCGAATCTCGAGCGGAACGTACTTCCGACCCTCAGGACACTGTGGAGGGCTGGGGTCGGTACGCAACGCTCGCTCGATTTCAGCATCGACCTCCCACACCACCGGTGCCACAAGACAAGACTCCGGTAGTATGGGAGTAGGCTCAACGGACATCTCCTCCGTGTCATACCGCCGGGACAGCGCATCTGCCTTACCATTCTGGGACCCAGGGATGTACGTGATTTTAAATACGAACCTGGCGAGAAACATACTCCATCGAGCCTGGCGAGGGTTCAGTCTCCTCGCTGCCCGGATGTACTCCAGGTTCCGATGGTCAGTCAAAATGAGGAAAGGGTGTTGAGCCCCCTCAAGCCAATGCCTCCACACCTTAAGGGCCTGAACTACAGCTAACAGCTCCCTGTCCCCGACGTCATAATTTCGCTCCGCCGGGCTGAGCTTTTTAGAGTAAAAGGCACAGGGGCGGAGTTTAGGTGGCGTGCCAGACCGTTGAGAGAGTACGGCCCCTATACCGGCCTCAGACGCGTCCACCTCGACCTGAAAGGGTAATGCGGGGTCCGGATGCGCCAGCACCGGAGCCGACGTAAACAGGTCCTTCAGTCTCCTAAAGGCCCTGTCCGCATCAGCTGACCACTGCAGGCGCACCGGACCCCCTTTCAGAAGGGACATGATGGGAGCTGCCACCTGTCCAAAACCCCGGATAAACCTCCGGTAGTAATTCGCAAAGCCCAAGAACTGCTGCACCTCTTTGACAGTGGTTGGCGTTTGCTAATTACGCACAGCTGACACACGATCCACCTCCATTCTCACCCCTGACGCGGACAACCGATAACCCAAAAAGGAGACCGACTCCTGGAAAAACAGACATTTCTCTGCCTTGACATATAGGTCGTGCTCCAACAGCCTCCTCAATACACGACGCACCAGGGCTATATGCTCGGCTCGGGTAGACGAGTACACTAGAATGTCATCAATGTACACAACCACCCCTTGCCCCTGCATATCCCGGAAAATGTCATCTACGAAGGATTGGAAGACTGATGGAGCATTCATCAACCCATATGGCATGACGAGATACTCGAAATGACCTGACGTGGTACTAAACGCTGTTTTCCATTCGTCGCCCTCCCTAATGCGCACCAAGTTATACGCGCTCCTGAGATCCAGTTTTGTGAAAAACCGCGCTCCATGCAATGACTCCGTCATGGTCGCAATCAGAGGGAGTGGATAACTGTATTTCACAGTAATCTGATTGAGACCACGGTAATCGATGCACGGGCGCAACCCTCCATCTTTTTTCTTCACAAAAAAGAAGCTAGAGGAGGCGGGAGAAGTGGAGGGCCGTATGTATCCCTGTCTCAAAGATTCGGCTATGTAAGTTTCCATAGCTTTTCTCTCCTCTTGAGACAAAGGATACACGTGGCTCCGTGGGAGCGCTGCTCCTGCCTGGAGATCAATCGCACAATCCCCCTGTCTATGAGGAGGCAACTGCGTCGCCCTAGCTTTACTAAACACGAGAGCTAAATCCCCATATTCAGGCGGAATGTGCAGTGCGAGCACTTGGTTTGGACTTTCCACAGAAGTCGCCCCTACGGAAACACCCAGACATCGCCCCTCACACTGAGCAGACCACCCATTGAGAGCCCTCTGTTGCCACGAAATAGCAGGGTTATGGGTGCTTAACCAGGGAATTCCCAGCACCACCGGGTACGCAGGAGAGTCGATCAGATACAACTGTATAGTCTCTTCATGACCCCCCTGCGCACACATCCTAAGTGGCGCTGTGACTTCCCTAATCAACCCCGACCCCAACGGGCGGCTATCTAAAGCATGAACGGGAAAAGGCTTGTCAACAGGCAGGAGAGGGATCCCTAAATCTAAACAAAACTTCCGATCAACAAAATTCCCAGCTGCGCCTGAATCTACTAGCGCCTTATGCTGGGAATGAGGTGCAACCTGTGGAAAACAAACAGGTATACAAAAGGCGCACACAGGCGTCAAACAAAAGGCGCACTAACATGTGCGAAAACCTCTCCAAACAACGGAGGGAAGATACGTAGCTCAGAACACCCAACAGAAGAGCAATCACACACAACACCATACACACACAACGAGAACTAAATAGGACACTAATGAGGACTAACTAGACACAGGTGTACAACATCAAGACAAAACCAAACGAACATGAAACATAGATCGGTGGCAGCTAGTACTCCGGGGACGACGACCGCCGAAACCTGCCCGAACAAGGAGGAGGAGCAGCCTCAGCCGAAACCGTGATAAAACAAATCAAAATTTCTCATACGAATGTGTTTTTCTTCTACGGCATAATCATTTAAGAGGATAGAAAATAGTATTACAAACACTGCACCAGGGCCGGTTCCAGGCAGAAGAGACATACAGTGGGGAAAAAAGTATTTAGTCAGCCACCAATTGTGCAAGTTCTCCCACTTAAAAAGATGAGAGAGGCCTGTAATTTTCATCATAGGTACACGTCAACTATGACAGACAAAATTAGATTTTTTTTCTCCAGGAAATCACATTGTAGGATTTTTAATGAATTTATTTGCAAATTATGGTGGAAAATAAGTATTTGGTCACCTACAAACAAGCAAGATTTCTGGCTCTCACAGACCTGTAACTTCTTCTTTAAGAGGCTCCTCTGTCCTCCACTCATTACCTGTATTAATGGCACCTGTTTGAACTTGTTATCAGTATAAAATACACCTGTCCACAACCTCAAACAGTCACACTCCAAACTCCACTATGGCCAAGACCAAAGAGCTGTCAAAGGACACCAGAAACAAAATTGTAGACCTGCACCAGGCTGGGAAGACTGAATCTGCAATAGGTAAGCAGCTTGGTTTGAAGAAATCAACTGTGGGAGCAATTATTAGGAAATGGAAGACATACAAGACCACTGATAATCTCCCTCGATCTGGGGCTCCACGCAAGATCTCACCCCGTGGGGTCAAAATGATCACAAGAACGGTGAGCAAAAATCCCAGAACCACACGGGGGGACCTAGTGAATGACCTGCAGATAGCTGGGACCAAATTAACAAAGCCCACCATCAGTAACACACTACGCCGCCAGGGACTCAAATCCTGCAGTGCCAGACGTGTCCCCCTGCTTAAGCCAGTACATGTCCAGGCCCGTCTGAAGTTTGCTAGAGTGCATTTGGATGATCCAGAAGAGGATTGGGAGAATGTCATATGGTCAGATGAAACCAAAATAGAACTTTTTGGTAAAAACTCAACTCGTCGTGTTTGGAGGACAAAGAATGCTGAGTTGCATCCAAAGAACACCATACCTACTGTGAAGTATGGGGGTGGAAACATCATGCTTTGGGGCTGTTTTTCTGCAAAGGGACCAGGACGACTGATCCGTGTAAAGGAAAGAATGAATGGGGCCATGTATCGTGAGATTTTGAGTGAAAACCTCCTTCCATCAGCAAGGGCATTGAAGATGAAACGTGGCTGGGTCTTTCAGCATGACAATGATCCCAAACACACCGCCCGGGCAACGAAGGAGTGGCTTCGTAAGAAGCATTTCAAGGTCCTGGAGTGGCCTAGCCAGTCTCCAGATCTCAACCCCATAGAAAATCTTTGGAGGGAGTTGAAAGTCCGTGTTGCCCAGCGACAGCCCCAAAACATCACTGCTCTAGAGGAGATCTGCATGGAGGAATGGGCCAAAATACCAGCAACAGTGTGTGAAAACCTTGTGAAGACTTACAGAAAACGTTTGACCTGTGTCATTGCCAACAAAGGGTATATAACAAAGTATTGAGAAACTTTTGTTATTGACCAAATACTTATCTTCCACCATAATTTGCAAATAAATTCATTAAAAATCCTACAATGTGATTTTCTGGATTTTTTTTCCTCATTTTGTCTGTCATAGTTGACGTGTACCTATGATGAAAATTACAGGCCTCTCTCATCTTTTTAAGTGGGAGAACTTGCACAATTGGTGGCTGACTAAATACTTTTTTCCCCACTGTAGATGGTCTCAACTTACTATTGAGAGTAAGAATAGTAGAATACACCAGGTGGAATTTCGAAATGTGGTTGTGCATCAGCAGTTTCTCTCTTGTTATGTCAGTCACTGACAGTCACTCAATTTGCCATGTCAGCTAGCAACTTTTAGATTGGTATTTAGTCTAGCCAGCTATCTAAACATGAAGTAATCATGGCCAAATACCGACCGGGCACACAGGGCACGTGCCTGGGGACCCTGATTTATTTTGTCATTCTCACTCAGATATCATATTAACATGGCATAAGTAATTACAAAATGTGTAGAATTGCAGGAAATGTGCTTTAAAACGGCAAAAATTTATCTCAACCACATGACAAAATGGGTAGAATTCCTGGAAATTTGCTCTAAAACTGCAAATTAATTCTCTGCCCAGTGGCATAATGAGTAGAATTGCATGAAATGTGTTATAAAATTGCAGTTTTCTCTCCGCCCCATGGCAAAATGTAGAGAATTGCAGAAAACTTGCTTTAAAATTGCACATTTTGTCTACGGCCCATGGCAAAATGTGGAGAATTGCATTTTTCTCTCCACCGTCAAGAGGGGGGCCACTAAAATGTTTTGCCACGAGGTGGGATGCCCCCCAAACAAATCTCGCTTAGGGCTCCCAAAAGGCTAGAGCCGGCCCGGCCCTGCACTGCACATTGTTTTTTTGTCCATAAAAGAAAGTCTAATAAAATCTACTGCAATAACATGCCACTCAGGCTGCAGCTTGTGAAATCCTGTGGATTGAAAACAGTGACAGGACGGTGAAATACAGCTGTGATCTTCTGACAGATATTTTCTTTGGCAACTACTTTATTTTAAAGGACCTCAACAAAGTGTCACTGATTTCACAATGTCACGTTTTATACACCCATTGAAGATACAAATCTCATTAGGTGTCAGAACTCAGTTTCTCTTGAGTAGATGTCAGTGAAAACTCCTTCAGGGTTTGTAGCACTTTTCCTACTGAATGAGTTACAAATTCTAATCATTACGTTTAGAAATAAATTATAATACCTAGAATTACACCTTGATCTAAAAGTTCTTCAAAAAAGCCTTTGATCCCAGAGAAGATATTATATTGTACAAGTCACAAGTTTCTTCAAAATCCCTCTCGCCATATTCTACAGAATAACATGGGGTTATCGGTGCAGTGCATCTCTAAAAAAGACAATTGGACACAACAATCCAAACAACTGAATTCAATCGACTTCCTTTGTAAAGCAGATACAGTGCCTTTCAAAAGTATTCACCCCCCTTGGCGTTTTTCCTATTTTGTTGCATTACAACCTGTAATTTAAATGGATTTTTATTTGGATTTCATGTAATGGACATACACAAAATAGTCCCAATTGGTGAAGTGAAATGAAAAAAATAACTTGTTTCAAAAAATTATAATAAATAAATAACATAAAAGTGGTGCGTGCATATGTATTCACCCCCTTTGCTATGAAGCCCCTAAATAAGATCTGGTGCAACCAATTACCTTCAGAAGTCACATAATTAGTTAAATAAAGTTCACCTGTGTGCAATCGAAGTGTCACATGATCTCATTAAATATACACCTGTTCTGAAAGGCCTCAGAGTCTGCAACACCACCAAGCAAGCGGCATCATGAAGACCAAGGAGCTCTCCAAACAGGTCAGGGACAAACAAAGATCAAGGTTGGGTTATACAAAAATATCAGAAACTTTGAACATCCCACAGAGCACCATTAAATCCATTATTAAAAAATAGAAAGAATATGGCACCACAACAAACCTGCCAAGAGAGGGCCGCCCACCAAAACTCACGGAACAGGCAAGGAGGGCATTAATCAGAGAGGCAACAAAGAGACCAAAGATAATCCTAAGGAGCTGTCCATAGGACCACTTTAAGACGTACACTCCACAGAGCTGGGCTTTATGGAAGAGTGGCCAGAAAAAAGCCATTGCTTAAAGAAACAAATAAGCAAACACGTTTGGTGTTCGCCAAAAGGCATGTGGGAGACTCCCCAAACATATGGAAGAAGGTACTCTGGTCAGATGAGACTAAAATTGAGCTTTTGAGCCATCAAGGAAAACGCTATGTCTGGCACAAACCCAACAACTCTCATCACCCGAGAACACTATCCCCACAGTGAAGCATGGTGGTGGCAGCATCATGCTGTGGGGATGTTTTTCATCGGCAGGGACTGGGAAACTGGTCAGAATTGAAGGAATACAGGGATATTCTTGAGGGAAACCTGTTTCAGTCTTCCAGAGATTTGAGACTGGGATGGAGGTTCACCATCCAGCAGGACAATGACCCTAAGCATACTGCTAAAGCAACACTTGAGTGGTTTAAGGGGAAACCTCTAAATGTGTTGGAATGGCCTAGTCAAAGCCCAGACCTCAATCCAATCGAGAATCTGTGGTATGACTTAAAGATTGCTGTACACCAGCGGAACCCATCCAACTTGAAGGAGCTGGAGCAGTTTTGCCTTGAAGAATGGGCAAAAATCCCAGTGGCTAGATGTGCCAAGCTTATAAAGACATACCCCAAGAGACTTGCAGCTGTAATTGCTGCAAAAGGTGGCTTTTCAAAGTATTGACTTTGGGGGGATGAATAGTTATGCACGCTCAAGTTTTCTGTTTTTTTGTTTTATTTCTTGTTTGTTTCACAAAAAAAAATATTTTGCATCTTCAAAGTGGTAGACATGTTGTGTAAATCAAATGATACAAACCCCCAAAAATCCATTTTAATTCCAGGTTTTAAGGCAACAAAATAGGAAAAATGCCAAGGGGGGTGAATACTTTCGCAAGCCACTGTATGTAAAGGTGATATGTAAATTAATCTGCTCTAATGACTAGAGCAATACATTTATAATAATTGGACTGAATTGATTAGTGTGCCATTTAAATCTGATAGGAAGCATCTATCATACTAGTAATACCATCTCAAATGAATCCAAATTGATTGCTACATTTTTAACCCCATATATATCCTTTCGATTATTTAATGCTTTTCAAACCCTTTTCAAAGGGACTGATCAATATATCAATATATGATTATACTTCCATTCACCAGAACCACCCATATCTGCCTCACTTCAACCATATGATACAAACAGGTAACCCTCTCCCAATCTCAATGGAAGAAAAGTCTGAACTAAAACCAGTCTTTAAAGGACAACTTCATTCTGCACCAACCAAATATAATAACTTCGGGTGGAAATTTGGATCACTATTTTTACCAACAATCAAGCTTCGAGTGGCCGAGATCAATTATTGCGAGATGGCTGAATGACTAGAAATTAAAGTTTCTGAACCAATTTGGGGTTTGAGTCCTCAGACCTGGGCTCAGCTGTTTTGGGGTCTCAGTAAGATGAAAACCTATAGGTTGGCTGGCTGGCTGCTTATATCGGGGGCCAAACCAAGGGCTTTGACAGATGTTGTCCGTTGCATCACTGTTGCTGCTCTCTGTTTGTGGTGACGTGTTCAACTGGTCCCTCCCCTAAATGAGAAGTCCCATGAGGCCGGAGTAAAGGTTCAGATTCACACTCAGTCAGAGCCTCCTCTCCCCCACCAGCTGGGCTTTGGGGTTGAACCCCAGGCTTCCAAACGTTAGTTTCCTCCCAAGAGCAGCGGGTAGCATTCCGTAGCATACCGTGGTGTACCATAGCATACCGTAGCGTACTGTAGCTTACCGTAGCGTACTGTAGCTTACCGTAGCATACTGTAGCATACCATATGTACCGTAGCATACATAGCGAACTACCCAATCTCATTACCCGTCAAGTCTTCATGATGGAATGGACCAATCACCTCCCTCCATGTGGCTATAGTGACCACATTTCAACTTCTGTCCCTTCCTGGTTCATCTCTGTCTTCTGTCTCTTCATAACTACCATCGCTATAGAATATCAGCACATAATGCTATCCTTTCCAGCTAACACATTAAACACTCATTATCCAGTCTTTGTCTTCATAAAAGCTGTTGTATATGGTGCAACTAATATTATTATGCAGTTATGTTTAGTTTGTTTTGTTGTTTTTGGGCTTTGCATTTGAATGTTGTATGCTGCTGGGATAATCTACATCTGGTTAATGTCTCCTATTGGCCAATCGTTGTGTTTAATGAAGTTTTATTAATCAATCAATCAATCAATCAATTTTATTTTATATAGCCCTTCTTACATCAGCTAATATCTCGAAGTGCTGTACAGAAACCCAGCCTAAAACCCCAAACAGCTAGTAATGCAGGTGTAGAAGCACGGTGGCTAGGAAAAACTCCCTAGAAAGGCGAAAACCTAGGAAGAAACCTAGAGAGGAACCAGGCTATGAGGGGTGGCCAGTCCTCTTCTGGCTGTGCCGGGTGGAGATTATAACAGAACCATGCCAAGATGTTCAAAAATGTTCATAAGTGACAAGCATGGTCAAATAATAATCAGGAATAAATCTCAGTTGGCTTTTCATAGCCGATCATTAAGAGTTTGAAAACAGCAGGTCTGGGACAGGTAGGGGTTCCATAACCGCAGGCAGAACAGTTTAAACTGGAATAGCAGCAAGGCCAGGCGGACTGGGGACAGCAAGGAGTCACCATGGCCGGTAGTCCCGACGTATGGTCCTAGGGCTCAGGTCTCTCAGTTGGCTTTTCATAGCCGATCATTAAGAGTTGAAAACAGCAGGTCTGGGACAGGTAGGGGTTTCGTAGCCGCAGGCAGAACAGTTGAAACTGGAATAGCAGCAAGGCCAGGCGGACTGGGGACAGCAAGGTGTCATCATGCCCGGTAGTCCTGACGTATGGTCCTAGGGCTCAGGTTCTCAGAGAGAAAGAGAGAACGAGAGAATTAGAGAGAGCATACTTAAATTCACACAGGACACTGGATAAGACAGGAGAAGTACTCCAGGTATAACCAACTAACCCCAGCCCCCCGACACATAAACTACTGCAGCATAAATACTGGAGGCTGAGACAGGAGCGGTCCGGAGACACTGTGGCCCCATCCGAAGAAACCCCCGGACAGGGCCAAACAGGAAGGATATAACCCCACCCACTCCGCCAAAGCACAGCCCCCGCACCACTAGAGGGATATCCCCAACCACCAACTTACAATCCTGAGACAAGGCCGAGTATAGCCCACAGAGGTCTCCACCACAGCACCAACCCAGACAGGAAGATCACGTCAGTAACTCAACCCACTCAAGTGACGCACCCCTCCCAGGGACGGCATGAAAGAGCACCAGCAAGCCAGTGACTCAGCCCCTGCAACAGGGTTAGAGGCAGAGAACCCCAGTGGAGAGGGGAACCGGCCTGGCAGAGACAGCAAGGGCTGTTCGTTGCTCCAGCCTTTCCGTTCACCTTCACACTCCTGGGCCAGACTACACTCAATCATATGACCTACTGAAGAGATAAGTCTTCAGTAAAGACTTAAAGGTTGAGACTGAGTCTGCGTCTGCGTCTCTCACATGGGTAGGCAGACTGTTCCATAAAAATGGAGATCTATAGGAGAAAGCCCTGCCTCCCGCTGTTTGCTTAGAAATTCTAGGGACAATTAGGAGGCCTGCGTCTTGTGACCGTAGCGTACGTATTGGTATGTACGGCAGGACCAACTCGGAAAGATAGGTAGGAGCAAGCCCATGTAACGCTTTATAGGTTAACAGTAAAACCTTGAAATCAGCCCTTGCCTTAACAGGAAGCCAGTGTAGGGAAGCTAGCACTGGAGTAATATGATCAAATTTCTTGGTTCTAGTCAGGATTCTAGCAGCCGTATTTAGCACTAACTGAAGTTTATTTAGTGCTTTATCCGGGTAGCCGGAAAATAGAGCATTGCAGTAGTCTAACCTAGAAGTAACAAATGCATGGATTAATTTTTCTGCATCATTTTTGGACAGAAAATTTCTGATTTTTGCAATGTTACGTAGATGGAAAAAAGCTGTCCTTGAAACAGTCTTGATATGTTCGTCAAAAGAGAGATCAGGGTCAAGAGTAACGCCTAGGTCCTTCACAGTTTTATTTGAGACGACTTTACAACCATCAAGATGAATTGTCAGATTTAACAGAAGATCTCTTTGTTTCTTGGGACCTAGAACAAGCATCTCTGTTTTGTCCGAGTTTAAAAGTAAAAAGTTTTCAGCCATCCACTTCCTTATGTCTGAAACACAGGCTTCTAGCGAGGACCCTCTTACAGTAAGGTCCTAGGAGACATTAACCAGATGTAGAGTATCCCAGCAGTATGCAACATTCAAATGCAAAGCACAAAAACAATAAAACAAATAAACGTACTGTAACTGCACAATAATATTGGTTGCACCATATTCAACAGCTTGTATGAAGACAAAGACTGGTTAATGAGTGTTTAATGTCTAGAGGGCCTGTTATTGCTCTGGGTTTTTATTTCCTACATGGACAATGTTTATGAGAGCCTGTACTCTGGCAATAAAGTTCCATAAAGACTTAATCAAGTATTCAATTTCAAGTCACTTCATGACTTACTGGCACTCTGTCTCTGTCACACTCAATCTTCCAATGCATGTAGATGCTAGAGAAGGTCAGGGGTAGATTTGGGGAATATGATTGAGAAGTTCTCTAAGAAAATCTCTAAGCCACACCAAGGTCTTTTTCAGTTATCTGTTATGCCCAATGGGCTATGTGCTTCTCTGAATGTTGGTACATACACAAATAAGTATAAAACGTAAAATAGTAAGTCAGTTATTTGTTGTTGGCGTTAGTATCCAGGTAAATTATACGTGAATGTTTGTACGGATTATCAGTATTTTTAGCAATTGTTTTGCTGAATGCACAAATTGACTCCCACCCTCCGTTCTTCTCTGATAAGCAAGTAGCAGGTGTCTGTTGACATAGACTGTCATAAACAATGTCTACAATTAGGTGACTAAAAGGCATGTTGGTGGTAAAATATCAATGCGACCAATGAGAAGAAAAAAAAGAAAGAACTCAAAGAGACTTCATTAAATAAAGAGTAACGTGAAGTTCAGCACTAATCCACTGGGGCTAGGAACTCAATCAAGTATTCAATTATAATCTATTAATCTAGTCTGGAAATCGTCCACTTTCGGCTATGCATATTTAAACACAGTTTGAAGGCAATGCTACTCCGAGTCCCTGAGATACTGATGAAGATAATGGTCTTCACTTTGACTAAAATGAGGCCAGAAAAGTATCTATTCTTTGTAGGATCTTAACAATTAACTTTAATTAGGTAGATAGGACTGGTAAAGGGTATAGTAGTGTGATGAAAATAGTTTATCAGGGACAAATACCCCCTCCAACATAGTTTGAATAACATTGTGTTTTTGTTACCATTCAGTACATCACAATTAGCTACATTCCTTCCTAAAATATAGGACGTCAAGGTTTGCATAAAGTCTGTTTTAAGACATTGTATTCAACTACAAACCTCATAAACATACTACATACTGTAGGCCTATACAGTAGCACGTTCCCTGGGAAGTTTTAAAAACAATAATTCTCCATTAATTGTGGTGTCCTGTCTGAAGCTATACATTTACAGATTATATTTACCCTGTCTCCATACCCTCCATAGTACTCTGCTTTCCTTTCAGACTTAGACCTGACCTGCATCAGTGATTATCTGCATGGTGTCTGCTTGCTGCTTTCTTTGAGCTGTGTTTACCAGTTACACCGTAGTCTGAGTGGAATATTCTTATAAACAGAATCCAGAGAACATGTCTTTATTTCATTATGTTCCCTTGTAAAATGTTCTATACATTTTTTTTTGCTTTTAGTCTGCTTGTGTGGATTTCCTGCTGGGCTTGACTAGCTGTTGTTGACAGTGGTTCCTATACTGTGTCAATATACTGAGGGGAAACCTGTGCTCTGTTCTGTCCCAGCTTCAGTACCTCCCTCCCCCTTGGGGAGACTGCAAGTCCACTCCCATCGACTCAGAGTTCTTCTCCACGTACAGCATCACAGCCTGCCGTATCGACTGTGAGACACGCTACCTGGTGGAGAACTGTAACTGCAGGATGGTCCACATGCCCGGTACTCACACACATCTTGCTTGACCATCACATAGTTCATCAATGGAATATGATTAATAATGTTTTCTGTGTTGTTGTTGTTGTTGTTATCCATAGGAATATGTAGTGATGTTAATGGGATGAAGTTGACATATTTGTTTTGTCCTTTCTCTCTCTCTCTCTCTCTCTGACGTGTTGAATAGGGACCTCAACGGTATGCACACCCGAGCAGTACAAAGACTGTGCAGACCCAGCTTTAGGTAAGGCAGAAACAATAGTAATGATATAAGGATTAGGAGTATGAACCAGTTATCACTGATCAGTAGATACACCACACAACATTTTACTTTGAGATATGAGTAAGAAAGCATTTATACAATACAGCATTTTGAAATAAGGAACTGCTGAGCAGCAAAGGTTGTTTTTGCAGCTTCTTTTGAATTGCACTACTTTTTGTCATGGGGCCTATAGTGAATTGGGCCCAGGACTGCCATTCTATTGTCATCCCCCACAGACTTCTTGGTAGAGAAAGACAATGACTACTGTGTGTGTGAGACACCCTGCAGCATGACACGCTATGGCAAGGAGCTGTCCATGGTGAAAATACCCAGTAAAGCCTCTGCCAAATATCTGGCCAAGAAATTCAACAAAACTGAACAATACATCGGGTAAGTTTCTGGATAGTTAAAGTGAGTTAACATACTGTAAAACTTCAATTAAATACAGTCTCAACTAGCTGCCTGTCCCTATTAATAGCCGGCAACGGCACACATTTCAGCAAATGAATGCCTGTTTCAAAGAAACGCCGGGTTTAAATGAATTATTTACAATTTACCATGAAATGTTTGCTAGGTTTAATGTTAGATTTGTTACATTAAATAATTCAGTAATGACTCTGAAAAAATATGGCAATCATCTGTTTTTATCGCTATCAAGAAACTGCTAGCCATTGGCTGCTAACAGCTGAGAACTTCTAGCTAACTGGCAAGCACGAAAACAGTTAACAACTTCGGGAGTACAGACCCCCAGAAATCGTCCGATCATGCTCTAGTGGCGAAAGTAAGAAATGCCGAAAATGCACAGTCAAAGAGGAGAATAATTATTCTGTCAAGGAAGTTTTCTTTTATTTTAAATAGAGGTATACTTAGACAAAATAAATGTGACACAGTGTGTGAATGATAACACATTAATGCAGGAAATTAAGAAATTGATTAAAATGCTGGAAGTGGATTAAACAATGAACTATGCAAATGAGCAAAAGTTTACATCAAGGAAATAGAAGCCTGGCTCAAACAGAAGCCTCTATCTATTAAGCGCCTGTTGTGTTCAGTGATTTAAGCAAATAATCACCCGGGCTATTAATTGAAGTTTTACGGTAAGTGACGTAACGATCATAGCATTTTGATGAAAATAAATCATATCATTAAAGTATGATATTGGTCTCCACCGTTCACCTTTAATGTAAAGTAATGCAAAATGTCTCAGAATTAGTCAATTAAATCAATCAATTGTATCTCTAAGATGTACATTATAATGTAACACCTTTTCTATTTATTTGTTTTTGTCTCTAGAGAAAACTTACTAGTCCTGGACATCTTCTTTGAGGCGTTGAATTATGAGAAGATTGAACAGAAGAAGGCGTATGAAATTGCAGGGTTGCTTGGTGAGAGATTGTTTCAAGTTTTCCCATCAGGTTCATTATCTGTTTTTACAGACTGAGAGGAAACACACTAGACCTGAACATCACATCCACAGCAAGCATTACATGTTGTCCCATTGTGTGATCATGCCTGCTGGGCTAAACTCCTTTTAAGACTATTTTATTTGAACCTGTAAGACTCGGTCGAATGCATTTTTATAATGTACTTGAAAAGAGCACTCAGTCAGGAGAAAAGCAAAGTCTGGATGGACAGTTTCTGGTCTGAGTCTGACAGCTCTCCTCATCTCACTGAGAGACACTGAGAGTTAAAGTTTCAGGAATCATTTTGTGCACTGTGTTATTATCTGTCTGACGGTGGTATTGTCTGTCTGTTTTTACATTATTTAGCAGACGCTCTTATCCAGAGCAACTTACAGGAGCAATTAGGGTTAAGTGCCTTGCTCAAGGGCACATCGACAGATTTTTCACCTAGTTGGCTCGGGGATTAGAACCAGCGACCTTTTGGTTACTGGCACAACGCTCTTAACCACTAAGCTACCTGCCGACTGTAGTATTGTCTGTCTGACTGTGGTATTGTCTGTCTGACTGTGGTATTGTCTGTCTGACTGTGGTATTGTCTGTCTGACTGTGGTATTGTCTGTCTGACTGTGGTATTGCCTGTTCATGTCTTTTCATCTGTCATCCTCTTTTCAGGTGACATTGGTGGCCAGATGGGTCTGTTCATTGGAGCCAGTGTTTTAACGATACTGGAAATATTTGACTACTTATATGAGGTAAAGTGGAGGCATTCACATTTGTTTAATCACTTAAAGGTATTCTCAAGGAGTAGAGTTGGGGTTATATGTTGAATGTACACAATTCATTCATGATGATGAAGTATCTGTGTTCAACTATTTGCATTGTCTGGTTTGTTGTGATGTTAACGAGATGCTCTTGTATTTAGGTATTTAAGGATAAAGTTTTGGGTTACTTCATGCGCAAGAAACGACCGCAGCGTTGTCCGAGCGACAATCTGGTAATTTGAGTCTCCCACAATGCACTGGTTTGTAGTTCTGCACTGGACTACAAACAAAGTAATGCACTGTAATGTGTCAGAATCTCAAGCCTTTTTCATGACCAATCAATGACAGATGTGGAACGCAAATCAAAGTGAGCACTTTTTCTTTAGTTATATACAGTGCCTTCAGAAAGTATTCATACCCCTTGACTTATTCCACATTTTGTTGTGTTACAGTCTGAATTCAAAATTGATTAAATATATATATTTTCTCACCCATCTACACACAATACCCCATAATGACAAAGTGAAAACATGTTTTTAGACATTTTGGCACATTTATTGAAAATGAAATACAGAAATATCTAATTTACATAAGTATTCACACCCCTGAGTCAATACTTTGTAGAATCACTTTGGCAGCGATTATAGCTGTGAGTCTTTCTGGGTACGTCTCTAAGAGCTTTCCACACCTGGATTGTGCAACATTTGCGCATTATTCTTTTGATCATTGCTAGACAACCATTTTCAGGTCTTGCCATAGATTTTGAAATAGATTTAAGTCAAAGCTGTAACTCGGCCATTCAGGAGCATCCACTGTCTTCTTGGTAGGCAACTCCAGTGTAGATTTGGCCTTGTGTTTTAGGTTATTGTCCTGCTGTAGTAGATTTAAGTCAAAACTGTAACTCGTGCCATTCAGGAGCATTTACTGTCTTCTTGGTAAGCAACTCCAGTGTAGATTTGGCCTTGGGTTTTAAGTTATTGTCCTGCTGAAAGGTGAATTAATCTCCCAGTGTCTGGTGGAAAGCAGACTGAACCAGGTTTTCCTCTAGGATTTTGCCTGTGCTTAGCTTCATTCCGTTTCTTCTTTATCCTGAAAAACTCCTCAGTCCTTAACGATTACAAGCATACCCATAACATGATGCAGCCAACACTATGCTTGAAAATATGGTAGTCAGTGGTACTCAGTAATGTGTTGTATTGGATTTGCCCCAAACATAACACTTTGTATTCAGGACAAAAAAGTGAATTGCTTTGCCACATTTTTTGCAGTATTACTTTAGTGCCATGTTGCAAACAGGATGCATGTTTTGGAATATTTTTTATTCTGTACAGGCTTCCTTCTTTTACCTCTGTCAATTAGGTTAGTATTGAGGAGTAACTACATTGTTGTTGATCCATCCTCAGTTTTCTCCTATTACAGTCATTGAACTCTGTAACTGTTTAAAGTCACCATTGGCCTCATGGTGAAATCCCTGAGCGGTTTCCTTCCTCTCCGGCAACTGAGTTAGAAAGGACGCCTGTATCTTTGTAGTGACTGGGTGTATTGATGCACCATCCAAAGTGTAATTAATAACTTCACCATGCTCAAAGGGATATCCAATGTCTGCTCATTTTACTTTGACCCATCTACCAATAGGTGCCCTTCTTTGCGAGGCATTGGAAAACCTCCCTGGTCTTTGTGGTTGAATCTGTGTTTGAAATTCATTGCTCAATTGAGGGACCTTACACATAATTGTATGTCCATGCAACTTATTATGTGACTTGTTAAGCAACATTTTTCTCCTGAACTTATTCAAGCTTGCGATAACAAAGGGGTTGAATACTTATTGACTCAATTTGTATTCATTTGTAAAAATGTCTAAAAACATAATTCCACTTTGACATTATGGGGTATTGTGTATAGAACAGTGACAAAAAAATCTAAATTTTATCAATTTTAAATTCAGGCTGTAAAACAAAAGAAAAGTGGAACAACTCAAGGGGTGTGAATACTGTCTGAAGGCACTGTATATGCCCATAGTCTGGTTCCAAGGTAGTGAAAAAGCCCTGGGTTTCTGATTCTGCATGAGTTATCTGCATGCACAGTTGCTTCAGTCTTGGAGTTTGGCCCATAAGCTGATGTGGTGGAAAAGGTTAGATAAAGATGTCCTGGCTCCACTACTGAGATAACTGCAGCTGCATGTGCCAAGAAGGTATTTCTCCTACTGATATTTTTGTAAAACCAAAACCTGAAAACCAAATAATAAATAAAAAAAACTCTAAGACTGAATGAACAGGAAGGCTTTAAAATACACTTCTGTTGTTACTTGGCTTTCAGCTCTTTTTTCATTATGTGTAAAATAGATAGTCCAGTTGGGTACAGCCTATAGCTTTGGACATGTTGACACTTGGATACAGTTTCACTTACAGTATCCTAAAAAAGCAGTCAAAAAGGTATATTGTAATTTAAACAGTTGAAAAGGTATATTGTATCAGACCTCAGGATAAGACCCAGGTGCAGACAGTTCGAAATAACAAAATATTATTTACAAACAGGGGGCAGGCAAACGACAAGTCAAGGGCAGGCAGAGGTCAGTAATCCAGGGCAGAGTCCGTAAGGTACAGAACGGCAGGCAGGCTCAGGGTTAGGGCAGGCAGAGGTCAATAATCCAGGGTGGTGTGACAAGGTACAGAACGGCAGGCAGGGTCAGGGTCAGGGTAGGCAGAATGGTCAAAACCGGGAGAACTAGAAAACAGGAACTAACAAGAACCAGGAGTACGGGGAAAACGCTGGTAGGCTTGACAAGACAAGACGAACTGGCAACAGACAAACAAAAAATACAGGTATAAATACACTGGGGATAATGGGGAAAATGGGCGACACCTGGAGGGGGGTGGAGACAAGAACAAGACAGGTGAAACAGATCAGGATGTGACAATTGTTATTTAAACAGTCAAAAATATATATTGTAATTTAAACAGTCGAAAAGGCAAGAGATGTTTGACAATTAAATTCATAGATATGGTTCTGTATTTTTGTTTGTTTGTTCAAATGGAAACAACAAGTTCATTCAGAGCATTCTATGTGACAAAGAGGAGAGAAAAGTAAACCATTTCAACTGGATGTACCCTGTGAGAGATCCGCTCCAGGCATCGATTAGTGTCTTTGGTATCACACTGTGTCAGCACTATCTCTCTCAGCTTGATAGTGGTAGAACCCATCATATCTGAACAGCTAAATCTGGACACATGGAGAGAAACACTTCTCCCAAACCTGTTTTCATGCCTGTTGCCTTAACTGTTTCATAGTGAATCAACAATACTATGCATGCCAGTCTCTCTTGGCTAAGAGTTAAGGAAAAACACTGCATCGCTTCTTGTTTTAATAAGAAACATGAATGTGTAGGAAATTCCAAATTATTTGCATAGTCAACTTACTCACAGCACTGACACACACACTTACCCCACATGCCACCAGGGGTCTTTTCACAGTCCCCAGGTCCAGAACAAATTCAAGGAAACATACAGCTTTATACAGAGCCATGATTGCATAAAACTCCCTTTCATCTCATATAGCGCAAGTGAACAGCAAACCTGGTTTAAAAAAAACGAATAAAGCAACACCTCACGGCACAAACCCTCTCCCCCATGTGACCTACTTTTTGTGTGTATGTACTGACATGTATGTGTAACTGATAGATGCGCACATACACACTACATGCAATTTTTTTTTAATGTATGTAAATTGTAAAGTATTTTGACTGTAATGTATTTTTCGTTATGTGTCGGAGCCCAGTAAGACTAGCTGTCGCCAATGGCGTCGGCTAATGGGGATCCTAGTCAAATCAAAACAGAGTAGAGTAGAAAAAACACCTTTGTGGCATCTCACAACAGTTTTTCCTCAGGCTTCAGCATTATAGATGCTTTTAATCAGCAGGAAACAACAATGTTATATTACATACCCTGACTAGAGGCACATACTGCAACATGAAACAAGGACATGGAGCTTTAGGTGGATGTAATACTGTTTTACTATAACACTGTTTCTCCACCAATGTCATGGAATCATCCATTATTGGAGGCTCTCTTTGCAATGAAACATAATGATAAGCCATCTTTAATACCTTTTACTGTCATGTTCCCCAATCCTCTTCTCCTTTACCTCCAACTTCATTCACCTCCTCTCCTCTCGAACCACCCAGTCAATCAATCTAGATGAGATCCAGACAAGTGCTGGAGGAAAACAGTAAAATAAGTAATGCACATGAATGTTAAACGTAGTGGTATGACAGTTCTATGACTACTAACTTTACATAGTACATTAGATGTCATGTAAGACAAATGGCGCAAATAGCAACCTTTTTCATATCAAGATACAGTATATTATTGAGTTCTATTAATTTCAATGAATGTCTACAATTTTTGAAACATTAGGAAAAACATACATGGGCAGAGACTAAGAATGGTCTCTTGCTTTCTCAAATGTCTCTGATTTTGAGACTTTCATTGAAATCAAATGGCTGAACGGAGGTAGCTCTCTGTGACGTTTATGTATTGGTGTGCAGTGTTCTTCTCTGTACCTAATCAATTACACAGGGCTGTAGTCTAGCCATTGTGGACAGACAGACTTGCTTGGTGGGGCCACTTGTTTACTTACTTATCAGCTCTGCATTGTATTTTAATTTCATTTCAGTCACCCTCATCTTTCTTTTCATCATGTCTATTCCAGGAGTTTCCAGAGAACCCAACCAGCCCTGGTGTCACGCCTAATCATGCCCCCAGGTAGCAAACCCCATTGATAATAGATCCTCCCTCCCATACTGTCCTTCTTTTACAGACATTCTGGGAAGCATTTCATACTTCATTTCCATTCTGGTCAATGAGATGTTGGTTCACCTAAAGCTGGTTTGGTGGGTGATTTTGTAGAGATGTTGCTTCACCTAAAGCTGGTTTGGTGGGAGATTTTGTAGAGATGTTTGTTTACCTAAAGCTGGTTTGGTGGGTGATTTTGTAGAGATGTTGCTTCACCTAAAGCTGGTTTGGTGGGTGATTTTGTAGAGATGTTGCTTCACCTAAAGCTGGTTTGGTGGGTGATTTTGTAGAGATGTTGGTTCACCTAAAGCTGGTTTGGTGGGTGATTTTGTAGAGATGTAAAACATACTAGTAGTGATCATTTTATACATTTGTTTTTCCAACATTGCGTTAGGTCAATCTTCCTAAATCCAATATAATGTATTTTCTGTAGAGACCATTCTGAAATTCTCAATGCCGTAAAATAGGTTTGCTGTGTGGATAATTCATTCCGAGATTATTATCGGTTTATTATAAAGACTGAGTTGGTTGGATTCTCCATCTGTTAAGACAATTTGGGACTCGGCTATAAGAAAATTAGCTTATTTCTTATTGTTTTCACTGAATAATGAAGATGCTTTCCTTCCCTTAGGATAAAATGCAGTTTCCTGAGAGAAATATAAATGTGTGTATATATATATACATAATTTGTTGTAGATGGTACAACAAAAGCTGATCCGCAGGGGATCATCTACAAATTGCTTCCCTGCAGCACCAAGGTCATTTAAGGGGACCATTTTACTGGAACCTGTGTCCAATAACATCACTAGATGCATTCCTTTGTGATGCTATCACAGGTCTGCATGCAATGCAGTTTGCACCAAATGAAATGGTTCTTTGTCTGCTGGAATAGCTATCTACATCTACAGTATGGCTAATGCTTCTTTTGAACCCAAATATCAGCAACATATTAACTGAAACAATCACAGTTGCACTAAACGTATGCAGACATAATGTGAATGTCGATGAACATGTAGGAATCAAGATACTAATATCGAGACAAGGACTAAAAAACTGTTTTCTTTTCTCTTTCCCTTCTTCATCCATACCATACCCCTCTTATCTTTCTTCTCTCTACCCATACCCTGAAACATAACTGACCTACTGTAAATGTCCCCTGCACTACCAATTTAATGTTCACCCATTTGTATTTCATTATTTTGTCAATGTGTGCACTATACTTTCAACCCTCTTTCCTCCTGTCTGATGTATCAATGATGGTTAACGTCATGCTATCTACATTGTTTTTGTGTTCTGTTTCCACTTGGTTCTGGTTATATTAAATACTCATTAATTTATTGTCCCACTTATTTCCTATTTATGTCACATCCCCTCCTATTTTTACTGTGTGCCTCTCGATCTACTCCTCCCTCCCTCATCACCCCTCCCTTAATACGGTTGAACTCCTCTTCCCTTCCTCCCTTCCCTTGTCTTACAGAGCACCTGTGACACCCTCCGGAGTCACTCGGACAGTCTCGGATTCACGCCGAACATGTTACCTCGTCACCCGACTCTAGGCAACTTTGAGGAGTTTGCTTGTTGACGACATAAAGCAGGGTGGGGGGGTACGTGGGGTCTTTGGGGTTTGACAGCAAACTGTGAAATAACTTATGTATTATTACAAACATGGCTAGTGTAGAGTAGTAGGATCTAGCAATTGCCTGAATAGAAATAGAACACTATGATAAGAATAAAACCATTTCCAAAGCAGAACTCAGGTGACGAACATATCAAGGCGTCGACGACACTATTTATTTGATGTTCCATTCATGTTGCATTCTATTAAACAGGGTGACATTAGTGTGTTTGAATTGGTTTTAATCAGCCTAGTAATGTATAAGACTAATAATGTAAATGGAAAGGAATTCAGAGTGGTCTCAGTTCATGTCAACTTACGTATACCATAATATACTAAACAAAAATATAAACGCAACATGCAACAATTTCAAAGATTTTCCAAAGTTACAGTTCATATAAGGAAATCAGTCAATTGAAATCAATGTATTAGGCCCTCATCTATGTATTTCACATGACTGGGAATACAGATATGCATCTGATGGTCACAGATACCTTTAAAAAAAAAGGTATGGGCATGGATTAGGAACCAGTCAGTATCTGGTGTGACCACCATTTGCCTCATGCAGCGCGACACATCTATTTCGCATAGATTGATCAGGCTGTTGATTGTGGCTTGTGGAATGTTGTCCCACTCCTCTTTAATGGCTGTGTGAAGTTACTGGATATTGGCGGAAACTGGAACGTGCTGTTATACACGTAAATCCAGAGCATCCCAAACATACTCAATGGGTAACATGTCTGGTGAGTATACAGGCCATGGATGAACTCTGACATTTTCAGCTTCCAGGAACTGTGTACAGATCCTTGTGACATGGGGCCGTGCATTATCATGCTAAAACATGAGGTGATGGCGGCGGATGAGTGGCATACCATAACCCCACCGCCACCACAGGGCACTCTGTTGACAACGTTGACATCAGAAAACCACTCGCCCACACGACGCCATACACGTGGTCTGCGGTTGTGAGGCCGGTAGGACGTACAGCCAAATTCTCTAAAACGACGTTGGAGGCGGCTTATTGTAGAGAAATTAACATTCAATTCTCTGGCAACAGCTCTGGTTAACAATCCTGCAGTCAGCATGCCAATTGCACGCTCCCTCAAAACTTGAGACATCTGTGGCATTGTGTTGTGTGACAAAACTGCACATTTTAGAGTGGCCTTTTATTATCCCCAGCAGAACGTGCACCTGTGTAAGGATCATGCTGTTTAATCAGCTTCTTGATATGCCACACCTGTCAGGGGGATAGATTATCTTGGCAAAAGAGAAATGCTCACTAACAGGGATGTAAACAAATTTGTGCACATATTTGAGAGAAGTAAGCTTTTTGTGTGTATGGAACATTTCTGGGATCTTTTATTTCAGCTCATGAAACATGGGACCAACACTTTACATGTTGCATTTATATTTTTGTTCAGTGTAGCAGTCAGTTCTGGTGAGCTGAATATAAAATTGAGAGGCTAGCCATGGTTAGCATGTGTAGCATCAGCATAGCCAGGTCCATTCATAAGTAGAATCAAGAGGAGTTTTCATTTTTAACTAATTGAGAGTAAGTGAATGCAGATTTCAGTGATGCCCACTCAACTATGATCACAATGCTCAAAGGAGAACAGCAGACCTAACTTGAACCCCCCAGTAATAGACAGCTGACAGTAATTGTGTTGCCTTTGTACTCAAATGATTCTGTTCTGAGATTGATCCTATCACTGATTTGAAACTATAAGCCACCAAGTAATGAAAGCCTCTTGCGTTAGGTCCCAGGAAGAGAAACTATTGCAAGATTATTGAATGCAATTCTTTGTTTACAAGTTACATATTGGAAAGTGGAAAACAAGTGTTTATGTTTGCACATATGAACAATTACAACTTTTCAATAAGATTAGGGGAAAATAGGAACATTTCCCATTTTTATATATAGTGCTCCACAAGTTTTCTATCTGTTTACTGCTGAAAAAATGTACATCAATGACAACATCTTATTCAGTCGTGGTTTCCCATTTGGGGGGATAGAGTTATTGTACTGACCGTACTGTCACTAGAAAAGGACACCATTCACAGAGTCTGCTGTAACTCCGCCCCCCTCTTATTCACCACTTTCATTAGAATAGACAAATAAGCAAGACGATCCACCCATACTTAAAGTTAGTGTATGTGGGTGTTGTTCAAATGGTTTTGTTCCATGTCCATGGCTTTTAACTGCTACAAAAACACTCATTAGTACAAGTCCCCTGTGATAGTAATCTATCTCTATTGGGAACTAGTGGAGTACTAACATTTTCAAGGTGGTGTTCTAAATATTGACTGAAATGTGTAAATACCAGATCAAAATGCCGTTAAGAAATTCAATCTCGCTCATGTGTTGATATGTTTATAGTATGTAAAAAAAAAAAAATAATGTATATCCATTACTGCTGTTGCGCCATAAAGGAATTGGAGGACATTAAGAATTGTCCATTAATTTGTGTTGATATCCAAGTGGACCTCAAGTGTCTTCCAGTTTCCATTTAATTGTAGGACCGGACACAAAATTGAATTTGTTAGATGCCAGAGACAGTTTTTTGCAGTGCTTCAAAAACATAAATGTCCCAGGTTCCCTATTTTTTTCAGTTCAGTTGGTTTAAAACACTGAAATGCACTAATATGTATAATTGCATTATTATATACTATTGTTATTGGAATTCCAGTACATGTAATAAGACTCAAATAACAGTCAGTTTGTGATGTGTAAATTATCAAGTATAATAAACTATATATTTAACCATCTTCCTATGTACATACCTTTCTTTTGTAAATCTTGTGTGTCTAATTTCTCTCATGCTACAGTTCATGTTGATCATTGCATTAATTAATTAACAACATAGTTATTTATCTATGCTACATTAGTTCTAGTCATGTTAAACTTTGTTATGTGGTCATTTTAGAGAAAAGAAACTAGAACACTTCAAAGGGACATTCAAAGGGACATCTGTAGCTTTACTCTTTTGCCTATAGAAAATAGAATGACTCATTCTAGAAGTTATATTTCTATGCTTTTGTCTGTTTAATAGATGACTGTTGATGAGAAGCACAAAGACCTTGAGATCAGCCTTGGTTCCTGAGCCAATTACCTCCATCTCTGATCAAGACTGGCTACCTTATTGGCACTTCTTATATCCAACTATGTACTGTATCCTGGGATAAGCCTTGTCTTGGGTGAGACTAGAACCAAACCAAATATCACTCAGTAAGGGTCTCATTTTTGAAGTTGTAAACTTTAAGATATGGTTAAGCAGTGTTTTGTTATGAGCAATATATGCATTGGCCCGAAAATAATATAATTGTCAAATTAATGCTATTAACACTGTTTATTTTCAAGTCTGGTCACACAGCTCCCCTACTAACAGAATTTGTGGATTTGTCATAAAGGAATGAATGGTCAAATCTCTGTTGTACTGGGTTACCACAACTGATGATGTGACATTGTCTTGGTGTTAACTGTGTGTCCCATTGTGGTCTGGTCTTTCATGACAATGTGGAGGTTAGTCATAAAACTTACCGCCAAGGGTTTATCACCTGTCCTTCCTAAAAAAGAAAACACTGTAAATACTTAACATAAATCAGAATACATTGCAACTATTTGCTTATCCTTTGTAGCATCAATCTAATCTACATTAAATTAATTATAAATCAGATTGAAAGTAAAACAGGTGGTAAATTTAAAGGTTTAAAGTTTTATGAATACTTTGTACTGCGTGCCGTACTGTGTCACATAGTAGAATCCTTATCCACCCCTGCCTTACTGCCAATCAAAATTAGCACAGCAGAAGCAACACATTAGTCAGTAGTCTAAAGCGGAATATGGATATGGTCCTGTCATATTTGAATAATACCGCAATACTGGTTGTGCTTATTGATTCAAGTCTTTTAATGGGTATTTTATAGCATAATTAATTACAGCCAAGTACATGAGTGTTATATATTTATGTCAACCAATAGTCTAAAGACCTTCATTCTTGCAGCTTAATTATGTGTATTGTTCTTGCACCTCACCTGTTTTCCTCCTTGCATGACCATTGTGTACTCCCCCTTGAGTATAATCAGCCACCATGTTACTTTATCACTTTGTTGGGAGCCAGATGGTTAATATCCATGTTCTGTGGTAGGGTACTGTTCAATCTTTAGCATGAAAAAAATCCTCATGAAAAACTAAGCTTTGGGTTGTGCAATATTCAGTGAACATAAATTATTGAACATGGGCCTGAGAAGCTTGGATATGTTTTCTGACAAAAAAAATTGCGGGTCAAATTATTGTATGTACAGTATGTGGCCACTGGCTTGTAAGGAATATTATATTTCTGTAAGACTGGATCTTAGAGTATCGATTATAGTATGTCTGTTGGAGGCTTACACAGCTGTGGAACTGAACTAGGTTCATCTGGCTCTATGTACTGTATGTATATGATACCTCCATTTGTGATTGACCTTAAATATCAATTAAATAATAACATTCTCAATCTTACGTCAAACATCATGTGCATAATTATCTGGAAATGTAATTAGTATTGTTTGGTCTTCTATGCATTGTGATTCATGTAAACATACAGTGGGGGAAAAAAGTATTTAGTCAGCCACCAATTGTGCAAGTTCTCCCACTTAAAAAGATGAGAGAGGCCTGTCATTTTCATCATAGGTACACGTCAACTATGACAGACAAATTGTGGAAAAAAAATCCAGAAAATCACATTGTAGGATTTTTAATGAATTTATTTGCAAATTAGGGTGGAAAATAAGTATTTGGTCACCTACAAACAAGCAAGATTTCTGGCTCTCACAGACCTGTAACTTCTTCTTTAAGAGGCTCCTCTGTCCTCCACTCGTTACCTGTATTAATGGCACCTGTTTGAACTTGTTATCAGTATAAAAGACACCTGTCCACAACCTCAAACAGTCACACTCCAAACTCCACTATGGCCAAGACCAAAGAGCTGTCAAAGGACACCAGAAACAAAATTGTAGACCTGCACCAGGCTGGGAAGACTGAATCTGCAATAGGTAAGCAGCTTGGGTTGAAGAAATCAACTGTGGGAGCAATTATTAGGAAATGGAAGACATACAAGACCACTGATAATCTCCCTCGATCTGGGGCTCCACGCAAGATCTCACCCCGTGGGGTCAAAATGATCACAAGAACGGTGAGCAAAAATCCCAGAACCACACGGTGGGACCTAGTGAATGACCTGCAGAGAGCTGGGACCAAAGTAACAAAGCCTACCATCAGTAACACACTACGCCGCCAGGGACTCAAATCCTGCAGTGAAAGACATGTCCCCCTGCTTAAGCCAGTACATGTCCAGGCCTGTCTGAAGTTTGCTAGAGTGCATTTGGATGATCCAGAAGAGGATTGGGAGAATGTCATATGGTCAGATGAAACCAAAATATAACTTTTTGGTAAAAACTCAACTTGTCGTGTTTGGAGGACAAAGAATGCTGAGTTGCATCCAAAGAACACCATACTTACTGTGAAGCATGGGGGTGGAAACATCATGCTTTGGGGCTGTTTTTCTGCAAAGGGACCAGGACGACTGATCCGTGTAAAGGAAAGAATGAATGGGGCCATGTATCGTGAGATTTTGAGTGAAAACCTCCTTCCATCAGCAAGGGCATTGAAGATGAAACGTGGCTGGGTCTTTCAGCATGACAATGATCCCAAACACACCACCCGGGCAACGAAGGAGTGGCTTCGTAATAAGCATTTCAAGGTCCTGGAGTGGCCTAGCCAGTCTCCAGATCTCAACCCCATAGAAAATATTTGGAGGGAGTTGAAAGTCCGTGTTGCCCAGCGACAGCCCCAAAACATCACTGCTCTAGAGTAGATCTGCATGGAGGAATGGGCCAAAATACCAGCAACAGTGTGTGAAAACCTTGTGAAGACTTACAGAAAACGTTTGACCTGTGTCATTGCCAACAAAGGGTATATAACAAAGTATTGAGAAACTTTTGTTATTGACCAAATACTTATTTTCCACCATAATTTGCAAATAAATTCATAAAAAATCCTACAATGTGATTTTCTGGATTTGTTTTTCTCATTTTGTCTGTCATAGTTGACGTGTACCTATGATGAAAATTACAGGCCTCTCTCATCTTTTTAAGTGGGAGAACTTGCACAATTGGTGGCTGACTAAATACATTTTTTCCCCACTGTATGTAGATCAGGTAACACCATCTTTATCTACCCCTATACAACACATGATAATATGACATATCACTCCATGATATGGCTTCCTTCAACTATTTGAACCGTTTGTGTAACTGCGGTATTCTATTTGGCAATATAATATTTGGTGCTAAAAGTTACTTTAAAATCCTGGGTCATGGACCATGGAAACAACTTAACAGAAACTCACTCACACCGGCTGGTGCATAGGGTGGAAAGTTGGAACAAAGGCTCTCCATTTCTGCCGGTCTTTGGCCATCTTCTCCACCGTGCCCCAGCTCTGATATTGACGGAGCTCAGTCTCGATTTAACAGAAAATAATGGGGAAATTGTCAATTATTTTCCAACAACAAAAGCAGAACAAAAAACATATTTTGAGTCCACTTTATTGAATCATTGTGTTTTAAAATGTACACAAAAGACCACTGACTGACAGCAATTGTCTAAATACTTGACCCAAGTTCTACAATAAAACAATGATAATAGGAAAGTCCACTCTTCATTCAAAATAAAGATGAGTCATATTTAAACTAATAATCTACAGCAGTCTTGTCTAAAACATAAGCACTGGAATTGCATGTCTTTACAGATGTAGGATCTTAATTTGATCACCCTACAAACTTGTAGTGTATTCGAGGTTTAAAAGGGCTTCTAAAGTTTGTAATTTTCACTTTAAAATGTCAGACCTGATTTGCCCCATCTAAAAATGTATCAACCCCTACAAAAATGTCCATTAATTATAATCCACACAATAATTCACATTTCCTGCCGTGAGAAACTGGTCAAATTAAGATCCAACATATGTGCATGTGATAATGGAATCTTATCTGAACTCCGATGCAAACGTCAATGCATACTATAAAGAGCCGTACAAATGCCATGGATCTAATTTTCACAAATGCCATTATTTTAATAAGGAGAGCATATACAACTCCTGAAAGTAATTTGTTTTGTAGAAAAAAGGACTAAATACACACATAAGCAGACATTCAATTATCAATAAATACATGCATTCTATGTTTGTCATCTTACATCATCAAAATGATAATACATATTTTCCTAATCGATGAAAACCAAATGTTTTGGTAGTTGACAGCAACCTCAAAGATGACTTATAATTGTGGCTTTCGTGGGATAAGTAGCAACTATCTGGTGTAAAATAACACTGGAAAAACCTGCTAGTTCCTTGCCAAAATTAAGTTACCCATCTGAATGACACAGTCAAAGTCAGAGTGGTGCAAAACAATCATAATGTAGTAATACAGGTATCAGTGGATTTCCTCCTCTTCACTTTCACTAAGCTATAAGACATTAGGTCAATGACAAAAGATGGTAGAAAGTTACAAAAATGAAACTATAAAATAAAAGCAATGACTCAAGTTCGTATGGTCCACTGTTCATAATAAATATCGGTTGGCCCAAGCTTCGACAGTACCGACTTTCAGTGTTCAACTTTACTTGATAGAGCGGATCAGATTTAAAACTACTAAAAAAGCAACTGACATTTACAAAGTGCGAAAAAAAACTAACACAAAAAGCCAAATGGTGAGCCTGAGAAGTAACTGATAAATATACCTCCCCCTCCATTTTACCATCTCCTATTAAAGTAAGTGGAAATGTGTTATGACTATGATGAAGGACAAGGAGGATATGCAAGTCTGTCTCCAATCTTATTATGACCTATTAATGAAATATTGACAAGTTAACAGCAGTAGCACATTAAAACTATTTGAACAATGTTTCCAAATAACTACTTTTTTGCCAGTACATTAAGCAGCACGCTACTTCAATTGTTCAAACCGCTTACTCTGCTGTGCAGCTATTGGCTCAGAAGGATTCACTGGTTCTCTGGGTCCAGATTTGTTCATCGCTACATGTTATGTTTCCATATCAGTGCGCTTCACAGACAAAGAGCAGACAGACAGGCTTGCTAACATAATCTAAAATATTGCAGAGCCCACAAGGACTTGATTCCATTAGGAGGCACAACAGGATGTACTGAAGGGAAGTGTCTTAGTTAAAACAGGTGCTGCTGGAGGATGAGCCTTATTAGGAGTCGGGATAGACAGGTCCTGTTGAGAAGATGGGAGTGAAAGAGAATTGATTCCGATGGCAGAGGTTCAGTTGAGTGACGTGTTTTGGCACCTCATCTAAGGTGGGCAAAAATCAGCAAAGTAAGGGTGCTGCAATGCCTCCTCTGCAGAGATCCTCTGGACAGGATTACACTTCAACAGATTCTAAAAAAGAAAAAGAAAAAAGAATGCAAGTCAGATGTGTGTTTGTATGGCAACATTTCTCAATTATTCAAGCGACATTTGGGAAAAGCTTTGCACTGACTCCACCTAGTGACAACTTGATATTCCTGTCTAAGCTGTATGCCAGGTACACACTACACACAACTAGTTTTGTTGTAACTCCACAGTGTGGGTTTGCACATATATACCACCAGTCAAAAGTTTGGACACACCTACTCATTCAAGGGTTTTTCTTTATTTTTACATTGTAGAATAATAGTGAAGACATAAACTATGAAATAACACATATGGAATCATGTAGTAAACAAAAAAGTGTTAAACAAATCTAAATATATTTTATATTTGAGATTCATCAAATAGCCACCCTTTGCCTTGATGACAGCTTTGCACACTCTCGGCATACTGATTCATATATTGGTCATGTGGGGGGCAATACTAACCTGCAGCAGATCCCGTCCTGTGCTACTGAGTTTGGGGACAACATTCACCAGTGAGGTCGTGGCTGGATACATGGGGTACGGCTGTAGGTAAAAACGACAGAGAAAACGGATGTACAGTAAACAGACAGCAGCGCAGAAAATATTTGTTCAATCTCTTATAGATTAATCTGTAATCTGGAAACGTCAATTACTCTCATACCTTGCAAATCATATATTCTTATTTTCCTGAAGGCAGTAGAAAACATGAGTTTCTGTATGATCAACAGTAATTGACATCATCAGTGGGATAGCCTACCTTGTAGTCTGGGAGCTTTGTCATTGTCTGCCACTGTTCTTCCGTTGGTGTACCCAACAATGTGCCACAGCATTAAGGAAAGACTTTCACCAGTAAATAGGACTGATCAAGTTTAGTCACTGCAATAGATTCATCTCAACAAAGTGGACCAACTTTAGTTACAGTGCCTTTGTTTCTACATACCACACAACACAGACAGTATACCGAACCTGGTTACCTATCTAAACACCTCTGAAAGGATATCGGAAGATCCTCTTCAGCTGGTCGTCAACGTCATTACCCGGGAACAGGGGCCTTCCAGCATTTGCCAACTCTAAATGAAAAAAGCAAAAGTTATAGAAGATCAACAAAAGGTAGAGGCCCTAACTTATTTGAGCAGTATAACACAGGTAAGTAGTGTACAATCATCCCCTTGAACTTGCTGTGCAATTTTGACCTTAAGGTTACACATACCTGCAAATATGCATCCAGCAGACCACATGTCAATGGAGGTAGAATAAAGCTTAGCACCGAAGAGCACATCTGGGGGCCTATACCACAACGTCACAACCTACAGAGAGAGAGAGAAGCTTTAGTGTCACCAGTAATTTAGGCACTAATTTTCTTTGGTCGTATCCAAATTAACACAATAATTGTCATCATATCATATAATGATTCTCTCACCTCTGCTGAGTAACATCTCACTGGGATTCCAAAGGCTCGAGCCAAGCCAAAGTCAGCCAGCTTCAATTCCCCATTCTAAAAGGAGCAAATCATACCACATTGTAGGCTATGTAAAGGTACATTATTTTCTCACTAACTAAGCAAGATAATTTCTGTTTCAGTTAAGCTACATACAGCACAGTGTGTCCTCTAACTTTCTAGAACTAGAACTTAACCAGTCAAAGCCCAACATTCCACTGACTTACCCTGTTGATAAGGAGGTTCTGTGGCTTCAGGTCTCTGTGGAGAACATTCCGACTGTGGCAGAAGGCAAGCCCCTTCAACAGCTGGTACATGAACGACTGCACATACAGAAAGTAGGGGAAGACTGAGTTAAGCACAGAGATATAGAAAGACAATAAGGCAGTAATACTTCATTCTCACTATCAATGTGGTACTCTTTGGTGGTACTCTTTGAAGTTATACGATAATTTGTGTGACACAGTGGAGGCTCCTCAGAGGAGGAAGGGGAGGACCATCCTCCTCAGTTAATTTCATAAAAATGTTTAAACATTTAAAAAGTTATCCTTTTTAGATAAATCTATACTAAATATAATCACGTCACCAAATAATTGATTAAAACACACTATTTTGCAAAGAAGGTCTACAGTAGCCTCAACAGCACTGTAGGGTAGCACCATGGTGTAGCCGGAGGACAGCTAGCTTCCATCCTCCTCTGGGTACATTGACTTCAATACAAAACCTAGGAGGCTCATGGTTCTCACCCCCTTCCATAGACTTACACAGTAAGTATGACAACTTCCGGAGGACATCCTCCAGCCTATCAGAGCTCTTGCAGCATGAACTGACATGTTTTCCACCCAATCAGAGGATCAGATAATTAATCTAGTACTGAAAGCATAAGATACAGCTAGCTAGCACTGCAGTGTATAAAAATGTGGTGAGTAGTTGACTCAAAGAGAGAGAAAGACAATAGTTAAACAGTTGTAAATTAATTTCTTTCAAAATGAAGGAGAAGCAAAAGAGAGAGAGATTGTCTTTTTTTCTCACTTTCAGTTTCACTTACTTAGCTAGCAAATACAGCTAGCTAGTTTAGCCTACTGAAACACCCTGGGATGCTATGTTAGCTAGCTGGCTATGACTTTCCAACACAACACTGGAACTCTTCCAAGTCAAGGTAAGCTTTTGGTTTTACTAATTTATTGCCACCGGGGCCCGCTGGTGTAATTGCTTACTGACTGTAAACTGTAACATTACTGTATGATTGTAGCAGGTGTACTAACGTGTTAGTTCTATTAGCCATGTTGACTCTGACGTTACTTTAGCTAATATGGTGCCAACGATGTAGGCTGTGTGTTGTGGTTTGGCCTGGAAAGATTGTTTGCCTGGTCAGATACAGCTGATGTGTTGTGCATTGAAGTCCACAAATGAAGGGAAGAGGTGAGAGGAGGAGAGCACATAGATGCGAGAAGGAATACAACGTGGATGCTATGAAAGTGAACTGTGTTTACGCGTGATCAGGGGTGTATTAATTCCGCCGATTCTGTTGAAAAACGTTTCTTAAATGGAAGCAAATGGAACAAAACGGGGATTAATATACCTGAATTTGTCCAATAGAAACTCTTGTTTGCAACCGTTGGACTAATGATTACACCCTATATCAGCTAGATGCAGGCAAGAGTGTGCAAGGTGGTATTGAATGTCACTGTCTGTCACCTCAAATGTGTCTCTCGACCTGTGTGCACCTACACTGGAAACTTTCATTCATAGGCTAGGTAATAAATGCACTGTTGGTTAAGGGCTGTAAGTAAGCATTTCACTGTAATGTCTGCACCTGTTGTATTCGGCGCATGTGACCAATAAAATTTGATTTGATTTGATTTGATTAGGTTGTAGCAACCTCTAAATGGTTATAGGGAAAATTCTAGTATCATGTAGTAGCCTAAACCTATCGCTGTTACATTGAACTGGGTGAATGGAATATGAATGAGAGTCATCTAATATGCTGTTAAAGAAATAAGGCCATGCTCATGAGAAGAAAAAAAATGTCCTCCTTCATCTTAAACGACACTGACCACCACTGGTGTGACATGACATGCATTTGACTTAGTTACAGTCATGGGACATCATGGTGTGGTTACACAAACATGTTTCTCAGAGCTATATTCTGCACGTTATTTGAATCTCAATGACTCACCTTGACAGTTTCTGGATCTAGGTCTCCATTGCAGCTGTCAAAGTATTTCTTTAGATCCTGTGGTTGTAAGAGTCAAGTTAAATCACTGCACCCCAGCAAAAACAAATCCCACATCAAATCAAACAAGTGAATCACTGGGGAGAAAACCCTTATCTTGTGGGCACTTCTACTTTAAATTGGTAAATTGTCATAGCTATAGCAACAACAAACTCCTCTTCATACAATAATGGCATTTGCATACATCTGGCAGAACTCACCTGATCACAAAATTCAAACACCAATGTTAACTTCTTGTCACTGTGCAGAACATCATGCAATCTAAGAAAAGCAAAATGAAATGTCAATTAAACTCTTTGCATAGCAACATATTCAATCTAATGCTATAAATTACACTATTGAAAAGTAATATACTAGCCACTTAAGTACTGAGTCAGGCAGATGTCCAACTATTTATGCATTTTCAGAATTTGACAAATTTCACATCAGACATACCTCACAATGTTTTTATGCTTCAGTTCTTTCAGGAGGCAAATTTCTCGCAGGGCAGAACTTGGGACCCCCTGCAAGAAACCAGCATATAGCAACCAAATTGAGCCATCTACAAATATGCCATAACGTTAGCAAACTAACCAGTTGGCTAGCTTTAGCAAGCTAGCTGTAGGGTAGCTATATTTGTAGTCTCAATAATTCCTACCTCATCGTCGTCATCCAATCTCACTCTTTTTAAAGCCACGATTTCATGCGTTTCTCTATTTTTTGCTTTGAAAACAGTTCCATATGTACCTGCAGAAAGAAATCACAACGTTTACTAGATAGCTTGACTGAATGGGTTGTGTTAGTTAGCAATGTACTATGTAGCTAAGCAAGCTAGCTAACTTGCCCAGGACTGGAATAATGAAAAGTTAGCTAGCTCACGTTAACTAGCTAACTAACTTTAATTAAATGAACTACCTAAATATTGTCATTGTGGCTTAATCTTGCTGATAGCTAGTAAAAATATTATCAAAAGTGTGTGTAACATACCAATGTCAATGACTTGTCATTCAAAATCGCTAGCTGGCTAACGTTAGCGATCTAGCAATGCTAACAGAAAACAACATCAGCTAACGTTAGAGATTCTCTGGGAAAGAAACAGGCACACTTACCCTCTCCAATCTTCTCAAGCTTTTCATACTTCTGCATATTATGTCAATAAAGCTAGCCTTTAGCTAGCTAACAGCAGTTAAATGCAGCCCCAGGGTTTGGGGATATTTTGATAACTAACGTTAGCTAGCCAGCTGTTGTTCACAGCTACAATGCTGCTGCTACACCGGCATCTAAAGCGGTCAAATGATGAACTGCAACATGCGGGTGAATCGCCACCCACTCCCTCTGTCAAACATAATAATGAACCTGTTATCACTGTCAATCTTAGAAATATTTACAAAAAAATAACAATATTCTCCAATTAGTTTCAATGTTACCTTCTAAAGAAATCCTCAGTCAGAGGTCCAATTAGACAGCCTGTAGGCATACAATCTGGTTACATATGTTAATGGTTTCGCTAGAACCACCAACTTCGCACAGTATAATCTATTTTAGACAATGATTATTACACACACACACACGCAATTCAATTCAAAGGGCTTTATTGGCATGGGAAACATGTTTACATTGCCAAAGCAAGTGAAATAGATAATCAACAAAAGTGAAATAAACAATCAAAAATGAAGAGTAAACACTACACTCACAAGTTTCAAAGGAATAGACACATTTCAAATGTCATATTGTGGCTATGTACAGTTTTAAAATGATGTGCAAATAGTTAAAGTACAAAGGGGAAAATAAATAAACATAAATATGGGTTATATTTACAATGGTGTTTGTTCTCCACTGGTTAGCTTTTTTCTTGTGGCAACAGGTCACAAATATTGCTGCTGTGATGGCACAGTGTGGTATTTCACCCACTAGATATGGGAGTTTATCAAAATTGGATTTGTTTTGGAATTATTTGTGGGTCTGTGTAATCTGAGGGAAATATGTGTCTCTAATATGGTCATACATTTGGCAGGAGGTTAGGAAGTGCAGCTCAGTTTCTACCTCATGTTGTGTGCACATAGCTTGTTTTCATCAACACCACAGGCCTTTTTGGGTTGGAGGGTTTGTATTTTGTCCTGTAGTTCATTCAATGTAATTGGAGAATACAGTGGGTTCTGGTAGTCTTTAATAGCTGATTCTAAGATTCGTAATTGATCATGTATATGTTTTTGCTGTTTGTTCTTTGTTATAGAGCCTAAAAGATTGGCGAAGTGGATTATCCATACATCTACATTTTTGGTAGAAAACTCTTCGTGTTGTTATTTACATTTACATTTTTACATTTACGTCATTTAGCAGACGCTCTTATCCAGAGCGACTTACATGAGCAATTAGGGTTAAGTGCCTTGCTTAAGGGCACATCGACAGATTTTTCACCTAGTTGGCTCGGGGATTAGAACCAGCGACCTTTCGGTTACTGGCACAACGCTCTTACCCACTAAGCCACCTGCCGCCAGGTAGGTGGCTTACTGGCACAACGCTCTTACCCACTAAGCCACCTGTTTAGTGTGTTCCAATTTTCCCAGAAGTGGTTAGATTCTATGGATTCTTCATAATTGATTGAGCTGATTTCTGACGTGCTGTTCCTTCTTTCTCCGTAGTGTATTTACACCTTCACTATTACAGTGAAATGTTATGTCCAGGAAGTTGTCTAAAAGGTATTGAATTTGTTGGTGCCTAATATGTTTTTGGTAGGTTTTTATCCTACATTCCTTCCATCTATAGCATTTCTTAATATTGTGCAGTTCCTTTGGCTTTGACGCCTCATGATTGAGTATTGCTCTGTTCAAGTAGACTGTGATTTTGCTGTGATCTGATAAGGGTGTTAGTGGACTGACTGTGAACGCTCTGAGAGACTCTGGGTTGAGGTCAGTGATAAAGTAATCTACAGTACTACTGCCAAGGGATGAGCTGTAGGTGTACCTACCATAGGAGTCTCCTCGAAGCCTACCATTGACTATGTACAGACCCAGCGTGCGACAGAGCTGCAGGAGTTTTGACACGTTATTGTTGGTTGTATTGTCATTGTTGTGTCTAGGGGGGAATATTTGGGAGGGAATACTGTCACCTCCAGGTAGGCGTTTGTCCCCCTGTGTGCTGAGAGTGTCAGGGTCTTGTCCAGTTCTGGCATTTAAGTTGCCACAGACTAGTACATGTCCCTGGGCCTGGAAATGGTTGATCTCCCCCTCTAAGATGGAGAAGCTGTCATAATTAAAGTATGGGGATTCTATTGGGGGGATATACAATGCATTCGGAAAGTATTCAGACCCCTTCACTTTTTCGACATTTTGTTACGTTACAGCCTTATTTTTAAAAAATGTATAATCCTCATCAAACTACACACAATACCCCATTATGATGAAGTGAAACCATATTTTTAGAAATGTTTGCAAATGTATAGAAAACAACTGAAATATCACATTTACATAAGTATTCAGACCCTTTGCTATGAGACTCGAAATGGAGCTCAGGTGCATCCTGTTTCCATTGATCATCCTTGAGATGTTTCTACATCTTAATTGGAGTACACCTGTGGTAAATTCAATTGATTGGATATGATTTGGAAAGGCACACATCTATCTATATAAGGTCCCACAGTTCACAGTGCATGTCACAGCAAAAACCAAGCCATGAGGTCGAAGGAATTGTCCGTAGAGCTCCGAGACAGGATTGTGTCGAGGCACAGATCTGGGGAAGGGTACCAAAAAATGTCTGCAGCATTGAAGGACCCCAAGAACACAGTGGCCTCCATCATTCTTAAATGGAAGAAGTTTGGAGCCACCAAGACTCTTCCTAGAACTGGTCGCCCAGCCAAACTGAGCAATCGGGGGAGAAGAGCTTTGGTCAGTGAGGTGACCAAAAACCTGATGGTCACTCTGACAGAGCTCCAGTTCCTCTGTGGAGATGGGAGAACCTTCCAGAAGGACAACCATCTCTGCAGTACTCCATCAATCAGACCTTTATCGTAGAGTGGCCTGACGGAAGCCACTCCTCAGTAAAAGGCACATGACAGCCCGCTTGGAGTTTGCCAAAAGGCACCTAAAGGACTCTCAGACCATGAGAAACAAGATTCTCTGGTCTGATGAAACCAAGATTGAACTATTTGGCCTGAATGCCAATCGTCACATCTGGAGGAAACCTGGCACCATCCCTACGATGAAGCATGGTGGTGGTAGCATCATGCTGTGGTGATGTTTTTCAGCAACAGGGACTGGGAGACTAGGCAGGATCGAGGGAAAGATGAACGGAGCAAAGTACAGAGAGATCCTTGGTGAAAACCTGCTCCAGAGCGCTCAGGACCTCAGACTGGGATGAAGGTTCACCTTCCAACAGGACAACGACCCTAAGCACACAGCCAAGACAACGCAGGAGTGGCTTCGGGACAAGTCTCTGAATGTCCTTGAATGGCCCAGCGAGAGCCCGGACTTGAACCCAATCGAACATCTCTGGAGAGACCTGAAAATAGTTAAGGGATCTGAATACTTTCCAAATGCACTTTAGGTAGCACATGAGGACATTTTTCTCTGTTGAGATAATTTCCTTATTAATTTCTAGCCAGATGTAAAATGTTCCTGTTTTGAATAATTTAATAGAGTGTGTTAGGTCTGCTCTATACCAAATTAGTATTTTCACTCTCTCTCTCATAGAAAACAGATGAGTGGATGAATAGAATTTAATGATTAAAAGTCTTGCAAAATGTACAGATACAGGACAGGGCCAAGTAACCCTGCTAAAATCACATTCACATCCTATACAGTTAGTATTCTCGTCCTATAAAACAACACATGATAAACACTTGCAATTTCAGCAGTCTTAGTTGGGCCACAATAAAATATAATCCAGTTGGTCCACCCATACATTTGGCTTGTATAAAATGGAATTTGACATTGGACCATTAAACTAAATCAACTTTACACCAACATAAAACAATTGATAATACACATGCATATTTTTCATTTCTCATGCAAAGGCTGTCCCTAGTTCATGATATAGGCCTACAGTTCTGTGCCATATCAAAGTAGTGTTCACTTCTCTCCCTCTGATCTCTGCCTGCGGATCAGGTCAGCATACAGCCCTCCTTTGCTCAGCAATTCCGTGTGAGTTCCAGCCTAGGAAGAGACAAGATACCTGTTAGACATACAACTATACAACCAAGCTTTCTAGTTGAAAATTGACATACATCATTACACGTGTAGTGATGCTCTTAAAAATACTTTGTGATTATTATTACTTAAATGACAAGAAAACATGATTTGGAGAAGTGTCCAATATCTGGACAAAACCACCAATGGGACAGAGGACAATAGACATCCCTCTCTTCCTTCAGTGCTTCAGCCGCTCCCTAACCTCTACGATGCGTCCGTTGCTCATGACACAGATGAGGTCTGCCCTCTGGATGGTGCTGAGTCTGTGGGCAATGATGAGCACAGTGCGTCCTGTGGTGGCCCGGTCCAGAGCCTCTTGCACCACCCGCTCTGACTCTGCGTCCAATGCACTGGTGGCCTCGTCCAGGACCAGGATGCTGGGGTTCTTGATCAGGGCGCGGGCAATGGCAATACGCTGCTTCTGGCCCCCTGACATAGTCACTCCTCGCTCACCTGTGTGTCCGCAGAGGTACAATATTCAGTAAAAGCACTTATTGTAACTGCACTTAGTACTACTTATGTAAAAAGTATATGCATATGATTTGAATATGTGTGTCTGGGGTTTATTAGAGTGGTATAGACTAGTAATAAATCAGAGGATGTTAGAACTGGGCCATTCAAAAAAACATATACATTTTTTTCTCAAATATGTGTTGTCACTTACCAACCACAGTGTTGTATCCATCTGGAAAGCCTGTGATGAAGCGGTGGGCGTTGGCCTGCTTGGCAGCGTTGATGACCTCAGCATCAGTGGCCTCCGGCTTCCCAAAGCGAATGTTCTCCATCACAGAGGAGCCAAACAGCACAGGCTCCTGCAAGCAGGGGTGGAACATTGTTACATTGTTAATAACAAAGTAACATTGTTATCACTGTTATTATGGCAAAAATCACACAAGAAGGCCATTTCCTACTGAGGACAATAACCAAATCTGCAGCAGTTCTGAAAAAAGATCCTAGAACATCCTTATGCACTAGAAAACAGAATATAACTCAGTTGTGTAGAGTGATTATTCTAGAACATTTACCTGATTGATAAATCCAATGACTTGTCCTCTCAGCCAGGATGGGTCCAGTGTCCGGATATCCAGGCCGTCCAACATGATCACACCACTGCTGGGGTCATAGAAACGCTCCAGCAAGGAGGCCACTGTGGACTTTCCTGCAGTGTAGGAGAACAATAAATGATCACATCATTTTCATAAACATTGCATTATGTTGCACATAATTATACTATTTTCAGATTAATGGTTCTACAATATCATTATTGGCCCTTTGTTTATGTAATCAGACTAATTGAGTGCTTGTATCCATGGGAACGCATGGGACATTACCTCCTCCTGACTCTCCAACGATTGCGACAGTCTTACAGGGGGGGATGATGAGGTTGAAGTTCTTCAGGATCTGTTGGCCTGGTCTCGTTGGGTAACTGTGAAAAACAAATAAAAATGGCACTCACTGATATAGATAATTTGTGTTTGTTTGTGTGTGTCTTTTTGTTAATTTTGTCTTTCTGACGTGGTCTTGCCTGAAGGTAATGTTCATGAAGTCCACCCGTCCTGTCAGAGATTTGTAAGGAATGCGGCCTCCCCCCGAAAGTGGAATGGTAGGCTCCAAAGACAGGTACTCGAAAACACGGGCCCCAGAGCTGAGGCCTCTGACCATCTGGAAAACATGGTAGGTTCTAATTTCTTATTGCCATATCAACTGATCACCTTGTGAAACCTGAAACTGTACATTGATAGCAATGTATTTCTAACTTCTTCTATACGTCAAGTCTTTACTCACTTGGCCAAACAGGATAGAGATGCTGGCCAAAGACCTGAGGAAAATAACGTAAGGAAAGGTCAAATTCAGTTTGTTATTTTCTTAACGTACATTGAACACTTCCATTTGATCATGCAAGCATTTGGCTTAAGTGTTATCTTTGCTGACAACACATATTTTCAAATCAAATCAAATCAAACCTCTGCACCGTCTGTGAAGCCACCAGGAAAGACATGAGGTCACCTGGAGACATTTCATCACCCGCCATCAATGACCCACCAGCAAAGATGGTGCCTAAAACAATGCCTGCAAGAAAATGAACCATGTAATAGATAAGCAATGGCATACTTAAATAAATAGCAAGTTCGATCCACTATTCATGATAAAAGGAACTCACAGTTCAGGACGATATTTGACATTCCTTGGAAAACAGCTATCCCTGAGCCTAGAGATTCATTCATCTCACATGATTTGTCCACTTCCCAGGCATATAACCTGCAAAACATAGACAAATAGTTACATTCTTTCACACACTCCCTCTAATAAGCAGTGAAATTAGGAATGTTTTGAAAGACAATTGTGACTTTATTATAGGCCAGGTCTGATAATATTGTTTGATCTGGACTATAATAGACTGTCACTTACTGCATCTCTCGCTCCTCCATGGCAAAGGCTTTCACTGTCCTCACATTGCCAAGGGCCTCTTCTGCCACCCCTGTTGCTTTCGACATCTACACACCCACAACAACACACATACTGTATTTCAGTCTAGACACAAACAGACAGACAGTCAACACCAATGCTCAGCATACACCATTCTTCATGCTGTAATTCTGATAAACTCAGTAAAATGCTTTCTCGGTTGACACTTTTTCTATTTCTCTAATGTGATTTAGATAGCGTATGAGTCAGAGTCAGAATGAGTGATGATGTCACCTGTTCCTGAGCCAATCGGGACAGCCTGCGAAGGAGTGAGCCAATCAGAGCTCCTGCCCCCACCAGACAGGGAAGTATCACCACCGTCATACCAGTGAGTTTAGGGGAGATTACATAGAGGGACACGAAACAGCCAACCGTCTGCGTTACACTCCGCAGGCCCTGCAGATATGAGTAATTGGGGCAATATCATTAGATTTCGATCCTGTGAACTGTCTCTAGATGGGAACAACAGCTACTGAATAAATTATACTGAAAAGTTATGGCAAAATGTAATAGGGAAGTGCATAGGGGACCACAATGGAAATAAGCTTTATTGTGTTTTTATCCTCGATAATTTTGAATGTATGTAATGTTGTCTCTGGCTGGAGCAGCCTTTCTTCTTTTAATTATCCAATAAATTAATATGTACACAGCCATACCTGAGACACAACCAGTTTGAAGGAAGACTTGAACTCCTGAATATCAGCAGTCAAACGGTTCACCAGCATGCCAGTTTTGTTGGCATCAAAGAAGGCTACATCTTGCCTGAAACAATTGCCAAGTCTTGTGTTACCAACAGTGAAAGTTGGACAGTAGATAGTAGGTCTAGTGACATCTAGTCAGTCACTCTACTCTCTGTCTTGGAACTGGTCTATTCTACCTCGTTGCTTTCAATAGATATAACTGCAACTGGGTGTATACCTGAGTAAAGATTGGAAAAGGGTCTTCCTCATGTCTGCTGCTACTCGTTCCCCTACCCTGGAAAGCAGGATGATGTAACCGGTGGTCAGCAGACCCTGAAGCCAGGAAAGAGATTTCATGACCATATTGTTTTACTATGTATTTCACAGAAATAGATTATTCAATCTACAGTTAAATTAAAATTAGATCACGGACAATGCCTTTTTGGACATACAACTTACTTGGAGACCATACAATCCCAGCAACTTCAGAGCAGGTCCCCTCATCTCTCTCATGTAATCCCCAGTATGTTCTCTCATGTAGCGTGCCACTATGTTCACCAGATCACCCAACATCAGGGGAATTTGAATATTCAAGATGGCAGCACCAAAAGCAAGCTGAAAAAAAAACATGATTGGTCTGAAATCACTCAGCATTCCAATACTATGAAAACACAATAAGTTCAACGACTACTGGAGTTTGGCCAACATGTAACTGTCTAAACAGTAGATTGTCCAGTAGTGTTAAGTTATGTTGCTCACCATGACAGCACCAAGAAGGGCAAAGAGCTGGGGTTTGACAAACTCCCACAGGATATGCCAGTCGAACTCAGGCTCAGTTTCTTTGGCTTGAAGCTCTAGTAGAACATTGTTATTCACATCTGCCTGGCAATATGCTACACTGCCAAGTAGTTGAGCAGAGACGGTGAGAACCACTGGCCCCAAGATGAACTTCAGGGCCCCCCCTGGCGGTCTTGACGTCCAGCAGGCAGATTGGCGGACTGCTGCTTGAGCCAGACCCCAGATACGTCCAGCAGCATTACTTGGCTGTCCAGAGGAGTTGCCTGCATTGGCCAATTGTGTTGTGTATAGCCGTGATCTGAAACGAAAACAAAACAAACAATATAACAAGCTGTACTGTTTGTAATGTGATCTGTATTGTACAAGTTTGAGAGACCGGGACAACATGAGCTTAACAACTAAGAATAACTATGTGGTGGGCTTTTCGATCCATTTTTTTTATTATGGTGACAAACAAGTTACAAAAGGCATATGACACTTCTGGATGGTCCATTCCATTAACACCACTTTACTGAACAGTGAACAACACTACTTACAACTTTGGGACAGAGCTGAACTAATATCGTTTTCATAATGGATCACATTAGCTAGTGTAAAGTCTAAGGTCTGTAGCTAGCTGTCTGATCAGCTGACTACCGGCATTAGCCAACTAGAAAGTTGTCCTACCGTGGCTGTCTCCATAAATCGTGTGTTCTTTTCAAATGCGAATAGACGGGGCGCACCGGTGAAGTTGTACTGATTCGATTACAAAGTAAGTGAAACATATTTAGACGTTTTCACGGAAATCTAACAAAATTCAAAGAATCTGAGCGCTTAGCTCAGAAGGGTACAAGGAACAACATGCAGGCTGCCATGTTGACACTATCCCAGAATGCATCTCATTGGCAATGTACAGTAGATTGTTTAATGTCCATAACAAAACAAGCATTTTGATCGCTAAAAACAATGTTAAAAGGCTACAACATGAATCTTGCTAGAAGCGTTTTTATTGATCATCATTGGCGAAGATTATCTCTGTCATTGGATGAAAAAAAAACTTCATTCGTCTTGCGGAAGTGACGATGTTAAAATTAAGTGACGTCAATGGTGTTCTGTTGACGTTTGTTTGTGAAAGACGAAACAGTGGAAGCCCACGAATGATCTCTAACTATTTAGCTGGCCAGCTACTGTTAGTTGGGTTGTTATCTAACGTTACCCTAAACAGTTGTTGTTATCAACCCTTAATAGCTATTAGTTAAATAGATAACATTGGGTATAAAAATAGCTCGACAAATAACGTGGAAATCCAGGCCACTTGAATTTAGAATCAAGCGAATGGACGGAGAAGGGAACAATACCGTTACAATAGCAGTACATCAAGGCAAGGATACACGAGTAACGTTAACTGACTGGCTAGCAAGAAAATAAGCTGATCGAGGTAAGAACAGTTAGCTACCTTGCTAGATAGCTAGCTACGTGGTAGTTTGTTGCTGCCTTTGTTGGTGTTAGGTAACGTTAACCATTCAACGTCACATTGTAATGCTACGTTATCTAGCTAGCTAGCATAATAGCTAGCTACAGTAGTTTGCTGTCCCCAGCTGTCTGATTTTGCTTTAGCGAATGTTAGCTAACTAGTTATCTGTCAAACCGACTGGTTGGTTGTTGACAACAAGTAACCAACACAATATTTACAATATTTTGTAACTCTAAGTAGCTATGTATGCCTATTTCTGTTAGCTAGCCAACGTTACCTGTCACACTGTCGTGAACACGGCTGCTAGCTAACGTTAGCAAGTTAGATTCCAAGAAAGGCAAGAATGCATAGAAAACCAAATAGATCAGATATTCTAAAGCTAACGTTACACTTATCCAACCCTCCAGTGGAATGTTGTTGACAGCACATCTTGCTGTGAATTTTCTCACACAGCTGACATCATCTATGTAGTGTGTGTTCACTCTGTCTGACACTCGTTGCTGATGTATGCTACTCTTTTCAATCAACACCACAATAAGACTCTGTGTGTTCCCAACTTGCCTGTTGGAGGAGGTACAGGGAGAATGTGAAGCACAATGGCCAACTTTGAAGCTTACCAGGAGTACCAGCGGATTGATGACTTTGAGGAGGACTCACCTCCTGGGGAGGAGGACCTATTAGTGCATGTGCCAGAGGGCCTGAGTGGTACTGTACTTGTTATATTATAACGTCATATTTATTTTCCTATCAGGGCTAGACATAAAGGCTATGTTATGGTATAATATGATTTGGTGTGATATTGTGATTCCTTGTAATGACACAGTACTACTATTTCCTATAAACCCAGGCTCTAGATTCACTTAAAGTTGTTGTTTTCTTCAAATCATACCTGATTACTACTGTTATTGCTGTTTTGTTGAACGAAGGTAATGGTTTCTTTAAGTCTCAATGTTACTTTTATTCCCACCCCTAATTTGCAGACTCATGGCACCATATCAAGAATCTGGACAACTTCTTCACAAGAATATCCTTTTAAGACATTTTTGCGATTGTGATAAACATGTTTCTCTGGCAATATATATTGTAGCTTATTGTTTTGGAAATAAGCATTACTTTCAGTATGATGTTTAAAATTGCAGCTTTATCATGTCTGTTATCATTATTGTCACCTAACGAGCTCATTTAGAAAGGAGCAATTTCAAACACCGTTTTGACATTTTAATCTAATTCTGACAGTACGATGTTGCCGTATATAAATGCAACTCATGATGCACAGTGACTTTAAATGAGAGACTTGCCTCTGGAGAACGACTTTCAATTATGTGTGTTCTTCCAGAACACATCCTCTGTACTTTAATGATATTGATGCCAGGCTGGTTCACTTTACGTTGCTTTGTTGTGGTTTTGTTTCTCTCTAGTGGATGTATTAAGTCTACTTAAAAAACATACATCATGGTTATTATTTGATCCACCATCAAAGATTACTTCAAGAGTGGTTGCTTTGTAGGCTATGACAAAAAACACTTGACTCTGTTTTCCTTAACTTGAATTTCCACATCTATCAGTTTCATCAGAAGAATGGCTTTGCTTGTATGATGTTATCAGAGTTCTTTGAACTTTTGTAAGTATATCCATTTATTGACAAACCTCATGTTAATCTAAGATGTTTTCAACTTTGAAGACAACATTCAAAGTTTATATCGGCTAAGGTTTAACCCCAACATCTCAAACTCCTTATTGCAGTCAGTTCCTGTTTGTGGTCACATTCACAACGTTCCTCTTCAACTGTGTGGAGTATGATATCCTGTTTGCCAACCGGGCAGTGAACCACACAGGACCTGGCCAGAACCCCCTGGACAGGAACAAGGTCTCTCTGCCTGATGCCATCCTACCAAGCCAGCAGTGCACTGAGAGGTAGGTCAATCAGCATTGGCTTAGTAGATGGATTGGTAGATGGATGGATGGATAGCCTATATAGATATGGTTGGCTATAATAATGTGTAGTTGTGGTAGAGATAGTTGTCTTTGTTGCCAGTTCAGGTTTATTGTTTTTGTGCATGATCCCGCAGAAACTAACCTGAGTGCTTGACTGCATAGGTAAATTGGGTGGTTTCCTGATGTACCCCTTGTTATACCACTAGAATGCCTCTCCCCCATGTGACCTACTTGTTGTGTGTATGTACTGACATGTATGTGTAAGTGATAGATGCACACACACACTACATGTTAATGTTTTTACATGTATGTAAATTGTAAAGTATTTAGTCTGTAATGCCTTTTTTGTTATAATTCGGACCCCAGTAAGACTAGCTGTTGCTAATGGGGATCCTAATAAATCCCCAAATCACTGCCAATGCCATAATGTAAATCCTTCTTCATGACATTTAAATTGGGTATTTTATTCTCTTATGACAAGACACAATAATACCAGGGTATAAATCTCACAGCCTGCAGAACTTCATCAGGCCTGAAAAGGGTATTTCATTTGTCCAACATAATTTAATGACGACCAGTCATTCTGAGGCTAATGTTTGCTTATTGGATTGTGTTAGATGTGGTTTTACTATAAGACATGCTCACATTCATAGAGATACACTGTGGAGCACAGAGCTACACTGTGGAGCACAGAGCTCTGGCCTACTTTCACATTGCCTGTGGGTTATACTTCCACTCAGAACATTATGATGAAGAAATCTTTTTCTTGTGTATCAGAGATGCTAATTGCGAAATGAGCTCTTTTGAGTGGCGAAGTCTTATCATTGTCATTTCCTATTATCTAATTGGAATTTGACATTAATTAAATTAATTTGGAGTGCTATTGGCACGTAAGTCTAATTGTGTTCAATGGCCCGAGGGAGGGATGCTGTTTTAATGAAATTTGATCCAAATGTATTTTAGTTCGCCTTTGTGTGCTGTGAACTAGGTGAACCCTTGTGTTGAAGAGCTTAGTTAGTTAGGCCTACTGAGCAAAGGCTTTGGTAGTCATGACTTCTCTGTCAAAGACAAATCTGAAAGATAAATTATGTTCCCCGCAACTACATTTGAATATTTTATTATAAAATACTAAATGATGTGTATTTGTTTGTTGCAGAAGAATACAAGCTAAATTATTCAGCTAAGCATATATCCTACTATGACTGATTAATACTCTGCACATTCGCATAGCCTTGGCCTAAAACACTTGTAAACACGAGGGAAGTTGCAACACTCTCAGCCTGTAGTTGATGACCGGTTCCTGGAGCAGGTTATTTGTGTATCAGTGCACTGTGTTCAGAGTAGTACCAGGGAAAACAATGTAATGGATAGCCCCTGCATGGTAAGTCTCACTCAGGGCCAGCTCACTGAGTAGCTGGAAGGAGTCACTCTTGGGGTCTGGGCAGGCAGTCTGTGGACCACATGACACCCCCAAGCTCTGCTGCTAGACCCAGTCCCCTCCACCCCCGCCACAGTTCTTTCCAAGATGGATAAACAAGCTTGCCTGTTTTCTTCAGCAATATCATTAATCTGATTCTGCACACAAACACAATCCTAGGCTGGGGGGTTATAGTTTCCCCCCCCCCCCCCATCCCCCATCCCTTCTCTAAGAACCCTCCATGACTGAATGGGTGTTTAGATGGAAGATGATGACACACCACTGCTAGGAATTCTAATCGAGGAACAGTATGTCCTACCATTTAAAACCACAGACTTTGTCTGCTCTCCCATCCTCCCCCCAACTCAATGTTTCACCATTGAGTTGGTCTGGAAATGAAAAAGATGTCACACAAATCAGGAAGTAGCCTAATTTTGTCACAACGTTGTTTGTTTTCGTTTTTTAATTTACAAATTAAACTCCTGAATGTATGTTTATGTTTATTCTCCTCAATATGTTTACCAGGGTGGTTAGCTAGAATAGATCATAACCTGTGTGTGACATGTTCTGTGTTTTGAAATGAAATGGGATACTTAAAAGTTTACCAGCTGATTCTCAGCAGCTCTCTGATACGCAGGAGAGACAAAGTTAGTCGGACATAACCAAGCCACAAACTGTAAACAGGAGTTAATTTATCTAAGATACCTCTCAGGCCCAACAACATACATTACAACATAAGGTTGGTTCAGGTCACCTGTGAGGAGTCTTAAACCGACAGATTTATAAGGCTCCTTTACTCTAATTTGTAGATAGTTATTTTGGTCATACATCAATGGTGAAAATAAATAATTTTGACCTTCTCTCTGTGCATGGCCTGCATCATCATCCAACGGGGTATGGTAGTAGGTGCCAGGTGCACCTGTTTGAGTGTGTCAAGAATTGCAACGCTGCTGGGTTTTTCACGCTCAACAGTTTCCCGTGTGTATCAAGAATGGTCCACCACCCAAAGGACATCCAGCCAACTTGACACAACTGTGAGAAGCATTGGAGGGCAAAAGGGGGTGCAACTCAATATTAGGAAGGTGTTCCCTCAATGTACACATGCATTTTCCATTACGTGAAATCAACCTCTAATGTCAAACAGAGACTAGAAATATGAATTATCTCCCCCCTTTGTCATCCCTTCTTTTCCCCAGGATCCAGGAGAACAGTTGGATCATCTTCCTGCTCATCATGGCAGCCATCTTCTGGGTCTACCGGATGATCAAGGTCTTCTGCAACATCCTCAGCTACTGGGAAATACGCCAGTTCTACATCAAAGCACTGAAGATCAGCATGGTAAGGCTTCTTTTATGTCCACTGGAGGTCAAATTATATACATCAATCCCTTATAAAGGTTTCAGTGACCAGGAATAACACAATAGGGGATAATTGCATTTTACTTTTGATCCTAGAGTCTCACGAAACAGTGGTATGCCGATTGTTTTCAGACCGTTTTAGCTTACTGTAGTTGTCAGCTTCCTTGGAATCCATTGGTTTCAAAAAGATATCAAGGCAAATGTTCATCGTCATACCCACCCAGCTTACCTATAAGTAGGTGTCCCTCATATCAGGGTACAAAGTCTGAACACCTTTGACCTCTCCCCTTTCTAGGACGAGCTGTGTAACTTCACATGGCAGGAGGTCCAGGACCGTCTGATCAGCCTGCAGCGGGAGCAGCAGATGTGTATCCACAAGAAGGAGCTAACTGAGCTGGACATCTACCACCGCATCCTGCGCTTCAAGAACTACATGGTGGCCATGGTCAATAAGTCCCTGTTACCTGTACAGCTTCAGCTCCCCCTGCTGGGCAACCTTGTGTTCCTCACCCAGGGCCTCAAGTACAACTTTGAGCTGATTCTCTTCTGGGGTCCGGGGTCGCTGTTCCAGAACAAATGGAACCTGCACCCTAAGTACAAGCGTGCAGGGAACCGTCTGGAGCTGGCCCAGCAGCTGAGCCGGGTCATTCTTCTACTGGGCGTGGCCAACCTGCTCCTCTGCCCCTTCATCCTGGTGTGGCAGGTGCTATACTCCTTCTTCAGCTACACCGAGGTCATCAGGAGGGAGCCGGGGAGTCTGGGAGCCCGCCGCTGGTCCATGTACGGCCGCCTCTACCTGCGCCACTTCAACGAGCTGGACCACGAGCTGCACGGCAGGCTGGGCCGCGGCTACAAGCCCATCTCCAAGTACATGAACTCGTTCACCTCGCCACTCCTCACCGTGCTGGCCAAGAACGTGGCGTTCTTCTCGGGCTCGGTACTGGCTGTGCTCATCGCACTGACCGTGTATGATGAGGATGTCTTGACTGTGCAGCACATCCTGACCGCCATCACCGTGCTGGGAGTGGTTATCACCATCACCAGGTAAGCCACGGGACAGGGGGGAATGGTGATCTCTCGGGATGATCTTGTAGTGATTTGTGGCTGTGTTTCATTCGAAAAATTGTTCCTTACCCCTTCCCATTGCAGATCTGAGTTGGTATGCAACAGCTCCACCTAGATTCCACCATATTCTAACAGACAGTAATGAGCGAGGGAACATTGTTTTTAGAAAAAATGTCAACCTTTGTTAAACCCGCAGACATACCAGTATGTCCATAATCCATATCATATGTTGTCTTAAATGTTGTGTGAAGTAGAGAGATGACGTCTGTGAATATGCCCTCCTCCTAGGTCCTTCATCCCAGACGAACACATGGTGTGGTGCCCGGAGCAGCTGCTGCAGTGTGTGCTGGCTCACATCCACTACATGCCAGACCACTGGAGGGGCAACGCCAACAAGAGCGAGACCCGGGACGAGGTGGCACAGCTGTTCCAGTACAAAGCGGTGGGTGAGACGGGCCAGACAGTAAATAGAGACTGCTCATTGGCTGCAGCTTAGGAAGAATGAAACTATTCACAGGGTGTACAAAACATTAGGAACACCTTCCTAATATTGATCCTGGGGAAAAGAAGGGATGACAAAGGGGGGAGATAATTCATATTTCTAGTCTCTGTTTGACATTAGAGTTTGATTTCACGTAATGGAAAATGCATGTGTACATTGAGGGAACACCTTCCTAATATTGAGTTGCACCCCCTTTTGCCCTCAGAACAGTCGCAATTCGTCGGGGCATGGACTCTACAAGGTGTTGAAAGCGTTCCACAGTGATGCTGGCCCATGTTGACTCCAATGCTTCCCACAGTTGTGTCAAGTTGGCTGGATGTCCTTTGGGTGGTGGACCATTCTTGATTCACACGGGAAACTGTTGAGCGTGAAAAACCCAGCAGCGTTGCAGTTCTTGACACAAACAGGTGCACCTGGCACCTACTACCATGCCCTGTTCAAAGGCACTTAAATATTTTGTCTTGCCCATTCACCCTCTGAATGGCACAAATACACAATCCATGTCTCAGTTGTCTCAAGGCTTAAACATCCTTCTTTAACCAGTCTCCTACCCTTCATATACACTGATTGAAGTAGATTTAACAAGTGACATCAATAAGGGATCATAGCTTTCACCTGGATTCAGCTGGTCAGTGTATATGACTTTATGACATACGGTCTGAAATTGAAATGTTCTTGTAACACAAGACTTGCTCAATGCCTAAACAAGTGCTTTAATTGTATGAAGTTATTCATGTACACTCCAATTCTCATATGACCTCACCATAATACTGTATGCCACTTTCCACACAGGAACTAATTCATCTTATGCCACTTTAACCATTCGTTTGGGGGACACAATGGAAAGTATTCAGACTTGAGATCAAAGTGCTTAACTTTTCTCGTAACTCTCTCATTGACAATCAGTGAATGACATAGGCTATGTGAAAGTTCAAGTTAAGGGTGCAGATCTCAAGTCTGAATACCGCCAAATCCTCTTCCAGTATAACTCACAACTATTGTCTGTCTGTGTCTCTGTGTCTGTCTGTCTGTCTGTTTAGCTGTTTATCCTGGAGGAGCTGCTGAGCCCCATCGTCACGCCCTTCATCCTCATCTTCCTCCTGAGGAACAAGTCCCTGGAGATCATTGACTTCTTCAGGAACTTCACCGTGGAGGTGGTTGGGGTCGGAGACATCTGCTCCTTCGCACAGATGGACATCCGTCGCCATGGAAACCCTCTGGTGAGTTCCTGTAATTTAGGGTATGGGAAAGGGACTTTGATACGGAAAGTATTGTTATTACTTTGTTGAAATGAAAGACTCACTGCAGTTTTTAGGTCAGAGATCACCAGGTCATCAATATTGTATCAGAAATGAATGTGTATGTGTCCTCTCCTGATATTAGTCACTTATGCATAGTTTATTTTAATTTATCTTTTACCCCCTTTTTCTCCCCAGTTTCGTGATATCCAATTGCGATCCAATTACAATCTTGTCTCATCGCTGCAACTTCCCAACGTGCTCGGGAGAGGCGAAGGTCGAGTCATGCGTCATCCGAAACATTACCCGCCAAGCCGCGCTTCTTAACACCCACTCGTTTAACCCGGAAGCCAGCTGCACCAATGTGTCGGCAGAAACACCATTCAACTGATGACCGAAGTCAGCATGCAGGCGCCCGGCCCGCCACAAGGTGTCGATAGAGCGCGATGAGCCAAGTAAAGACCCCCCGGCCAAACCCTCCCCTAACCCAGATAACGCTGGGCCAGTTGTGCGCCGCCCTATGGGACTCCCGGTCACGGCCAGTTGTGACACAGCCTGGGATCGAACCCCAGGATGGACACATAGTTAAAAAATAATAATGCATTGTTCCAGTGTGTAATTGTCACACGTTGTCTGTTTCAGTGGATGTCTGAGGGGCAGACGGAGGCGTCTGTGTACCAGCAAGCTGAGAATGGCAAGACTGAGCTGTCCCTGATGCACTTCACCATCAAGAACCCCCGTTGGCAGCCCCCCCAGGAGAGCTCAGTGTTCATCAGCCATCTGAAGGAGAAGGTGCACCAGGACGCCCAGGGGGGACCCCCCACCCAGCTGCTGCTCTCTGAGGCCCCGCTCTGTTCCTCACTGCTTTCCAACGGGTCCGGCAATGGAGTGAGTAACTACAGTAACTGCCCACTACACCCACATCCCCAGCCAGCCAATTCATAGTCAGTCACAGTTAGTACACAGGAAGATATTTGCCTCAACACTGTAACGGCAATCCTACTCTGCTAATCATTCAACAATGATGTCAATGTATTGCAATTTGTCTTAGGTTTGGTATTGGATTACAGTATGTTGAGTTAAATCTTGTCAATATGCTTGTATACTGACCTCTGTATCTCTGGGTTATGTTTTCCTGTCCAGCCTGACAACCTATTGGCCAGTGTCCTGGCCCACCCTGTGCTGACCGCGTCAGGCCTACCAGGCCGAGACCGCCGCTTCGTTCCTCCCAGCACGGCTGCCTCTGCCGCCGCCAGCGTCCTGGCCTCGCTGTCCAGCTCCCACTCTCAGCTCCCCCACGCCAGCCGCTCCCGCTCGCATGTCCTTCTACCCTCCACCCACCCCGACAGCACCATGTACTGCAGTGACCGCACAGTCATCGACAGGTAAGTAGACAGACGCCACGCTCTGCAAACACACACTCTGCAAACACAACACTGTTGTCTAGGTTCATCCATAACACAAAAGTGTTGATTGATTAGATACAGTACTTGTTTGTCGAAGGTGCATTATTGATTTAAATATGAGGTTCGTTGTTAGTCTGTGAATTAAGTGATGAATAACAATGTACTTCGATGTTTTTTTTAGGCTTGCTGATAATAGCTTGTTTTTATTTCCTCAGCATGTCAGCCAGTGATTCTCGGATGAAGAGCACTACATTGCTTTCAGAGTTTGCCTCGGCTGAGATGAGTCTCCATGCTATTTACATGCATGAGGTAGGTCACTTTGAAGAGATGGCCTCAGGGTCCTTCTTTTCATTTAACTTTGTACACACACGCAGACACACACACATACCGAGTGTGTGACGTGTCCCTCTCTGTCCCTAGGTCCACCAACAGAACTCGCTCCCCCACCAGAGAACATCAGGCCAGTGGCAGAACCCAGTGCCAATGAGAGAGCTAAGCAGCAACACTGGTACGTAACAGTCATTATTCTGTTTTTACTTACTTAAGATCTTGGCTAAAGTCAGATGGAGCGTGTTTGGTAGTTGGGATAGTTTTAGCTTATGACATCCAGTTGACCAACTGTCTATGCTCCTATCCTCTATCCACGCAAGCAGGTTCTCAGACGCACAGCGGCCACACAGCAGTCAGCCTGTCTAATATGCCCACCCCGCTGCGTCTGGGAGGCTGGACGGAGGAAGAGGAGGAGGAGGATGCAGAGGAAGAGGAAATCATTAACAGCAGGTCGACTCCTAAACAGGACTCCAGGAGTAGCTATTGAAGTGCCTTAAATAAATGGGTTAGTTCCATCACACCTCTATTTCCAACACACAGACACTCCTCCTCCATAATCTATAGGCTAATATTGTCAGAAATGTATCTTATATCTAGTACTACTGTTTTTGCTTTTCTTAAACGTGCAATATGTAGAAATAGCTCCGCCATTTCCTGTTTTCTAAAATTCTAAAATGTTCGTCTGATTTCAGTTTGTGACAACAAGCAAGTGTAGAGAATTGTTGTACCATCTAAACCGCTGTGAAATAGCTTTATAACTAATAATAACCAAAAATATCGTATTTTTCAGCTGTTTGAAGCTGATGTACAAAAGAAGCAAAAATTTAACTTGCGGAGAGGAAACATAGAAATATTGCACATAGAATGGATCTACTGCTTGTCAGACTTGCTTTCAATAAGAATGACATAGACATTTTATATACAGTGGGGAGAACAAGTATTTGATACACTGACGATTTTGCAGGTTTTCCTACTTACAAAGCATGTAGAGGTCTGTAATTTTTATCATAGGTACAATTCAACTGTGAGAGACGGAATCTAAAAGAAAAATCCAGAAAATCACATTGTATGATTTTTAAGTAATTCATTTGCATTTTATTGCATGACATAAGTATTTGATCACCTACCAACCAGTAAGAATTCCGGCTCTCACAGTCCTGTTAGTTTTTCTTTAAGAAGCCCTACTGTTCTCCACTCATTACCTGTATTAACTGCACCTGTTTGAACTCGTTACCTGTATAAAAGACACCTGTCCACACACTCAATCAAACAGACTCCAGCCTCTCCACAATGGCCAAGATCAGAGAGCTGTGTAAGGACATCAGGGATAAAATTGTAGACCTGCACAAGGCTGGGATGGGCTACAGGACAATAGGCAAGCAGCTTGGTGAGAAGGCAACAACTGTTGGCGCATTTATTAGAAAATGGAAGAAGTTCAAGATGACGGTCAATGACCCTCGGTCTGGGGCTCCATGCAAGATCTCACCTCATGGGGCATCAATGATCATGAGGAAGGTGAGGGATCAGCCCAGAACTACACGGCAGGACCTGGACAATGACCTGAAGAGAGCTGGGATCACAGTCTCAAAGAAAACCATTAGTAACACACTACGCCGTCATGGCTTAAAATCCTGCAGCGCACGCAAGGTCCCCCTGCTCAAGCCAGCGCATGTCCAGGCCCGTCTGAAGTTTGCCAATGACCATCTGGATGATCCAGAGGAGGAATGGGAGAAGGTCATGTGTTCTGATGAGACAAAAATAGAGCTTTTTGGTCTAAACTCCACTCGCCGTGTTTGGAGGAAGAAGAAGGATGAGTACAACCCCAAGAACACCATCCCAACCGTGAAGCATGGAGGTGGAAACATCATTCTTTGGGGATGCTTTTCTGCAAAGGGGACAGGACGACTGCACCGTATTGAGGGAAGGATGGATGGGGCCATGTATCGCGAGATCTTGGCCATCAACCTCCTTCCCTCAGTAAGAGCATTGAAGATGGGTCATGGCTGGGTCTTCCAGCATGACAACGACCCGAAACACACAGCCAGGGCAACTAAGGAGTGGCTCCGTAAGAAGCATCTCAAGGTCCTGGAGTGGCCTAGCCAGTCTCCAGACCTGAACCCAATAGAAAATCTTTGGAGGGAGCTGAAAGTCCGTATTGCCCAGCGACAGCCCCGAAATCTGAAGGATCTGGAGAAGGTCTGTATGGAGGAGTTGGCCAAAATCCCTGCTGCAGTGTGTGCAAACCTGGTCAAGACCTACAGGAAACGTATGATCTCTGTAATTGCAAACAAAGGTTTCTGTACCAAATATTAAGTTCTGCTTTGCTGATGTATCAAATACTTATGTCATGCAATAAAATGCAAATTAATTACTTAAAAATCATACAATGTGATTTTATGGATTTTGGTTTTAGATTCTGTCTCTCACAGTTGAAGTGTACCTATGATAAGAATTACAGACCTCTACATGCTTTGTAAGTATGAAAACCTGAAAAATCGGCAGTGTATCAAATACTTGTTCTCCCCACTGTGTGTGTGTATATCTGAAATCAGTTGGGTCGTACAGAATTACATGATGGACCTTTAAAAAAAGAATCTGTGGCTGATTGTCTTTTCTCTTCTTTTGCAGTGTTTACACTTTCTTGTCTGGATGAACATTGTGGCCTTAGATGATCTTTTTGGAGTATAGGATAGATAGGACATTTATGACATCACACAGCACAGGCAGTTGGGGAACTCATTGGATAACCACTGTCTCCATCTCCGCCCCTCCTCCATGCCTCTCCTCCTATCACATCAGGAGTTGTTGTGTCGTCAGGGAAACCAACTGTATGTCTTCCGTCCCTCTCTCCATGTCATTGTTTTGTTATAGAATGTATATACATTGCTCATAGAGGACTGGAGTCTGTGTGTGTGCGTGTTTCGGGACTCGGGGAAAGAGTGGCATGCACAGCCAGGACACTTGCAGGGCATGCTTGAGCATGGTATGCAGCAAAACCTGTCACACTTTTGTTGCGTATTCATGTATTTAAAAACAAATATATATATATATATATATATATATATATTACGTTTGATTTGTGCATTTGGGAGGTTTACAATGTGGGTCTGGGTTCACTTTCTCATGGTGGAAATGGTGTCTTTCTTGGTGCTGAAGAGACTATGGAGTGAAGGTGTATCATATTAGCTGCCTGACCATTTTCACTATATGAGGAAAGTTGAGTGCAAAATTCTACACTGGCGTATTTGGCCCTTACTTATTGCTTGACATTTGTAAATACACTTTAGCGTCTTACCTCTATATGAATATTTAAGTTTAGTTGTTTTTAATCCTTGGGGCAGTTTTAATCCTTGGTGAAGATGAAAAGTACTGAAAACAGTGACATGAAGTAGGCTGCAACTATACTACTACTACTGCTACTACTAAGGTCACCGATAGGACCCCACAAGAAAATCTGACAAAAGCCTACAGATGGGCAAGATTAATTAACCACAATTCTAAACTGGATAAAATCTAATTAAAAGCTGCTGTCTGACCTTAATGGGCCTAATATCATGTTTTCTTCAGTATTAAGTTCGTTCTCTTTCTTTAAAATCCTGGGTGACTCTAAGACAGGATTCAACATATAATAACTTGATTATTCTGTATCAAAGTATCTTCCACGTACAGTCTCCACTGGCAACAAGGGTGTTATACTTGACAAAGGTATGTAAATCAAGATTACATATTTGCAGAAGCAGTAACTACATTGTTGTGGGTAGGTATGAGAATAGGCAGTGGAGGGTTGCATATCATGTACAGTAAATCATGAAGTGTTGTATGCATTGATTTTGCATGTACTGCTCAACATTTTGTTCACGAAACACTTCCCCCTATGTACACACAACAAGTGAACATTATTATTATTTTGCAATTACAGCAATCAGATCTTGAGGGTTTGCTTTGTTCATAAATTAATCCTATATGAGTATTTTCTTTCCTTTTCTCAGAGAACAGCCTCAGATGTCTTTTTAAATTAGATAATTCTCCCTTTATTGTCCCAAATATTTAAGTAATTAATGTATTTAAAGTAACTGTCCAGTGAAAATCACACTTTTATAAGTTAATATTCTGTTAACTCATCCTATACTCATATTTGTGGCCGAAGAATAAATTGGAGGGGGAAAAAAACACTTCAAAAACCCCACCTCAAACTTGTATATCAAAAATGCTTGCTATATCCTCATAGAGCAGGGGTATTCAACTCTTACTCTACGAGGTCCAGAACCTGCTGGTTTTCTGTTCTACCTGATAATTAATTGCACTCACCTGGTGTCCCCGGTCTAAATTAGTCCCTGATTAGAAGGAACAATGAAAAAATGCAGTGCATCTAGCTTCGAGGTCCAGAGTTGAGTTTGAGGGTCATAGAGGATGAGCTGGCCAATCAGCGGTCTACTCGCATGAATATGTTTCATGACCGGTATATGCCCACACCATTCTATTGTTGGGGTATGCCCACACCATTCTATTGTTGGGGTATGCCCACACCATTCTATTGTTGGGGTATGCCCACACCATTCTATTGTTGGGGTATGCCCACACCATTCTATTGTTGGGGTATGCCCACACCATTCTATTGTTGGGGTATGCCCACACCATTCTATTGTTGGGGTATGCCCACACCATTCCATTCCATACTTAATTTAAAACATGTAGTAGGAAAACAACTATTTCACTCATATTGTAATTAATTATGTCATATTTCATAGAAATCTGGAAACACTGGACAGTTACTTTAATATATTTCATTTAGTATTTATTGTTGAAAAATTATCTTTATAGTAAATACATTCATACCAAATATGATTGGGATCTAATGTTAATAACAGAATGTCTATACAGAAATGTTGAAGGTGCCTAAAGGTAAACCTAACTTGTTTTAAAAACTTTTAGTTGAATTGCCTTTGACACAACATTTTTGGATATGCAACTTCGAAATGAAGTGTGGTTCAGCACCCCTTACTGGTTTCATCAGTACAGTACAACTCAAAAGCAAACTTGTCTGCATGTAAATGCTGAATGTAACCCAGCCATCATCCCTAGAAATAAGTGTCATGATGTATCCTTGGTACTGTAGCCAGAACTGTTTATTGAAACATTACACAAAAGTTCCGTCACTGCTACAGTAACCATGCCCCACTGATCCAATAACCTAGTCCACACCTATATGTATATCTCTGTCTTCGCCACTACATTTCAGTCATTTAGCAGATGCTCTTATCCAGAGCGACTTACAGTTAGTGAGTGCATATATAAGTTCTGGTCCCCCATGGGAATCGAACCCACAACCCTGGCATTGCAAGCTCCATGCTCTACCAACTGAGCCAAACGGGACCACTACTGTAAGACTTTAGAGAGTACAGGTGTTTGACGACTTTAGAGACTTTTCCCCTTCATTTCGTTTTGTTCATGTGTGTTTTGAAGGGGTGTGGGTGTAGACATCAACCTAACTATGCTAAGCTAACATTGACTCAAAAGTTTTGCACTGACTGAAAATACAAATGATATTGATAGAGATACCTGCATCAAACTAATTTTTTTGATAGATCAAGCCGAGGTCTCAAAGGGACAGTGAGTGGAACTCCCATCCTGAATGGCCTCACTGTATATATAATTATCACGTGGGCCTATCACAGACCTGGTTGTTGTTACCTCTGGTCAGTAAAACTTCACCCAGTAGTGGGAAATGTCTGTAAATGTTTTTAGTAACATTATAGGCCTAGTCAATGCTACATATGGTATTGCTGTTGGTGTTCCATTTGTTTTACGGATGTAATGAGTTTTAGGAGAGACATGGTAGTTCATGTGTCTTGCCAGTTTCCATAGCTAGATCGCACTGCCTCTCACTATCTTTAAAACATTTTTATTTTGCTTTATTTTGAGCAATGCCTTAGGGTTAGCATTAGTTCCTTATTAGAAACCATTGTATGTAAACCTTAAGATCTAATTTTACTTTATATTTTAGCAGCACATAATGTACAGTATTTATTTTGGAAGGTTGGTCATGTTTTGGCATCAAGTATACAGTGGGAAATATATTCTAATATTGTGGATGAATCTCGTGTAACATCAACTACAATGCACTGATATTTGACATCAGAGTAGTCAAATCACTTTCACCTGATGACCGAATTTATCTTATCGAAGTGATTCGTTCTGTACTGTCTGCCTCCCCAGTCCAAAATAATCAGTTGGGGAGGGGAAATGTTCTATACCCTTTTCATGGATGTTGAATGATTATTTAATTCCATCCTTGAGGCTCCCCATTCAATAGCATCGCTTCTTATCCACTACAAACCAGTCCCCCAAAAGACTAAAACATTTTGACTGGTACAAGGTGCTAAGTTTTCATATCCTAGTGTTGAATAGATTGAGACATCTTTTCTCTGTTACTTAGGTTTGTTCTTTTTGTTTGTTTTGTTAATTTAAAGAAACACTAGCTGAGAATGAACAATGCCAAAATAACTTGTTTTCAGCACAGCTTTATTGTACACATTATTTGTTTTCTGTAGCTGAATAGGCAAAGGAATTCTTATTTTGTGTGTATTTAATCATTGAAGTGTGTCCCAAGATGTAATGTACTTGATTTGAAATAAAAAATGTAATGTACATTCTGTTCTATGCATTTCTTGAGTTTAATTGGCAATGTTTGCATTGGCACAAACTTTCCAAATGGTATTCCTAAACTGCCATGAAACATTTAATGAATAACTCAGTGCACAGACTTTCTTTTTAAAATGTATTTTGCAGTTTATTAGTACGATAAACAGAAACTGGACATAATTATTAGTTAACATTCAACAATTGGCATGTAAGAATAGGTGCGTCAGCACTATTTTTCATTTAAACAAATTGCAAACAATTCAGAAGGTAAGAAAACAAAGCTATTAGCAGCATTTTAGAAAAAGAAGCTAAGTAAAGGTTGTTCACCCGCCATAATTTGAAGTTCTTATTAAGTTTCCATTTTGCTCCTCCCTTCCTATAGGCAGAAACTCAAACAGGAAATACCCGTGTTAAGGACTATTCAATGCTGGTCTGACAAATCGGAATTCATGCTTCAAGATTGTTTTGATCACGGGGACTGGGATATGTTCCGGGTAGCTTCCGAAAATAATTTAGACTAATACACTGAAACGGTGACTGAGTTTATCAGGAAGTGTATAGGTGATGTTGTGCCCACTGTGAATATTAAAACCTACCCTAACCAGAAACCGTGGATAGATGGCAGCATTCGCGCCAATCTGAAAGCGCGAACCACCGCATTCAACCATGGTAAGGTAACTGGGAATATGGCAGAATACAAACAGTGTAATTACTCACTCCGCAAGACAATTAAACTGGCAAAACATCAGTATAGAGACAAAGTGGACACAGACACGAGACGTATGTGGCAGGGTCTACAGACAATCACGGACTACAAAAGGACAACTACCCACGTCGCCGACACCGACGTCTCGCTTCCAGACAAGTTAAACACCTTATTCGCCCGCTTTGAGGATAACACAGTGCCACTGACGAGGCCCACTACCAAGGACTGTGGCCGACGTGATTAAGACATTTAAGCATGTTAACCCCTGCAAGGCTGCCGACCCAGACTGCATCCCTAGCCGCGTCCTCAGAGCATGCGCAGACCAGCTGGCTGGTGTGTTTATGGACATATTCAATTTCTCTCTTTCCCAGTCTGCTGTTCCCACATGCTTCAAGATGGCCACCATTGTTCCTGTACCCGAGAAAGCAAAGGTAACTGAACTAAATGACTATCGCCCTGTAGCACTCACCTCTGTCATCATGAAGTGCTTTGAGAGACTAGTCAAGGATCATATCACCTCTACCTTACCTGTCACCCTAGACCCACTTCAATTTGCTTACCGCCCCAATAGACCCACAGAGGATGCAATCGCCTGTGGGATCACATGCAGAGATCATCCGTTCACTCACATCGCGTCTCACAAAGACACGGCGGTTGGAACCAAAAATCTCAAATTTGGACTCCAGACCAAAGGACGAATTTCCACCGGTCTAACGTCCATTGCTCGTGTTTCTTGACCCAAGCAACTCTCTTCTTCTTACTGGTGTCCTTTAGTAGTGGTTTCTTTGCAGCAATTCGACCATGAAGGCCTGATTCACACAGTCTCGTCTGAACAGTTGATGTTGAGATGTGTCTGTTACTTTAACTCTGTGAAGCATTTATTTGGGCTGCAATTTGAGGCTGGTAACTCTAATGAACTTATAATAATATAATATGCCATTTAGCAGACGCTTTTATCCAAAGCGACTTACAGTCATGCGTGCATAATTTTTTTTGTGTGTATGGGTGGTCCCGGGGATCGAACCCACTACCTTGGCATTACAAGTGCCGTGCTCTACCAGCTGAGCTACAGAGGACCTGCAGCAGAGGTAACTTTGGGTCTTCCATTCCTGTGGCAGTCCTCATGAAAGCCAGTTTCATCATAGCGCTAGATGGTTTTTGCGACTGCACTTGAAGAAACGTTCAAAGTTCTTGAAATGTTCCGTATTGACTGACCTTCATGTCTGGACTGTAATTTCTCTTTGCTTATTTTAGCTGTTCTTGCCATAATATGGACTTGGTCTTTTACCAAATAGGGCTATCTTCTTGTTTGCGTATGTAGGTGAGTTCACAATCTGTTATCACTACACAACCATCAGATGTCAACACAGGCCTGGTTTTGGTTCCTAAAATCCTCTGGCTGCAATAAAGAGGAGATATTAGTCATGGTCTCTTTAGTTGTGACATTCTCTGTGTGGGAGCAGGAGCTAAGATGCCCTACCCTGTATCCTATCTTATTAGTCCTAGAAAAACAATAAGAATCCCCTGTGACTTCAAACGGAGGCAACCTAGGTCGGGGTGACTTTGTTATTACAAGACTCCATCACCACATTCCCAGGTGGCTTGAACAATTTAATCATGGAGGATAAACCTGACAGAGTTAAACCCTGTCAAGGGGAACGGAGTAGTTGTTAACCTTGGTTTGGCTGTCCCAGAGGCATAACAGTCCTCTTTAGACATAGTTCTTGCCGTATACTAAATCCATTCCAACCACAGGTCAAGATTTCTACACCCGTCTCCACCTGTACTACTTCCTTCAGGTCTATAGTTTGCACTATCTTCACCACAGCCCCGGTCTCACTACCTCCCTCAGAGAGGTTTACTCTATAGGGTGCCCCAGTTGAAGAGGATATCTCACTTGTTCAGGTCTGTAACCTGTTTTAGCGTAATTCAGACTTTCAGACAGTACCTACCCTTATATGGGTCGCACTGCCATTTCTGGTAATTCCCTACTTTCACAATACTACACCTGTCCCTAAACTGTGTATGGAGATTGACATCCCCCCCCCCCCCCCCCCCGCTTGGTATGAGCAACCACATAGTCCCAGGATGTACATGGTGACATACATATGGTGATGTCCTTCCCTAAAGTCCCGAGTACTTCCCCTTTCCCTACGTCTAGCTGTCTCCTATGCCTTTGTAGAATGTGCTCAGGTATTATTTTATCAACTTGTGTTAGGTTAACTACTACTTCTGGCTGATCAGGAGGGTTTGAGTGTGTTAGGAATATGGCCCCCACAATCAGACAGCTACCTACCGTCGGGAGACCTGTGAATCCTCGCCCTGAGAACATGTCAGACGCCAGAGGACAACCCATTGCTTTACCTTCTATCGAACTCACACAGGGATGATCAGACAGGGTAAGGGAATCTTCGTTAAGGAGCCAACCCCCGAGCCCTAGTGGTGATCGGTTCTTTCTCCTAACTCTGTGTTTGTTCGTCAGGTGTAACTGGGTTTACCTTTTTGCAGTGTGTGACATGCACCCAGGTGGATCTAATAGGACTTGGTAGGGCCCTTCCCAACAGGCCTGCTTCCAGTTTTTCTTCTTTTAGGGACTGGATGCTCACCAGTCTCCTGGTTAGATAGAGTGTGTCACCTTCTCCTTTAGTTCACCTGTGGGGCACAAAACCTCTGACATACGGGTGTGGTTAATAAACTATCTTCACACATACATGTTCAGCTCTCAATTTCTAATCTTGTTGTTTAAAAAAAAAAAGTATTTTGTCCTCTCCTTCGTATATATTTATTATTTAATCCTACCACTCCCCTTTTGACACATGATTTGCCATGTGTCAATATTACCACCTACCTAAACAATCACTTAGGTAATATTGGTAATTCATTATCCAATTGCCATCCCTCCACTCTCTCTTCTGTTATTTAATGGTTCAAATCATATATATTATTACCAAATTATAATCTTCTTCACACTTTTTCATAAATGTTAGTTATCCCAAGTGTTCATTAAGTCCTCATGACATTCATTCTCATAAGAAATCATATATACCCCAAACTCAGCCAAAACCTAAAAAACTCCATACAATTCACTGTGTGTGCTCCTCTAAGACCTATCACCCTTGACCTGCTGAAAACCCCACAAAATTGAAACAACAAGGCTTTATAAACATCATACTAGGTGTGTCGTTTTTTGTTTGAAAAACCCAATTTGAAAAAACAACAACCACAAATAGCCAGGCCTCACTTAATTTGGTAGCTCACTTTTATGACCTAAATGCTGCCTAACTTCACTACTGCTCCCCCTAGCCCTGGGCAACATTCCAATGAGATGAGCTAATCTCTTTCTCCTGGTTATAATCTAAAGATGGTAGTACACACAAAACATGATACAGATATCCCCAGTCTTAACCCATCAATAATTGTTTGTATCAATCTAATTCCTCATAACTAATCCATAAAACCACTCAAAATTCCTATAGTATACAATTATTATTTAATTGATTACCCTAACTCTGCTACATGTGATCTCATCTCAAATGATCCATTATCAATTATTTGTTCAACCCCCTAGGAAAATCTGTCTCCCCTTCTATTGTTCCTGTCCCCCCTGTAAATGTCACACTTCACTTTTTAGCCAATACAATCACGGTTACATCAAAAGTAATGCAATGTCTATATTAGGGTTTAAGGTAAATTATTCCTGTTTTCTTTTTTCAGCTAAACATTTTATATCCCTCAGTTAATAGTATTTTCTCCCTAATATATCTTCATACTCTTCTGCTTTCTCTAAATTAGATTTAATCCCTTGCCTTTCCTCTACTATCCTTCTATCATTACTGAATCAATGATAATAACTGTAATAACTATTCATAATAATTGTAATAACTATTACACATTATGTTGTGCCCTTTTTCTGATAATGTTATAATTGTAGCCTATTCCATCACTTTTGTTTAAAATATAAGTTTGTTTATGTAACAAATCCAGAACCCACCACAGGCTGGCGCTATTCCCCCAGCACAACAGCCAATGCCACTTGCTTCCCCTGTTCCCCGTAACGAAATATCGTTCTAAAATGTACCAACTATTTGTATTTTCCCGCTAACCCATTTCAGTTCGCTATTCAATTTCTTTAACTGTTCTCTCTGATTAGGCCCTAATTAATAAAACAAATACTTGCTATCGTTGATAAGCATACATTTAATGATGTTCCTAACATTTGAACTATCTCTCACCCTCCCCTTGCTCCTTCGTGGAAAGCGCATGGGGACCTTGTAACATATTTTCATAGACCTTTCTAGAATACTTCTACTTAAGCTATCTAATTCAACCTTTCACATTTCTCAATCCACATAGTAATCTAGGTATATAGCCCCAATGCGAAAGCTTTACTCACTGCCCCTACCTGTTTTCTAACCAGGAACCCTCTACATACATCGCCAGTCACTCCACACATTCCGCGATGCTTTCAAAGCACGCCAAACAACAACAACTTCCATGTCGCACAACCAGGCACGTCCTCTGTAGCTCAGCTGGTAGAGCACGGCGCTTGTAACGCCAAGGTAGTGGGTTCGATCCCCGGGACCACCCATACACAAAAAAATTTATGCACGCATGACTGTAAGTCGCTTTGGATAAAAGCGTCTGATAAATGGCATATTATTATTATCACTCCCCGTCTAGCCAGCCCTCTCATCTCAAACACCCTAGTAGGAAAAATAAAACACACTCTCTAACAGCATTCTGCATTTACCTCTATCATCGGGTTTAAAAACTAACGTAACAACATTAACCATCCTCTATTGCTGTAGTAAAGTCTTGTTTGGTTCAGTTTATTTATTACGGAGTGTCCATAATACTATAATAATACATAATCGAATTCCCCTCATACATTCAGATTTCCCCTTATGCCATTGAAATGCCAAATAAACCATAATAGTTCAATCGAGCCCCCTATTTACTCTCCACTATTTATACATTACTTCCATAACCACATTAGTTATGGTCCGATTACCCATTAAACCTTATCACATCATCAAACAACGCCACAACCTTAAACTCATATGGGGCGGCAGGCAGCTTAGTCGCCAATAGTGCCGCGCCAACAACCGAGAGGTCGCCGGTTCCAATCCCTGAGCCGACCAGGCGAAAAATCTGCCGATGTGCCCTCGAGCAAGGCACACAACCCCAATTGCTCCCATAAGTCGCTCTGGACAAGAGCGTCTGCCAAATTACCAAAAATGCAAATGTAAATATTCTCTACTTTCTCACCCATGATGTAGGTCTATGTTCGGGTGAGCAAGTTCATATGTATATATCGTCAGAAACCCACAGGCACCTCTCAAACAATCGCCCCGTGGTGTTCCCAGCCAACTCCCAGTCTTTCCTGGCTCCAAAAGCCACACTTTCGCTGTCTCCAGCCCCTCCCCTCGCCACTCTCTCTTTCCGTGTCCAGTGGGAACAGGGTTTTTGAGGAGCTGTTTTTCGTTTTAGTGTTTCCAATATTCTGCCGTTATTTAAGGTACTTTAGTCTATTTATTTAAATCAAATCATTCCCACCTAATTAGTTAAAGTTGGTGCATATTTATATTTCAACGATAAACCGAATTATTTCAGTCTAATTGTTTAACCAGTATTTTGCAGGGTCAAACATCAAACGTTAAATCAAATAATTAACCAAAAAGCCTCAACCCAAGCACCTAAAACCAGTATTATGCTATGTCAAACATCAAACGCCACAGTTCAATCATATCAGCTCAAACGTTTCAGTTCAGTCACACTAGCCATTCATCACTTTAGCTTTATGTTCCCAATTGTTATTAACGGGTTATACGGTTTAAGCAACCACAAACCCAACAGTTATCCCCAAATTATACAGTTTGGACAGCCAAGTAGTATACTGTAATCGTTATTTATAGTACAATAGGGTTCACTTACATCAAACAGGTGCTTCACAAAATTAATTTGGATAAAGCCAATGTGCAGAACTTTAGTTACATAACAATAGGTGTCTGCTTACCTGTTTTTAGAAGCCCGGGCACTTTGTGAAACACACCGTTCGACGACAGCAATGTCCAATAGGCTGGGTGAATTCCAGTGAAGTACCGCTACCAGATCACAGCCGGAGGTCACCAATTGTTAGAAATTGCGTAATTCAAATCTGGTATTGGAATAAGGGAAAACATAATCAAGAGATATTCAATCCAAGCTAAATTTATTATATGCCAAATGTATGTATGATAAGTATGATGGTTCGTATACGGGCTCACTGAAATACCACGCAGGGCAGACAGAGAACTGACTTCCTCATTACAAATTCTTCCGTAAATACCCTGACAGTTTTTGTTCCCGCTCTCTGCTGGGCCTATCAGGGTAGAGGTTGAGCGTGGTTTAGACTTACTCAGCCAATCCGTTGGCGCACCGGCTGGTCCCAGTCCCTTGGCGCTCCACTGTTGCACACTGTTGCCAGGCATACGTTTTTATCATAACAACCTGTGGAGTCAGCACCCAAAAGACACCGTTCCACTGTACCTATGTTCAAGGACGGTTCACAGACAACGGTTCACAGACAACAAAGAGGCAGTGTTCGTATCTGTGAGAAATACAAGTCTTATCATCCTACCCCCTAACGTTCCTCACATGAATCACAGCTTGTTATGTGAAACAATTCATATCAGTACAGTACAAACCTTTTATGCTTTAATCATTAATGCTTTCTTTGTAAGTTAGTCATCCCATCCAGTTATTAGAAAATAGACCCCCACACACCCTAGATAGGTTGTGTAATTTGTTTTGTTTGGGTGTGGTCAGATACAGTTCAGGGAAATACATTTTGAAACAGATAACATCTATTATGAAAATCAAAATGTAAAATACACAGAAATCCTGGTTGGACTGCCACTTGCGGCTGTTCAGGCTAATCGATGAAAGCCCAGACCTAGGGCAACAGCAGCACTACCTTGAACGTTGAGGCTATTCGATTAAGCTGGCCCGGTTCCCTGGATGAGCGGAGTTTGTAACCAGGCTGCCGGGTGCCTCCCATTCAAAGCCGATGGCGAAGTCGGCTCAAAAGAAAGTGACGTTTATCAAGCACGTGGTGTAATGATGGATTTCGAGTTTTCACTTGCGAAAGTGTTTTCTCTTGTGGTAAAAACGCATAGCCTATGCTTTGTCTGCCTTCTCAATGAAAACGGGTTTGAAAATTCGAACATACACTACCAGTCAAAAGTTTGGACACACCTACTCATTCAAGGGTTTTTCATTATAAAAAAGAAAAAGACATTGTAGAATAATAGTGAAGACATCAAAATTATGAAATAACACACATGGAATCATGTAGTAACCAAAAAAGTGTTAAACAAATCAAAATATATTTTATATTTGAGATTCTTCAAATAGCCACCCTTTGCCTTGATGACAGCTTTGCACACTCTTGGCATTCTCTCAACCAGCTTCATGAGGTAGTCACCTGGAATGCATTTCAATTAACAGGTGTGCCTTGTTAAAAGTTAATTTGTGGAATTTATTTCCTTCTTAATGCGTTTTAGCCAATCAGTTGTGTTGTGACAAGGTAGGGGGGGTAGCCCTATTTGGTAAAAGACTAAGTCCATATTATGGCAAGAACAGCTCAAATAAGCAAAGATAAATGACAGTCCATCATTACTTTAAGACATGAATGTCAGTCAATACGGAACATTTCAAGAACTTTGAAAGTTTCTTCAAGTGCAGTCACAAAAACCATCAAGCGATATGATTAAACTGGCTCTCATGAGGACCGCCACAGGAATGGAAGACCCAGAGTTACCTCTGCTGCAGAGGATACGTTCATTAGAGTTACCAGCCTCAGAAATTGCAGCCCAAATAAATGCTTCACAGAGTCCAAGTAACAGACACATCTCAACATCAACTGTTCAGAGGGGACTGTGTGAATCAGGCCTTCATGGTCGAATTGCTGCAAAAAAAAAACACTACTAAAGGACACCAATAAGAAGAAGAGACCTGCTTGGGCCAAGAAACACGAGCAATGGACATTAGACCGGTGGAAATGTGTCCTTTGGTCTCGAGTCCAAATTGTCTTTGTGAGACGCGGTGTGGTTGAACGGATGATCTGCTCGTGTAGTTCCCATCGTAAAGCATGGAGGAGGAGGTGTTATGGTGTGGGGGTACTTTGCTGGTGACACTGTCTGTGATTTATTTAGAATTCAAGGCACACTTAACCAGCATGGCTACCACAGCTACCACCATTCTGCAGCGATACGCCATCCCATCTGGTTTGGGCTTAGTGGGACTATCATTTGTTTTTCAACAGGACAATGACCCAAAACAAACCTCCAGGCTGTGATTCCATATGTGTTATTTCATAGTTTTGATGTCTTCACTATTATTCTGCAATGTAAAAAATAGTAAAATAAAGAAAAACCCTTGAATGAGTAGGTGTGTCCAAACTTTTGACTGGTACTGTATATTTTATGGAAAAGACATGTTGTGTGTTTCTGAAAGATGCACCGTGCTGCCTTGTCAGTATGACCAGGAGGCGCAGATTAGTGTTCGATTTGAGAAGGGTGCTTCTCCCTCACCACTTTTGCCCGGCACGTCACGGGCCATAACCCGGTGCACCCCGGTTCAGCTCAATTGAACTCCCTAATTGGTACATTGTGGGAGGCAACCCATATGTCATGACTAGAGACTACAGTTGGTATCCCACCAAACTACACAGCCAACGCAAGATGTACGACCCATCTGCTCTGTAGGTCTACTCTGGGTCTAGGTAATAAACGGGACATTAAATAAGGTTCAATTCAACAGGGACGGCAGAATTGATTGTAAGTATCTGTGCTATCGGAGTTGATTGAAGTATAAAATGACGCAATGTGCGCTGCTTTTGTTTACAGTTGGATAGGCTACACCCTTACGAAAAAGCACTATAGGATTCCTATAGGAAACTATACGACTTCTATAGTAGGCTTCCCTATAGTAAGCTTGCAGTAGTCTATGATATTTTTTGTCTATTCTGATATTACTATAGGATTCTCTATAGTATAGCCTAATTTTCTGACCTATAATAATTTCATATTTAAATAGTAGGATTATTTATCTCTAGTATTCTTATATGATTTTAAATAGGCCTAGTATTCCTGCATTCTGTGGTCCTCTGTAGCTCAGCTGGTAGAGCATGGCGCTTGTAACGCCAAGGTAGTGGGTTCGATCCCCGGGACCACCCATACACAAAAATGTATGCACGCATGACTGTAAGTCGCTTTGGATAAAAGCGTCTGCTAAATGGCATATTATTATTTATTATTATTATTATTATTATTATTCTTTTTGATAGTATTCTCTTGGGGATATTGAAAGCTTTCCTATATATAGGCTAGTCCTGTAGGGTTTGTAGTAGTATTCTAATAGGACTTGATATTATTATGCAACTATATAATTTTTTATGCATTTCCATCCTGTGGGAAAACAACATCTTAACAATTTCCCTCTATTTTTTGACAGACTCAATTCGTCGGGGCATGGACTCTACAGGATGTCGGATGCTTTCCACAGGGATGCTGGCCCATGTTGACTCTTAAATATTTTGTCTTGCCCATTCACCCTCTGAATGGCAAACATACACAACCATGTCTCAATTGTCTCAAGGCTTAAAAATCCTTCTTTAACCTGTCTCCTACCCTTCATCTACACTGATTTGAAATGGATTTAACAAGTGACATCAATAAGGGATCATAGCTTTCACCTGGATTCACCTGGTCAGTCTATGTCATGGAAAGAGCAGGTTTTCCTAATGTTTTGTACACTCTGTGTATATATCCCCATTGTTCACTTCCATGTTCATCAGATACATAAAATAACTGCGAAACTAAAATGACAAGCTTAAAATGATCATATGTACACGCACGCACGCACGCACACACACACACACACACACACACACACACACACACATTTGTTTTTGTATCCTTGTGGGACCTAACCCTTAAACCTAAACTTAACCCTAATTCTAACCCTAACCCTAATTGTATACCTAACCCTAAACGTAAAATAGCCTATTTCCTTGTGGGAACCGGCAAAATGTCCCCACTTGTTCAAATGTTCCTTGTTTTACTATCCTTGTGAGAACTTCTGGTCCCCACAAGGATAGTAAAACCAAACACACACACACACACCATAAGTAATCGCTCTTGTAGGTGTTTGGCAGAGCGACAAGTCAACCATCCACATACACTGAGTGTACAAAACATTTCCATAACATAGACTGACCAGGTGAAAGCTATGATCCCTTATTGATGTAACCTGTTAAATCCACTTCAATCAGTGTAGATGAAGGGGAGAAGACAGGTTAAAGAAGGATTTTTAAGCCTTGAGACAACTGAGACATAGATTGTGTATGTGTGCCATTCAGAGGGTGAATAGGCAAGACAAAATATTGAATTGCCTTTGAATGGGTTATGGTAGTAGGTGCCAGGCGCACTGGTTTGAGTGTGTCAAGAACTGCAACACTGCTTGGTTTTCACACAACAATTTCCCATGTGTATCAAGAATGGTCCACCACCCAAAGGATATCCAGCCAACTTAACACAACTTTGGGAAGCATTGGAGTCAACATGTGCCAGCATCCATGTGGAATACTTTCAACACCTTGTAGAGTCCATGCCCCAACAATTTGAAGCTGTTCTGAGGGCAAAAGGGGCTGCAACTCAATATTAGGAAGGTGTTCCTTATGTTTTATACACTCAGCCAACTGGACACAACTGTGGGAAGCATTGGAGTCAACATGGGCCAGCATCGCTGTGGAACGCTTTCGACACCTTGTAGAGCCCATGCCCCAATGCATTGAGGCTATTCTGAGGGCAAAATGGGGTGGAGCAGGGAGGATCCATTTCGATTTGTTCCTGGTTCTGAATGTCTTAACCTTGAAAGTTTATACAAGTGGGTTTACATTTAAATTAGGATATATTTATATTTGTTGCACTCCTGTATTGAGGCAAATCATATACGGTCATGCTCACTATTACTTTGAAATGCCCATATGTGTTTCTTCAAGAAGGAAAAAAAAACGACATTCACAACATTGTATTCCACTAACCACTATAATTGCACACATTCGACTGCCTTCTGCAAATGGCGCTCATCTCTAATAATAAACATTCTATACTGTATGCTCCTCTGAATCCTGCTGACTGTTTTCTCTACCAGTGAGGGTGAGTGGATGCTATGACACTGTTGAATAGGCCTGCCACTCTATACAGTGCGTCCTGGACAACAACAACAAAAACTTTAAAAAAGAGATGCTTCATTGAACATGGTTATCCAGGAGTAGTCGTTATTTGTGTGTATGAAACTGGTGTGATGATGCTGCGTTCATAAAAAGTGGGAAACTCTGAAAATACTACTTGTAAACTGGGAGCAAGGAGTTGTGTGCATTCACATGCTTTGAACTTGTTAACGCCAATTGGCTAATGGCAAACAAGCAACAACCATAAACTAAAAGTAGACCTAGGCTACATCTATCATCCTCGTAGACAAATATAGTGTTTAAAACCCATATTAATAGATTGATTTTTATAAATAATGTTTTTTTGTTGCATGTAACTGCCAAAAATACTGCTATCGAGGTCATTTCCTTAGTAGGTGAGGTCAGAGTTCATAATGTGGGAGAAGTCGGAGCTCAGGGATGATAGACGAGTTTCTCACTAGTAATCGCGAATTGGAGGGGCATTCAGGTAGATTTTTCCCAGTCGTATGCTCGTATTTACGAATTTATGAGATGTTATGAACGCAGCAGCATAACTCATGACCCTGGAACATGATGTAAGAGCGCAGATTGAAAAGAGCGCTCTGTTAGCCACCCCCCAATGAGCGGAGGCATGTTGTTCGTACATTCGGGCACATTTGAAAGCGGAGATACTCTCATTTTACGGTTCTGTGTAGTTATGCTAATATATTTGAGACAAGTTTATTGCAGTGAATTGTATGACTTAATAAGTAAGAAATCTTTGAGTAGCAGCCAGAGAGACAACGAGTCCCAGTTCTCAGTAGAACATTTTCTGCCTGAGGGAGGCGTTGTTCCTGGATTCTTTGGATTATCTAGTGACCAGCGCTTGGAATAGATTGTGCTCTTTGACAAGACAGACCTGGTTGACATTAAATTCACATTATTCTTATTGACCCTCGTCCTGTCTCTGTACATGGTGTACTTTTCAAAGAAAACACCGGTGCCAGTTTGAAATTGTGGTGTCTCCTAGGCTTGGCCCACTAACACACTAACTGGATGGGAAATTGATAGTTGCCCTTTACTTATTGAAATGCATGGCCGGGCGACAATTTTTTCAATGTGTCAAATTGTTTGCAATGCAAATTACAATAAAGACAGCCATTGTGAATTGATTGTATGTTTTATACATTCTGATTTGGCAATTTTTCTCTCTAGAGCAAGTAAAATAAAGACTGATGTGAACTGGAAGTGTGGCTTATTTTCTAATACTAGAGGTTGAGATATCTTGATATCAGAGATAGGCATATGCCTGTGCCATACCCAGTCTGTTGGGACGGAGCTGTTGGGGACTCCTTTCTTCAGTGCTGGCTCACTCTCGGCTGCTGGTTAGTGCACAGATGATAGACAGTGGAATCACAGTTGACGTGTAGTAATTTAATGATGATGAATTTCAGCACAGTAAAGAGCACAGCTTAGATGTGGCATGGGCTAGCTAGACATTTAATAGGTACTTATTTTTCTGACAGGTTGTATTTAACCAAGTTGTGGTGACCACGCAGGGTCTTTCTCACTCAATGCCTTATCACCTGGGAGCTAACACATCTTTAGTAACCTAAAGTAGCAGGCATAAGAGAAGAGTTCCCACATTCAGTTTTCATCCAAAGGTAGGTTGAAAATAGCTGTATCCCTGAAAACCGGAAGATCCAGGTTGTTGGCAACTCCACTAAGGCTACATCTTTAGTAACCAGCACCTAAGGAATTACAGTCCTATTGGCTGACCCCAACAAAGGCTAAATACCTCCATATGCCTACATGGCAACAAAATCACATGCAACTGCAATGCAACTAATCCTTCCAATTGTTACATGACTTTTCAGCATCTGCATATTAAGACCACTGGGCTGAGTTAAGAAAGGCAATGTTCCCTCTATACTGCGCATGGGCTCGCAGTAGCCCGAGACTGCGCGCAGCTCCCCAGGACTGCACCCATGGAGAGAAGCACAAGATTGAACTTCACTCAACTTTCTAGAGTTTTCCCTGTTAGTTAACACTATCAACGTTTCCCTTTACTGTGGCAATTGGGATCGAATCAACACAATATTAGCCACTTTCAATGCAACATACCGAAACAAAATGAACTATGCAAGAGATTTTGTTGTAGGCAAAACGCATCTGAGTAGGATTCTATTGCACATGACTCAGCCTGTACTCTACACAGACCGGTGCGGCATAACCAATCAGAGCTGCAGTAGGCCTATATGCAAATAGACCATTGCCATATATGGATCTGTGCCATTTACTTTGAACTGGACTGTGTTTACAGCTGTGGTTGTGTTTTGAGATCAAAGCAACAGCTGCATGTAGTCACGTGCACATTTTGTTCATATCCTTTGCTAGTTAGTGAGTTATTAGCCCAGTTATACTGTAGATAATTTGTAGTCAGTAATAGGGGAGTGATTACTTCCTACAAGAGCACAAAACGTATGCATTTCTAGACATCTTTGAAAAACGAGTCAGGTAAAGAGCTTTTTTTTGTCTTACAGGGGCAGTGTTGTATTTTGAGACAGGCTTGAATAAGCTAAGTAGCCAATAGGCAGAGGGTAGCATAATTTGTCTGATTCTCTGTAATAATGGTATGGGAATAATAATGCATTTTATTTTGTAAAGTGGTTTCTTGCATCAAACAACACAACAACATTTTTAGTCACCTCCTTGTCTGAAGGACAAGTGGATAAACAGGTTAATGTCCAGCCATGCATGTTTTTTCCAAAAGTCTCATGGAATGTAGGCCTACATTGAACACCACACATTGGCTGCTACTGTAGGCTGAATGATAGAACAGCTATATCCATGGTAAAATGTTATAGGATGCATTTTCTCCTTTGTTTTTGATGGTAGGCCACTCTGGTAGGCCTACATTATGGTCAAATAGCCACAGTAGCCTACTTGGCCACTGTTAAAACTGTAACTTAAAGCGGGTACAGGCTCAGTGTTCACAGTAAACGTGCGCTGGAATTTGCCTAGAATTTTCACAATGTTCAAATTTGCGCTCAGCAGATTGCAGAAGGTACAGCATTATCGTGTAAGGTACACATTCTGTTTGTAGTTTTAACTGGTCTGACCTTCAATCTCCTTTCTCTCCTATCCCTCATGTCTATCCCACCTCTCCTTATCAGGTTTGAGTTATGAAAAGGCATGTAATGGCTACGACTAGTTCTTACCATCTAATGTCGCCCTTTTCAAGCATACAGCCCACACAACCCAACTGTTCTTCACTCCATTGTGGGCACCATAGGGCACCTGGAAATTGGTGATGGAAAGTTTTAAGGTCAGATGTTTTAGCTTGGTTACCTATCAGCTAACCCCGGCTCCCAGGCTTTTCTCCTCACATTGAGGTGAAAACCTGTGGCAGAGGCTACCTATCAGCCGAACCGCTTTGGGACGGTGCATTGGCCTTGTTCAAAAACCATCTATTTACACTGAGTTACCTGTAGGACCCTCTATTTCCCCTTATTGTGTTATTACGTGTGTTAACCTCTAAAAGTCTAAGCCGTTGAATTTGGCCTTTGCTACTATAGCCCATAGAAATGCATTGAATAACATTCATAAATGACAAAAAAGACAGTCCAAAAATAAATAATGTTTTTTTGGACACATATTTAACCCCTTATTTTTGTTGGAACAAAACTACCTCCATATTTCCATTCGTTTGTATGGGTTACCTTCAGACGGGTCCCGTGACACACCATTGTGTTCGTGAGAGTCTCCCCTTTCCTTAGAGTGGTCATAATAGTTTTCGGGATGTCTCATGTTCTGACAAACAGCGCTCTAGCTCTGCCACGTTTCACCGCAGATGCTGAAGGCCGACGTAGGCACACGGGGAATTGAGACGCAGCCCATGCAACAAATCAGATATCTCTAGCTTAAACTGATGGATTTTAATGAGGAATCTTTTATTTTGTTACTTACATTTATGCATGGATGTGTCAATAGACTCTTAAGGATTTTGAATACTATGTGGGTTTGTTTCAGGCCTCCAATGTTGTTGTTGCTGAAGATGCGGCTCCATTCGTCCCTCTGCGTTCAGACTGCCTCTCATCTGACTCTGGGACCCACTTTCAGCTACCCCTCTGCTCCTCCCCTCAGCTCTCACACTCCCTCCCATGGTCATGTCTACACCTCAGACAAGCTCAACTTCCTTTAGCAAAATGAAATGCTCACAGAAGCAGCCTACAAACAGAAAGGAGAGTTGCCCCTTAACCATAGATACAAGGGCAGCTATGTTTACATCCCTTAAATGGTTATGGTTGTGAATATTGTTAGGGTAATCTGATCCTAGATCTGAGGTTCAGGGCATCTTCTTCTCTCATTATCTCATCACCACCACTCAAAATCCACAGGGAAACACAGGTCAAACTAGTAGGTTTTCAACATGAATTAAAACTGTTGTTATCAGGTGTCTTCTTTTGACAAAGTAGATTTTTAATATAGCTTTAAAGAAGGGAGGCAAGATGACAATTTAGAAAAATTTGCATAGTGAGTGCGATCCATTTGATGGAATAGTAATAGGACAATTGTGTAGAACACACATTGTTGCATTAGCTGTGCATGCTGACATGTAGTTCAGCACTCATCTTGGTCTTGCTGTTGTATAGTAGCCTAATGCCAGGTTACATGTATACTACATCTCAAACTGCCTCACCATTCTATTCTTTCCAGCCTCTTCTCTGAGTGCCTTTATGGTGTCTTTCCTCAGCAGAATGCACCACTCTACCCTTGGAGGAGTGGACTATCTATGGTCTGTGGCAGGCCAAGAGACCAACCTGTCATGTTGCTTTAACACTGATCAGACCAGTGTGGAAGTGTCCTTAATATTTGTATGAACTGTAGATTAACTTTGTGACTTCACTGTTATATTCACGTAGACTGTGAACCATTTAGAATAAATATAGGCAGGATATGAATTAATGCAAATACTGCCATAGCCTTGCGAGAGAGAATATACTGTATATCTACATCTGAAACTACTAACAAACCCTTCCTTTTTCACAGATGTCAGATGATATTACACGTAACAGACACAAACACCTAATAGGATAAGAATTGAGAAACCTCTTTCTTACAAGCATTTTCAATGATCCGGGGCCGGCAAGCCCAAGCAGGGCCTGAACCATCCCTGGCATTACTGATGATCAGGCCGAAGAGCTCACCATGCCCACCAACAGGCACAGGACGATGGACAGCACCAATCAGCCAGAGCTAGAAGAGTCCACTGGCCTACCGAGGCCACGCCCTCTGGGGTGAAGTGATGAATGGCTGGTGGAATGGAGAGAGAGGGAAGAGAGAGAGAGGGGGCAGGGAGGAGACAGAGGGGGAGGAGAGAGAGAGGGGAGAAATAGAGGGAGGGAAGAGAGGGGGGGAGGGGGAAGTGAGAGAGAGTTTAACTGAATTCTAAATATGACTTGTGCAACGTTTGTGACTAGTGGAGCAGCCTTCTTAAAAAATGCAACCACAGTAGTCTATGCAAAAATCTGTGAGTCTGATGTGAATATAATGATTTTAAAAAACACTCTGTTTGACAATTTTTTATGAGAATGAAAGGTTTACAACGAAAATGTTTTTAACACTAAAAGACTGTATTGCTCCATAGACTCCTTCTTTCTCTACTGAACTAGGCAGTGATGTCATGGATATGACTTCATATTGATTAAACTAATGGAGCATTCTAACAAGGGATTTCTATACAGAATGTACCAAATGGTATGTTCTTATATTTAAGATGTATTTAAATTGTACACATTTCCAGCTAAAAGTTGAATTGCAGCATACATAGGCCTACGTAAGTAAGTAAATAAAATACAAAATACAATATTACAGTAAAGCATTAAAGATGCAGTCTCGGGTCTTAAGCGCTTACAAATACATAACCAGGGATGGGCAGAAATTACAAAATACAATTACAAAATACCATAAAGATCAATGTACCAAAATAAATGATAAAATACTTATATTTTGAAATCTATTTAATTAAAATACATGTATTTTGTATTTTAAAATACAAAAATATATTTGCAAGTAGCCGTCCCGAACAGCAACAACATTCTCTGTAACGGTTACAGAAACATTTTACTTGCTATGACTGTGATATGTTGTTGTTTATCTACCTTAGTTGAATGCACTGACTGTACAGTATACAGTGTATGTGATTTATTTCGTGCGTAAAGGCTCTCCAAACCAGTTTTATATGCTTCATAAATACTTTCCTAAACCTAAATAATCTACAAGATCAGAGTATTTTTTAATCTACCAACTGGTGTTGAATTGGAGACGAATATGCATATACACTGCTCAAAGAAATAAAGGGAACACTAAAATAACACATCCTAGATCTGAATGAATGAAATAGTCTTATTAAATACTTTTTTCTTTACATAGTTGAATGTGCTGACAACAAAATCACACAAAAATTATCAATGGAAATCAAATCTATCAACCCATGGAGGTCTGGATTTGGAGTCACCCTCAAAATTAAAGTGGAAAACCACACTACAGGCTTATCCAACTTTGATGTAATGTCCTTAAAACAAGTCAAAATGAGGCTCAGTAGTGTGTGTGGCCTCCATGTGCCTGTATGACCTCCCTACAACGCCTGGGCATGCTCCTGATGAGGTGGCGGATGGTCTCCTGAGGGATCTCCTCCCAGACCTGGACTAAAGCATCCGCCAACTCCTGGACAGTCTGTGGTGCAACGTGGCGTTGGTGGATGGAGCGAGACATGATGTCCCAGATGTGCTCAATTGGATTCAGGTATGGGGAACGGGCGGGCCAGTCCATAGCATCAATGCCTTCCTCTTGCAGGAACTGCTGACACACTCCAGCCACATGAGGTCTAGCATTGTCTTGCATTAGGAGGAACCCAGGGCCAACCGCACCAGCATATGGTCTCACAAGGGGTCTGAGGATCTCATCTCGGTACCTAATGGCAGTCAGGCTACCTCTGGCGAGCACATGGAGGGCTATGCGGCCCCCCAAAGAAATGCCACCCCACACCATGACTGACCCACCACCAAACCGGTCATTCTGGAGGATGTTGCAGGCAGCAGAACATTTTCCACGGCGTCTCCAGACTCTGTCACGTCTGTCACGTGCTCAGTGTGAACCTGCTTTCATCTGTGAAGAGCACAGGGCGCCAGTGGCGAATTTGCCAATCTTGGGGTTCTCTGGCAAATGCCAAACGTCCTGCACGGTGTTGGGCTGTAAGCACAACCCCCACCTGTGGACGTCGGGCCCTCATACCACCCTCATGGAGTCTGTTTCTGACCGTTTGAGCAGACACATGCACATTTGTGGCCTGCTGGAGGTCATTTTGCAGGGCTCTGGCAGTGCTCCTCCTGCTCCTCCTTGCACAAAGGCGGAGGTAGCAGTCCTGCTGCTGGGTTGTTGCCCTCCTACGGCCTCCTCCACGTCTCCTGATGTACTGGCCTGTCTCCTGGTAGCGCCTCCATGCTCTGGACACTACGCTGACAGACACAGCAAACCTTCTTGCCACAGCTCGCATTGATGTGCCATCCTGGATGAGCTGCACTACCTGAGCCACTTGTGTGGGTTGTAGACTCCGTCTCATGCTACCACTAGAGTGAAAGCACCGCCAGCATTCAAAAGTGACCAAAACATCAGCCAGGAAGCATAGGAACTGAGAAGTGGTCTGTGGTCACCACCTGCAAAACCAGTCCTTTATTGGGGTGTCTTGCTAATTGCCTATAATTTCCACCTGTTGTCTATTCTATTTGCACAACAGCATGTGAAATGTATTGTCAATCAGTGTTGCTTCCTAAGTGGACAGTTTGATTTCACAGAAGTGTGATTGACTTGGAGTTACATAGTGTTGTTTAAGTGTTCCCTTTATTTTTTTGAGCAGTGTATTTAGATGGCTTTCTTTCATTGATCCCTAGTATTCTGAACCTGTTCTCTCCATATATTCTAGTCTGTCGACAACATTTTTACTAAAAGGTACAACGTATGTTAAGGGATGGCTTATGATAAATGTACTGAGAACCCTATTGAATGAAAACTCAACGAGAAAATCTGTTGGCAAGCAAGTGGAAGGGTTTTCAGAGGTTGAATGAAATTTATTCCGAGTGTACACGGTAGCCACACCTTCAGATATACTGAGAAGTGCATAGGAAAGGCGTGGGTAGGAAGGGGTAATTTCCTATGTCCGAATCAGCCCCTAACAGAAGCAAACCTATGCACATGCACAAATACTGTATTTGACTATGTGAGAGCGAAGTCTTGCATCTCGCACATCTCAATATCTGTGGTGCTGCTCGTGGCGACGTCATTTCACTGAGTCTACCTTTAAAAGTAACAAAATGTTAGTTCTTGAATTATGGCTCTTACAATTCTGGCCCCTAACTAGCTAGGTGGAGATCATATCAATTACTCATAACTCAATCTGTGTCAAGGAAATCGGCCCTATATGTTTCAGCAAAGCCTAAACTGTCGGCCTACTAGAACAAACAAGAGTATAGATATTTATTTAAAGAACAATAAACACAAAAACGTAGAGCTCTCAAAAACTTTGAAAAATTCCTAAACTGTCATGAAACATACACAGTGTCTTTTGAAAACTTATTTTGCGGTTTATTAGTGCAGTAAACATAAACTGGAAATAATTTTCCGTAGTTAAAATTCAAGGATTGGCATGTAAGAATATGTACATTGATACAAACAACGATAGCTATAATAATAATAATAATTGGTCATTTAGCAGACGCTCTTATCCAGAGCGACTTACAGGAGCAAATAGGGTTAAGTGCCTTGCTCAAGGGCACATCGACAGATTTTTCACCTAGTCGGCTATAAAATACAAAACAATTCATAGGGTAGACCAAAAAGTTACCAGAAGCATAAAAAAAAAAAGAAGCTAAAGGTTGTATGTTCACCCGTTAACCACAACTTTGAGTCCTTTTGAAATGTATTTGATTGATGGCATATTTTGCAGTTATCCAGAGGGTGTGTTGTGCTGTTCTATGCAGTGCGAGTTCCACCACTGTTTCCTCTGCTAGCCCCAGCGATGGAGGAGCCACCCCCAGGACGAGAGCCACCCCCAGGACGACCTCTGCTACCCCCCTTGGAATCTTTTCTACCCCCCTTAGAGCCCCTGGAGCCTCCGCTGGCGTTGCTTCTTCTTGTCCGAATCTTCTGCTGTAATCATTAAAAATATTAATAAAAAAATGAAACATCTGATTTATTTTAACCTGACTAATCGGAAAAAGTTATTATTACAAGAGATGCATGTTTACTTTATCAAGACACCTGAATTTCGGCATCCATGAAAATCATAAGCTGCTAAGCATATAATGCACTTTTCACATCTGCATTTATTTATTTATTGCGATGAACTGTTCTGACAGTGTTAGGCTACTATTATCATTACATCATAACTAATATAGGTAGGGAGATGTTGAGAAATAACTTGCAGTGCTCAGTACCTGCACAGCATCTTCTGCCTCCATGTATTCACAAGAAATGTCAGACAGGTCAGTGTTGAGGGTGTTGCTGGCCTCCAGAATCGGATATCTGACCTCCATGCTGCACATCATTCGTTTCTATAGAGGAAGGAGTCATTGTCAGTTAGCCATTTGCCAATCTCAGCATATTATTGGTAATTTCTTGCTTCCCATGATTATTATTTCCCACAATACTGTACAATCCAATTGTTCTTACCCCATTTTTCTTCAGAGGGCATGGTTTGCCTTGCAGCCCTTGTGCCTTACTGCAGAGAGTCTCCTGCAGGGGGAAGCTCAACCTTACAGACACATCAGACTGGTCCACATCCTCTGTATTCAACTGGGATCAGAGAGACAAACACAGTATTGTCATTTATTTCAATGGTCATTTCCCCCCTATTGAGTCTATTTCTTTTCCATGAAAAAGTATATGAAAATGTTTACATGCTGGTGCATATTAAACAGACAATTATCCCTTGACTTGACTGAAAGAAAACTATTTAACAAACCATGACACATAAACGTTGTTGTGCCCATCAGCACTGTGTAAATAAGAGGAGGGAAACGTTCATACTGTCTGAATACTCACAGTCTCGACTTCCAGCTGGTTCAGAAGCGGACGGAAAGCCTGCTCTTCCCCAGGAAGCAGCTGAGTTGAAGCAGCTGTGATGATGTCTTCATACCTGGTCTCCGTCTGGGTCTGACCTCTGACCAGCAGGACAGCCACAGCGAGCAAGAGGAGCGATCTCACCAGAGCCTTCATCTTCATGTCTGATTCCTACTCTGAGATCCACTTCTGTTTTATAGTCTCTGTTGCTCTTAGAGGAAAACCCAGGGTTGAGCAATCCAGACTTTTGGGAAACCACTGCCTGTGGGATAGTCCGTGTTTACTGTGTGTGCCAGAGAGTTAAACGTTCAAAACAAGGTCATACTCAGTCAGCATTCTCAACATATTTTTCTGCTCTTTTTCCTTTCATTTGCTCTTTGTTTCAGGGTCTTTTATGCTCTTATCAGAGATAAGTCCCTACGGGGACTGTGTGAAATAGAGTATAAATATGTATTTTAAACAGCATAAAGCTCAATAAACACAAAAACTTGGAATTCCTAAACTGCCATGAAACATGAAATAAATAACACTTTTCACAGACAGTAGATTTTGTGAACTTATTTTGAAGTTTATTAGTGTGGTAAACCAACTGAAAAGAATTTCAGTAGTTAAAATGAAACAATTCGCATGTAAGATTACAGTGCCTTGCAAAAGTATTCATCCCCCTTGGCGTTTTTCCTATTTTGTTGCATTACAACCTGTAATTTAAATTGATTTTTATTTGGATTTCATGTAATGGACATACAGAAAATAGTCCAAATTGTTGAAGTGAAATTAAAAAAATAACTTGTGTTCTTGAACATAGCTCTGTTTCTTTGTGTTCTTGAACGTAGCCCTTTCTTTCATTTTTGTTCATTGATTTCACCTGAGTTAGTTACTCACCTGGTCTCATTAGCTCCTTATTTAGTTCAGTTATAGCCTTCAGTCCTAGTTTTTGATTCTCCTGCCTGTTTGCCTACCTGTGTATGACCATTGCCTGCCTGTGACCACGATTCCTGCCTTTTGCGAAGGCGAAATAAACACCTGCCGCGCTCTGCACGTGAATCTACACCTTTTTTCTACCTGCGTATTCATTACAATATACACCTGTTCTGAAAGGCCCAAGAGTCTGCAACACCACTAAGCAAGGGGCACCACCAAGCAAGCGGCGCCATGAAGACCAAGGAGCTCTCCAAACAGGTCAGGGACAAAGTTGTGGAGAAGTACAGATCAGGGTTGGGTTATAAAAAAGTATCAGAAACTTTAAACATCCCACGGAGCAGCATTAAATCCATTATTTAAAAATAGGAAGAATATGGCACCACAACAAACCTGCCAAGAGAGGGCCGCCCACCGAAACTCACGGACCAGGCAAGGAGGGCATTAATCAGAGAGGCAACAAAGAGACCAAATATAACACTGAAGGAGCTGCAAAGCTCTGCAGCGGAGATTGGAGTATCTGTCCATAGGACAACTTTAAGCCGTACACTCCACAGAGCTGGGCTTTACGGAAGAGTGGCCAGAAAAAAGCCATTGCTTAAAGAAAAAAATAAGCAAACACGTTTGGTGTTCGCCAAAAGGCATGTGGGAGACTCCCCAAACATATGGAAGAAGGTACTCTGGTCAGATGAGACTAAAATTGAGCTTTTTGGCCATCAAGGAAAACGCTATATCTGGTGCAAACCCAACACCTCTCATCACCCCGAGAACACCATCCCCACAGTGAAGCATGGTGGTGGCAGCATCATGCTGTGGGGATGTTTCTCATCGGCAGGGACTGGGAAACTGGTCAGAATTGAAAGAATGATGGATGGCGCTAAATACAGGGAAATTCTTGAGGGAAACCTGTTTCAGTCTTCCAGAGATTTGAGACTGGGACGGAGGTTCACCTTCCAGCAGGACAATGACCCTAAGCATACTGCTAAAGCAACACTCGAGTGGTTTAAGGGGAAACATTTAAATATCTTGGTATGGCCTAGTCAAAGCCCAGACTTCAATCCAATTGAGAATCTGTGGTATGAATAGTTATGCATGCTCAAGTGTTCTGTTTTTTTGTCTTATTTCTTGTTTGTTTCACACAAAAAAAATATTTTGCATCTTCAAAGTGGTAGGCATGTTGTGTAAATCAAATGATACAAACCCCCCCAAAAATCCATTTTAATTCCAGGTTGTAAGGCAACAAAATAGGAAAAATGCCAAGGGGGATGAATACTTTCGCAAGCCATTGTAGGTATTCCTCTTGTCCAGATGGGATAGGGCAGTGTGCAGTGTGATGGTGATTGCATCGTCTGTGGATCTATTTGGGCGGTAAGCAAATTGAAGTGGGTCTAGGGTGACAGGTAAGGTAGAGGTGATATGATCCTTAACTAGTCTCTCAAAGCACTTCATGATGACAGAGGTGAGTGCTACGGGGCGATAGTCATTTAGTTCAGTTTCCTTTGCTTTCTTGGGTACAGGAACAATGGTGGCCATCTTGAAGCATGTGGGAATAGCAGACTGGGGAAGGAAGAGATTGAATATGTCCGTAAACACACCAGCCAGCTGGTCTGCGCATGCTCTGAGGACGTGGCTAGGGATGCCGTCTGGGCCGGCAGCCTTGCGGGGGTTAACATGCTTAAATGTCTTACTTACGTCAGCCACGGAGAAGGACAGGCCACAGTCCTTGGTAGTGGGACTCGTCGGTGGCACTGTGTTCTCAAAGCGGGCGAAGAAGGTGTTTAGCTTGTCTGGAAGCGAGACGTCGGTGTCGGCCACGTGGCTGGTTTTCCTTTTGTAGTCCGTGATTGTCTGTAGACCCTGCCACATACGTTTCGTGTCTGAATGTCTTAATATCACAGCTATTAAACTCTGTAACTGTTTTAAAGTCACAATTGGCCTCATGGTGAAATCACTGAGCAGTTTCCTTCCTCTCCGGCATCTGAGTTAGGAAGGATGCCTGTATCTTTGTAGTGACTGGGTGTATTGATACACCATCCAAAGCGTCATTAATAACTTCACCATGCTCAAAGGGATATTCAATGTTTTTTATTTTTTATTTTACCCATCTGCCAATAGGTACCCTTCTTTGCGAGGCCTCCCTGGTCTTTGTGGTTGAATCAGTGTTTGAAATTCACTGCTCGACTGAGGGACCTTACAGATAAATATATGTGTAGGTATAGAGATGAGGTAGTCATAAACAAAATCATGTTAACCTCTTAAGGCCCAAGCTGTTTTTTTACATGCATTTTTTATTTCTCTTTGCTATTTGGGCTTATTGGAACCTAATTAGAATAAAAACTAAGTATCATCTTTTGATATGATGTACTTTTAGAGAAAAATGATGTCCACATATGTGGATTCATGGTCCGAATTTCCATAAAACACAATAAAGTCACCTTTGTGTAATAGAATGAAAAACTCTTCATTTCTGCCTTGAACACAGCAGTTTTTTTCCTGACTGTTTTTTAATGTATTAATAACACATACACATATTTTTTGAACATGTTTTGACTATCGGAGAGTAAAAATAATATGGAAACATTGCATTTTTGCCCATTTTGGACAGTTAAAAATAGTGTTTGGAACATTTGATATGCTGCAAAATAGTTGCAGGATGACATTGTATGTCTGTAACAAAATATAAAACATTCAAAGCATTTTAAATAGTCACTCTTGCATTAGGCTAACATTTTCAACACAACTAATTTAAGTATGTATGTATGTATTTAGTGATTTAATTGTTATTTATTTCATTGGGACCATGTACAGCTTTTTAGCTGCATCAGAGCTAGCTGTTTTCCCATTTTACGTGTGTGCATGTTTACAAGCATATTAGCTGTTTCGAGGAGCCTCAGTCCATAAGTATACTTACGTGTACTTCATGTTTAGCGACCTACAAAGTTGCTAGTTTTACACTTTTTTTTTCAAATTTGCATGTCATGACAAATATACAAGGCTTTTATAAATATCTAAATCAGAATAAGCCATGAAATATGACAGAACTTCTACACAATTGTGGACATAAGAGCTAAAAAGTGCTGTCCACGTATGTGACCACTAAGCCCTAGGAGGTTAAACACTATTATTGCACACAGAGTCCATGCAACTTATTATGTGACTTGTTAAGCAAATGTTTACTCCTGAACTTATTTAAGCTTTCCATGACAAAGCTTTTGAGTAGAAATTAATTTAAACATAATTCCAAGGGGTGTGAATACTTGCTGAAGGCACTGTATATTGCTAAATTCGATTTATCTATCTATATATATATATATATATATATATATATATATATATATATACACTGCATTCGGAAAGTATTCAGACCCTTTGACTTTTTCCACGTTTTTTTTCACCAATCTACACATAATACTCCATAATGACAAAGCAAAAACAGGTTTTTTGAAATTTCTGCACATTAATTAGAAATATTAAACTTAAATAATACATTTACATGAGTATTAAGACCATTTACTCAGTCCTTTGTTGAAGCACCTTTGGCAGCGATTATAGCCTCGAGTCTTCTTGGCATTGACACTACGAATTTGGCACACCTGTATTTGGGGAGTTTCCCCCATTCTTCTCTGCAGATCCTCTCAAGCTCTGTCAGGTTAGGTGGGGATCGTCGCTGCACAGCTATTTTCAGGTCTCTCCAGAGATGTTCGATCGGGTTCAAGTCCGGTCTCTGGCTGGGCCACTCAAGGACATTCAGAGACTTGTCCTGAAGCCACTCCTGCGTTGTCTTGGCTGTGTGCTTAGGGTTGTTGTCCTGTTGGAAGGTCAACCTTCGCCCCAGTCTGAGGTCCTGTGCGCTCTGGAGCAGGTTTTTTATCAAGGATCTCTCTGTACTTTGCACCGTTCATATTTCCCTCAATCCTGACTAGTCTCCCAGTCCCTGCCGCTGAAAAACATCCACACAGCATGATGCTGCCAGGTTTCCTCCAGACGTGACGCTTTGCAATCAGGCCAAAGAGTTCAATCTTGGTTTCATCAGACCAGAGAATCTTGTTTTTCATGGTCTGAGAGTCTTTTAGGTGCCTTTTGGCAAACTCCAAGCGGGCTGTCATGTGCCTTTTACTGAGGAGTGGCTTCCGTTTGGCCACTCTACCATCATTGATTGATGGAGTGCTGCAGAGATGGTTTTCCTTCTGGAAGGTTCTCCCATCGCCACAGAGGAACTCTCGAGCTCTGTCAAAGTGACCATCGGCTTCTTGGTCACCTCCCTGACCAAGGCCCTTCTCCCCCGATTGCTCAGTTTGGCCGGGCTGAGGTCGGGTGAGGTCGGGTGATTATGGAGGCCAGGTAATCTGATGCAGCACTCCATCACTCTCCTTCTTGGTCAAATAGCCCTTACCCAGCCTGGAGGTGTGTTTTGGGTCATTGTCCTGTTGAAAAACAAATGATAGTCACACTAAGCCCAAACCAGATTGGATGGCGTATCGCTGCAGAATGCTGTGGTAGCCATGATGGTTAAGTGTGCCTTGAATTCTAAATAAATCACAGACAGTGTCACCAGCAAAGCACCCCCACACCATCACACCTCCTCCTCCATGCTTCATGGTGGGAACCACACATGCGGAGATCATCCATACACCTACTCTGCGTCTCACAAAGACACGGTTGTTGGAACCAAACATTTCAAATTTGGACTCATCAGACCAAAGGACAGATTTCCACCGGTCTAATGTCCATTGCTCGTGTTTCTTGGCCCAAGCAAGTCTCTTTCTTATTGGTGTCCTTTAGTAGTGGTTTCTTTGCATCAATTCGACCATGAAGGCCTGATTCATACAGTCCCCTCTGAACAGTTGATGTTGAGATGTGTCTGTTACTTGAACTCTGTGAAGCATTTCTTTGGGCTGCAATCTGAGGTGCAGTTAACTTTAATGAACTTATCCTCTGCAGCAGAGGTAACTCTGGGTCTTCCTTTCCTTTGGCAGTCCTCATGAGAGCCAGTTTCATCAGAGCGCTTGATGTATTTTGTGACTGCACTTGAAGGAACTTTTAAAGTTCTTGAAATGTTCTGGATTGACTGACCTTCATGTCTTAAAGTAATGATGGATTGTCGTTTCTCTTTGCTTATTTGAGCTGTTCTTGACATAATATGGACTTGGTCTTTTACCAAATAGGGCTATCTTCTGTATACCAACCCTACCTTGTCACAACACAGATGATTGGCTCAAACGCATTAAGAAGGAAAGAAATTCCACAAATTAACTTTTAACAAGGCACACCTGTTAATTGAAATGTATTCCAGGTGACTACCTCATGAAGCTGGTTGAGAGAATGCCAAGAGTGTGCAAAGCTGTCATCAAGGCAAAGGGTGGCTACTTTGAAGAATCTCAAATATAAAATATATTTTGATTTGTTTAACACCTTTTTGGTTACTACATGATTCCATATGTGTTATTTAATAGTTTTGATGTCTTCACTATTATTCTACAATGTAGAAAATAGTAAAATTATAGAAAAACCCTTGAATGAGTAGGTGTATCCAACTTTTGACTGGTACTGTATATATATTTAAACAGCATAATGAACAATAATTTTAAACACACAAAAAAAACTGAACTTTTGTAGCTGTTACTGTCCACTGTTATATTTTGCAATGAAATGCAAGCATAACTTTTATACTCAAATCTGTATAAATAAGTTTTATCTGGTTAATCACGCCTTGAATACGCTTCAGGGTTAACTTTATTGTTGTTACTATGATGAGAATAGGAACAATATTGTTGAGGATACAGCAGTTCATTGCCATGTGGAAGTGAGTGTCCTTTAGTGACGTATGTTTCTGAAGGTGCTGGCCAAGTAGCAGTGGGAAAGGTCAGCCAGGAAAAAAAGATTCATGTTCCCCCGTCATTCAAAATGTGTGTTGCAACTCGGGGCTGCCTTCACTTAGAACCTTTTATTTCCCAATCTGACTTCCACTATGTCAAGGCACTGTCAACTGTAAATACATATCATAAAACTTTACAGCTACATAAAACGTTCAATTCGTATATCTAGCATATCTGCATGTTTTATTGATTTGCATAATTTTGAATTGACAAGGTGAAGAACATTAGGCTACTGAGCTACTGTATGTGTTCCTTATGGATTTGGTAATGTGGGTGAATTGGATATTCAGTTTCAATGGCATTCATTTTAAATGGTTATATATCAGTATGTGGGCAGTTATTACAATGCAGTATACTGTTCATAACAGTAGGCCTATATGCATATGTTGATACCTTTACTAGAGTAACAATTATGTCACAGTCTGACCAAGATCCACAAGGTTTTCAGATTTTCACATTACTGTCACCCATGATGTAACTGTATTACATTTACGTCGATGCTCTTATCCAGAGTGACTTACAGTTGGTGAGTGCATACATTTTTCATACTGGCCCCCCGTGGGAATCAAACCCACAACCCTGGCGTTGCAAGCGCCATGCTCTACCAACTGAGCTACAGGAGGCCCAAAGTCTGCTCTCAATTGTAGGATCTACTGCAGTATACACAGTAGTATTATTACATGGGAAATATACATACAGTGGGGGAAAAAAGTATTTAGTCAGCCACCAATTGTGCAAGTTCTCCCACTTAAAAAGATGAGAGAGGCCTGTAATTTTCATCATAGGTACACGTCAACTATGACAGACAAAATGAGGGGAAAAAATCCAGAAAATCACATTGTAGGATTTTTAATGAATTTATTTGCAAATTATGGTGGAAGATAAGTATTTGGTCAATAACAAAAGTTTCTCAATACTTTGTTATATACCCTTTGTTGGCAATGACACAGGTCAAATGTTTTCTGTAAGTCTTCACAAGGTTTTCACACACTGTTGCTGGTATTTTGGCCCATTCCTCCATGCAGATCTCCTCTAGAGCAGTGATGTTTTGGGGCTGTCGCTGGGCAACACGGACTTTCAACTCCCTCCAAAGATTTTCTATGGGGTCGAGATCTGGAGACTGGCTAGGCCACTCCAGGACCTTGAAATGCTTCTTACGAAGCCACTCCTTCGTTGCCCGGGCGGTGTGTTTGGGATCATTGTCATGCTGAAAGACCCAGCCACGTTTCATCTTCAATGCCCTTGCTGATGAAGAAGGTTTTCACTCAAAATCTCACGATACATGGCCCCATTCATTCTTTCCTTCACACGGATCAGTCGTCCTGGTCCCTTTGCAGAAAAACAGCCCCAAAGCATGATGTTTCCACCCCCATGCTTCACAGTAGTTATGGTGTTCTTTGGATGCAACTCAGCATTCTTTGTCCTCCAAACACGACTAGTTGATTCTCCCAATCCTCTTCTGGATCATCCTAATGCACTCTAGCAAACTTCAGACGGGCCTGGACATGTACTGGCTTAAGCAGGGGGACACGTCTGGCACTGCAGGATTTGAGTCCCTGGCGGCGTAGTGTGTTACTGATGGTAGGCTTTGTTACTTTGGTCCCAGCTCTCTGCAGGTCATTCACTAGGTCCCCCTGTGTGGTTCTGGGATTTTTGCTCACCGTTCTTGTGATCATTTTGACCCCACGGGGTGAGATCTTGCGTGGAACCCCAGATCGAGGGAGATTATCAGTGGTCTTGTATGTCTTCCATTTCCTAATAATTGCTCCCACAGTTGATTTCTTCAAACCAAGCTGCTTACCTATTGCAGATTCAGTCTTCCCAGCCTGGTGCAGGTCTACCATTTTGTTTCTGGTGTCCTTTGACAGCTCTTTGGTCTTGGCCATAGTGGAGTTTGGAGTGTGACTGTTTGAGGTTGTGGACAGGTGTCTTTTATACTGATAACAAGTTCAAACAGGTGCCATTAATACAGGTAACGAGTGGAGGACAGAGGAGCCTCTTAAAGAAGAAGTTACAGGTCTGTGAGAGCCAGAAATCTTGCTTGTTTGTAGGTGACCAAATACTTATTTTCCACCATAATTTGCAAATAAATTCATTAAAAATCCTACAATGTGATTTTCTGGAGGAGAAAAATCTCAATTTGTCTGTCATAGTTGACGTGTACCTATGATGAAAATTACAGGCCTCTCTCATCTTTTTAAGTGGGAGAACTTGCACAATTGGTGGCTGACTAAATACTTTTTTCCCCCACTGTATATAGCGCTTTTCAAGGACCCAAAGTCACTTAAACCAGTTCTCTATTGCATTGACTTATTTTGCTAGCTCACCATTGTCACGATCGTCTAGGAGTGAAGGAGACCAAAGCGCAGCGCGTTGAACGAACATGACTTTAATTGAAAAAAGCACCGAAATACAAAACAAAAGACGACTCGTGAAGTCCACAGTACAACGACTGAAACACGGAACAATAACCCACAATGCCCACAAGAACACATACAGAATAAATATGGCTCCCAATCAGAGATAACGAGCCGACAGCTGACACTCGTTACCTCCGATTGGGAGTCATATGACTAATCAACATAAAACCCAAACATAGAAATGAACCAACTAGATCCCACATAGAAATACACCCAAAAGAAAATGACGACCCTGGCTCACAACTAAGAGTCCCGGAGCCAGAACGTCACAGTACCCCCCCCTAAAGGCGCGGACTGCGACCGCGCCTCACAACCCCACAATAGGGGAGGGCTGGGTGGGTGTTGCTCCCCGGAGGCGGTTCCGGCTCCGGGCTTGACCACCACCCCACTATAGTTACTACCCGCTTTCTTAACCTCCTCCCAATGACCACCCTCCACTTAAACCCACCTGGATTAATGGGCAGCACCGGACTAAGAGGCAGCACCAGGCTAAGGGACAGCACCGGACTAAGGGGCAGCACTGGACTAAGGGGCAGCACTGGACTAAGGGGCAGCACCTGACTAAATGGCGGATCCTGGCTGGCTGGCTCTGGCGGATCCTGGCTGGACGGCTCTGGCGGATCCTGGCTGGACGGCTCTGGCGGATCCTGGCTGGACGGCTCATGGCTGGCTGACGGATCTGGCTGCTCATGGCTGGCTGACGGATCTGGCTGCTCATGGCTGGCTGACGGATCTGGCCACTCATGGCTGGCGGAAGGCTCTGGCTGATCCCGTCTGGCGGAAGGCTCTGGCTGCTCCTGTCTGGCGGAAGGCTCTGGCTGATCCGATCTGACGGAAGGCTCTGGCTGCTCCTGTCTGGCGGAAGGCTCTGGCTGATCCTGTCTGGCGGAAGGCTCTGGCTGATCCTGTCTGGCGGAAGGCTCTGGCTGATCCTGTCTGGCGGAAAGCTCTGGCTGATCCTGTCTGGCGGAAGGCTCTGGCTGATCCTGTCTGGCGGAGAGCTCTAGCGGCTCCGGTCTGGCGGACGGCTCTGAAGGCTCATGGCAGACGGGCGGCTTTGTAGGCTCAGTACAGACGGGCAGTTCAGACGGCGTTGGGCAGACGGACAGTTCAGACGGCGTTGGGCAGACGGGCAGTTCAGACGGCGTTGGGCAGACGGGCAGTTCAGGCGCCGTTGGGCAGACGGGCAGTTCAGACGGCGTTGGGCAGACGGGCAGTTCAGACGGCGTTGGGCAGACGGGCAGTTCAGGCGCCGTTGGGCAGACGGGCAGTTCAGACGGCGTTGGGCAGACGGACAGTTCAGGCCCCGTTGGGCAGACGGCAGACTCTGGCCGTCTGAGGCGCACCGTAGGCCTGGTGCGTGGTGCCGGAACTGGAGGTACCGGGCTGAGGACACGCATCTCAGGGCTAGTGCGGGGAGAAGCAACAGGGCATGCTTGGCCCTGGGGACGCACCGTAGGCCTGATGCGTGGTGCCGGAACTGGAGGTACCGGGCTGAGGACACGCATCTCAGGGCTAGTGCGGGGAGAAGCAACAGGGCATGCTTGGCCCTGGGGACGCACATAAGGCCTAGTGCGGAGAGCAGCAACAGGGCATGCTGGACCCTGGGGACGCACATAAGGCCTAGTGCGGAGAGCAGGAACAGGCCGGGCTGGGCTGGCGACGCGCACCGTATCCCTGGTGCGAGAGGCCGGAACAGGCCGGGCCGGGCTGGCGAAGCGCACCGTATCCCTGGTGCGAGAGGCCGGAACAGGCCGGGCCGGGCTGGCGAAGCGCACCGTATCCCTGGTGCGTGGAGTAGGAGCAGGCCGGGCTGGGCTGGCGACGCGCACCGTACACTTAGTGCGAGGAGTAGGAACAGGCCGGGCCGGGCTGGCGAAGCGCACCGTATCCCTGGTGCGTGGAGTAGGAACAGGCCGGGCTGGGCTGGCGACGCGCACCGTATCTCTGGTGCGAGTGGCCGGAACAGGCCGGGCCGGGCTGGCGAAGCGCACCGTATCCCTGGTGCGAGTGGCCGGAACAGGCCGGGCTGGGCTGGCGACGCGCACCGTACACTTAGTGCGAGGGGCCGGAACAGGCCGTACCGTACTGGGGACACACACTACTGGCTGTACCTCGGGATTAGGAACGGGCCGGACCGGACTGGTTACACACCCCAGTACCTCTCGCCGTGCCTCTACACCTTCCTTCCCTGCCTTTCCCAGTCGCCCCCTTAACCTGGTAGCCTCCCGAATCCGTCCCTTCTCTGCCTCCGTCAGCCCCCTTAACCTGGTAGCCTTCTGAATCTGCCTTGTGGCAGCCTCCTGCTGCTCAGTCGCCCAAGCCATGTGCCCCCCCCCAAAAACTTTTTGGGGTTGCCTCTCGTCCTTCAGACGATGGCCCTGCCGATGCCGTTGCTCCTCTCGCCGTCGCCTCTCCACCGTCTCGTTCCATGGTCGGCGATCCATACCATCCAGGATCTCCTCCCAAGTCCAGGACCCTTTACCGTCCAACAGTTCCATCCATGTCCAGACCCTTTGCTCCTGGACGCGCTGCTTGGTCCTTTTATGGTGGGTTATTCTGTCACGATCGTCTAGGAGTGAAGGAGACCAAAGCGCAGCGCGTTGAACGAACATGACTTTAATTGAAAAAAGCACCGAAATACAAAACAAAAGACGACTTGTGAAGTCCACAGTACAACGACTGAAACACGGAACAATAACCCACAATGCCCACAAGAACACATACAGAATAAATATGGCTCCCAATCAGAGATAACGAGCCGACAGCTGACACTCGTTACCTCCGATTGGGAGTCATATGACTAATCAACATAAAACCCAAACATAGAAATGAACCAACTAGATCCCACATAGAAATACACCCAAAAGAAAATGACGACCCTGGCTCACAACTAAGAGTCCCGGAGCCAGAACGTCACAACCATGTAATACTGTCTCATTCTCACCATCTCCTGGACATGCTGTGAAACCTCTTCTCTTGTTATCTTGCCAAAAACATGTGCATGTTGAGCCACCAACATCATACACACTCAACTGTGGACAGCAAAGAGGTCACGTGAAAGACCAAAAGAGGATCGGATCCTCTGCAGCAAAGGCATTTCACCCGCTTTGTCTCTTTGGATAATTTATTTTGTCTTGTCAAAAAACATAATACATTTACATTTTCTGCCATTTATTTTCACACACATTCCTATTTTGTTTCAATCTACATGAACACATATAGATGTGTCACTAGAAATAAACTTGAATAGAGTTCAGTACTGCTGTAGTGTTGTTGTTGTAGTACTGTCTGGAGATAAGTCACACTAAGTAGCTTCTCTATGCTTGTCTATAGCAGCTGCTGTAAGAATCTCTTAATTTACACAGATGTACATGTGCAGCATTGTAAAGGGACAAATGGCACCTCAGTTGCTGTAGGAGTAGTGGCCGCTTGCTGTTAATGTTTTTCGGGTGTTTACTGAGGGGTGTGGAAAAGATTTACAACTCGCCTCTAGACCAGCTGGTTTTATATGCATGCTCTGATAGTATTCTCACTCGCAACAACTCAAGATGGACTGTGAAAATTCACATGCACCTATAAAACACACACACATAGATAGTAAAATACATACAGCAAAAAAAAACACACATATGATGAATGTAATGCTCTGTTATAATAATGTAATTAAAATGTACAAAAAAACATCTGTTGTTTATATTTTTGGCATAAGTACAGTAAAGTGTATGCATGACATTGAGCACTAAGTTGTAATATTACAGCATGAAGCTGTGCACAAAGCTGGAGACATTGGAACTTGACATACCAATACCAAGTATGGAAATTCTCTTGGTCTCATTGATAAAAAATGGTACAAACATAAATAGAAGCAAAACTAGGCTATATGTATGACCGCCTGTAATTCTAAAAGCAGATACAGTACAACTATGTATTTAGTTTGTGACCCTATATACAAGTCGCCTATCCCCTATCAGATACAGTATTAGCATGAAAACGTATACACCTTGCCTTGTCACCGAAGCATAATATTATTAGTCTTTCCATTGTTTGTCAAAGGCATGACTGTCAGTCTACAATTAGACTGACTCTGGTTAATTACTCAACATGAGTATCACTTCTCTAGGACTCCAATTCTTCTCAAGTTAGCCCAGGACATACAGTAACTCAGTAAAGACAAGAAGTCAAAATTCAAGTCGTGCTTGGCAATAGAGACGTAGTAATGTTAGGATTACCCTCCTCTAGAGTTTCAGAGTTTAAATAAGAGCCATGGGAGGCCTGCTGTTGTCAGTCACACAGTAAGCTAAGCAGAGCAGAGGGGGAAAGCCCAGTGAGAGGACTAGGACCATGATATGGCTTGAAGGCAAACAGTCAGGCAGGGACTGCATCTGCTCTGCACTTCCTCTACATTACTCCCCCCCATTGAGTAGAATGCTCAGTCGGGCATAAATCCAAAAAGAACCTACTTCCATCCAATCAAATGCTGTTTGCTCTGTAGTCCCATAATAGGAGGGCTGCTTTCTATATCGATTGTCTTTGAATTGCTCTGTTTATTCAATGGTTGTAACTTTTGTTGACAATTTCGATACCTTTTGGAAACAAAACACGTTTATAAGGAGGATGGGATCCACCCAAATAATTTGGGTTTCTGATCCTTTCACAGCATTATAAGGCTGCGTTGAGACAATGACTTATCAATGACCCAAATCCAGCTCAGTTAATCCCTACCATTGTGTTGCTGAGTTGTCATAATGCTTCAGCAAATTTACATTATAACAGGGGCGTTGGTAGACACAATGTAAGTAACCTAATTTATGTCCCTCTAACTGCCCTGAATGCCTCTGCTGATCCTACAGCTATTGTATGCAGTAATTATGTGCCTATGAACCAGAGTTATACTGTTAGCACTGAGGCAGTGTGCCCTAGTAGGAAGTCCACTGTGTGCAACTCACCCTGCACTAACATATATAACATGAGCATGTCTACTTCTGCTAAGCTTCCCAGTAAAGCAATGAAAACAATCAAGCATCCCATAAAAGTGCTAAGAATAGCCTACATTAACATATGTAGCTTAAGAAACAAGGTTCATGAAATTAATAACTTGCTAGTAACAGATGACATTCATATTCTGACAATCTCTGAAACTCACTTAGATAATACCTTTGATGATACAGTGGTAGCAATACATGGTTATAACATCTACAGAAAATACAGAAATGACAATGGTGGAGGTGTTGCTGTTTATATTCAGAACCACATTCCTGTAAAGCTTAGAGAGGATCTCTTTTTAAATACTGTTGAAGTAATATGGGTAAAGGTTCATCTGCCTCACCTTTTATTTTGTATTTTATTTTACCTTTATTTAACTAGGCAAGTCAGTTAAGAACAGATTCTTATTTACAATGACGCCTACACCGGCCAAACCCGGACGACGTTGGGCCATTCTTGTGGGATGTTGCTATAGACCACCAAGTGCTAACAGTCAGTATCTGGATAACGTGTGAAATGCTTGATAATGTATGTGATATCAACAGAGAGGTGTATTTTCTGGGTGATTTAAATATTGACTGGCTTTCATCAAGCTGCCCACTCAAGAAAAATATTCAAACTGTAACCAGTGCCTGCAACCTGGTTCAGGTTATCAGTCAACCTACCAGGGTAGTTACAAACAGCACAGGAATTAAATCATGTATTGATCACATCATTATTAATGCTGCAGAAATTTGCTTGAAAGCAGTATCCATATCCATCAGATGTAGTGATCACAATATATTAGCCATATCTAGGAAAACCAAAGTTCCAAAGGCTGGTCCTAATATAGTGTATAAGAGAAAGTGTGTGCCCTCAGGCCTGGAGGGAAGCAAAAGTCATTCCGCTACCTAAGAATAGTAAAGCCCCCTGTACTGGCTCAAATAGCCTGTTACCAAACCTTAGTAAACCTTTTGAAAAAATTGTGCTTGACCAGATACAATGCTATTTTACAGTAAACAAATTGACAACAGACTTTTAGCACGCTTATAGGGAAGGACATTCAACAAGCACAGCAATTGATGATATAAAGATTGTAGGGTCTGTTTTGTTAGACTTTAGTGAGGCTTTTGACATTATCGATCATAGTCTGCTGTTATGGCTAGGGCTGTGGTGGTCATGAAATTTCGTCAGCCGGTTATTGTCAAGCAAATAACTGCTGGTCTCAAGGTAATTGACCGCTAATTAACATAAACACATTTAGCTTCTCTTGTCTTCCATGCATAGCCTACAAGCCACACACGCAGACCTTTGAAACATCTATATTTTAAAGAGTCTAATAAATCAATGTAATATAGCCTACACCATCACAATAAATCCATTATTTATTTTAGACAGGTCTAAAGAAACATGATATTTACATTTACATTTGAGTCATTTAGCAGATGCTCTTATCCAGAGCGACTTACAGTTAGTGTTTTGTTTTTTCATACTGGCCCCCCGTGGGAAACGAACCCACAACCCTGGCGTTGCAAACGCCATGCTCTACCAACTGAGCTACATCCCTGCTGGCCATTCCCTCCCCTACCCTGGACGACGCTGGGCCAATTGTGCGCCGCCCCATGGGTCTCCCGGTCACGGCCAGCTACGACAGAGCCTGGATTCGAACCAGGATCTCTAGTGGCACAGCTAGCACTGCAATGCAGTGCCTTAGACCACTGCGCCACTCGGGAGTATGATATGATATGAAGAAAATGTAGTCTATTTCAGAACAAAATAGCATACTCTGAGTTGTCCTTATGTTAGGCCCTGATCGGGAGTATGATATGATATGAAGAAAATGTAGTCTATTTCAGAACAAAATAGCATACTCTGAGTTGTCCTTATGTTAGGCCCTGATCTGGCTATGCCATATGGCTGTGGGCTACACTAGTTCATTTAGCAGACAAGATATCATTAGAATTCCGTGGCATTATTTTATAGTATGAAGAATACGATTGAGCACAGCTGAATAAAATAGAAAGGATATTTTCTCCAAACGATTTGAGGGAGTGCGCACATGCAGCTATTCTGTGTTGAGCAGTTACAAAGAAACAGGTACTCCTATATGCTTAATTTAGAGTTATTTATGTAACTTTAGTTGTGATACAAACGTTGGACAATTTGTTTAGATTCTTAATACATTCTAAGGCTGCCTGATGCGATTCTAATGACGATTTGAAAAAAGTTGCATGAAAGGCATGAGCTCTGCTTTGTTTCGCTGGCTGTACACACTTCATCGGTCTCTCATTCACAATTTGACAAGCACTTGATAATGCCTCGAATATTCCGGCGGCATCCCCTTTGAGTGGCCGTAAATCCATGCCTTTTGCAGCCAGTGGCCGTTGTGCCCTTGGGTTGAATATAATAATTATAATTCCTTTCTCCCGGCTGATTGCTCCAAAGCACCTCTCACTCAAATGGGTCTCTGTCACGTGATCGGGTCTTTCTCACAGGCTACAAGCAAAGACATACACATCTGGGACACAACTGTGCGCATTCTTATCCAATTCCGAGGCGCATACATTGCCTTTCAAAAGTATTCATCCCCCTTGGCGTTTTTCCTATTTTGTTGCATTACAACCTGTAATTTAAATGGATTTTTATTTGGGTTTCATGTAATGGACATACACAAAATAGTCCAAATTGGTGAAATGAAATGAAAAAAATAACTTTTTAAACAAAATAACGGAAAAGTGGTGCGTGCGTATGTATTCACCCCCTTTGCTATGAAGCCCCTAAATAAGATCTGGTGCAACCAATTACCTTCATAAGTCACATATTTAGTTACATAAAGTCCACCTGTGTGCAATCTAAGTGTCACATAATCTCAGCATATATACACCTGTTCTGAAAGGCCCCAGAGTCTGCAACACCACTAAGCAAGGGGCACCACCAAGCAAGCGGCGCCATGAAGACCAAGGAGCTCTCCAAACAGGTCAAGGACAAAGTTGTGGAGAAGTACAGATCAGGGTTGGGTTATAAAAAAATATCAGAAAATTTGAACATCCCACGGAGCACCATTAAATCCAGTATTAAAAATGGAAAGAATATGGCACCACAACAAACCTGCCAAGAGAGGGCCGCCCACCAAAACTCACGGACCAGGCAAGGAGGGCGTTAATCAGAGAGGCAAGAGACCAAAGATAACCCTGAAGGAGCTGCAAAGCTCCACAGTGGAGATTGGAGTATCTGTCCATAGGACCACTTTAAGCCGTACACTCCACAGAGCTGGGCTTTACGGAAGAGTGGCCAGAAAAAAAGCCATTGCTTAAAGAAAAAAATAAGCAAACACGTTTGGTGTTCGCCAACAGGCATGTGGGAGACTCCCCAAACATATGGAAGAAGGTACCTTTTGGCCATCAAGGAAAACACTATGTCTGGTGCAAACCCAACACCTCTCATCACCCCGAGAACACCAACCCCACAGTGAAGCATGGTGGTGGCAGCATCAAGCTGTGGGGATGTTTTTCCATCGGCAGGGACTGGGAAACTGGTCAGAATTGAAGGAATGATGGATGGCGCAAAATACAGGGAAATTCATGAGGGAAACCTGTTTCAGTCTTCCAGAGATTTGAGACTGGGATGGAGGTTCACATTCCAGCAGGACAATGACCCTAAGCATACTGCTAAAGCAACACTCAAGTGGTTTAAGGGGAAACATTTAAATGTATTGGAATGGCCTAGTCAAAGCCCAGACCTCAATCCAATTGAGAATCTGTGGTATGACTTAAAGATTGCTGTACACCAGCGGAACCCATCCAACTTGAAGGAGCTGGAGCAGTTTTGCCTTGAAGAATGGGCAATAATCCTAGTGGCTAGATGAGCCAAGCTTATTGAGACATACCCCAAGAGACTTGCAGCTGTAATTGCTGCAAAAGGAGGCTCTACAAAGTATTGACTTTGGGGGGGTGAATAGTTATAAACGCTCAAGTTTTCTGTTTCTTTGTCTTATATCTTGTTTGTTTCACAAAAATAAATATTTTGCTTCTTGAAAGTGGTAGGCATGTTGTGTAAATCAAATGATACACCCCCCCCCAAAAATCCATTTTAATTCCAGGTTGTAAGGCAACAAAATAGGAAAAATGCCAAGGGGGGTGAATACTTTCGCTGTCACGTTCGTTTAATGACGGGTCAGACCAAGGCGCAGCGTGAAATGCGTACATGTTTATTAAAATGATAAACACACGACAAAACAACAAACCAACGAAACGTGAAGTCCTAAGGCTACACACAAAACAAGCCTCTAACCGGAACAAGATCCCACAACTAACGAGTGCCAATAGGCTGCCTAAGTATGATCCCCAATCAGAGACAATGAGCGACAGCTGCCTCTGATTGGGAACCACACCGGCCAACATAGATCTACACATATTAGATCATACACATAGATATACACAACATAGAATATTCACACCCTGACTCAACATATAAGAGTCCCCTGAGTCAGGGCGTGACATTCGCAAGCCACTGTATAGAAGATATTGGAAGAACTGTCCACATTTACTTTTCGTCAGCCAACAAGATGAGTAGGCCTAACGAACAGCAAAAGCACTAACCTATGTCAATCTACTATCCCCATTGTACAAAAGTGTACCTATTTTATTCTATGCGAGAATGAAATATTCCAAACAGTCTGGGACAGTTGTGGGATGGGATAGATCCCAAATTAATACAACCACTAGCATCAGAAAAACTTTTTTAAGCAATGAGGCTGACACAACAGATCAGAATGTTTAGCTTCAAATGTTGATAAACTATTAGGCTATTTATTCACATTATAAGTGCAGCAATAATCACATGGCAGTAGGCTATAAGCGCAAATGTTCCATTAGCGGGAAAACACCATTCTCAAAAGTGACCGCAAATGCGATTATGCATGTAATGTTTTTATTATAAAGTTGAATTTTTATGATGAAAATGATCTTCCACACACTTGAAACTCATGTTCTGTTTATGTATGCCAGGCTCTAAACCCATTGTAAAGTTGATTAATGTGCTTAATGTTAAGAAGTGATTTGCCCACTTTAGTTGTGACACTAACCTTTTCAAAACATAAAGGCCTATGGGCTAGGCTACATGAGGTGTGTGACTATGATTTTCTTGCCTTACTGCACACAAGCTGGGCATCATTCACAACTTTCACAAGTGATAGGCTAATATTGTCACCCATCAGACTATTCTTGATTTAATCTTATCTTTACATATACTAAATAATATATGTGTGAAATTATTTTTGATTTAGAATGGGCCATTATCATGCACCTGTCAGAATAGGGGCAGGGGAAAAAAACATGTCATCTATGCACTTAAATAGGGAATGGAGTACGCTTTTCCCATGGTTCATTTTCATGCCAGCCAGGTAGGCTATACTCCTGTTGTAAAGAGAACAAATGCACTTAATATTAGGAAAGTTGAGAAATAAATATAGTAGGCCTAGCCTATAGAAAGCTAATGGAATCCTCCTATTTTTAATAGAGGCCATTACTCTGTTTTCTCACACAATTGCATAGCCTATAGAAATGTTGCGCAACATGCGCTCATGGGCTCTCATTAAGTGTTTGATTAGATTTTCTATTACATTGTCAGAGTGATTGGAGGAACAATAGAGTGCTGAGTAACAGGCAGTTAGCAAGTCTTGTAGCCTACTAATGACCATCAGCAGCATCAGAGCTTGGAGAAGCCTAATTACCGTGACTAAATGGTCACGTGGAATTTGACTGCCATCATGTCTCGTGACCACCGGTGTGGTGGTAATACGGTCACCGTAATAGACCTAGTTATGGCTTTACACCCCCTGCTATATTGTGGATAAAGTGTTACCTGTCTAACAGAACACAGAGGGTGTTCTTTAATGGAAGCTTCTCCAACATAATCCAGGTAGAATCAGGAATTCCCCAGGGCAGCTGTCTAGGCCCCTTACTTTTTTCAATCTTTACTAACGACATGCCACTGGCTTTGAGTAACACTATACACATCAGCTACTAAGGTGACTGAAATGACTTCAACACTTAACAAAGAGCTGCAGTTACTTTCAGAATGGGTGGCAAGGAATAAGTTAAATATTTCAAAAACTAAAAGCATTGTATTTGGGACAAATCATTCACTAAACCCTAAACCTCCACTAAATCTTGTAATAAATAATGTGGAAATTGAGCAAGTTGAGGTGACTAAACTGGTTGGAGTAACCCTGGATTGTAAACTTTCATGGATAAAACAGTAGCTAAGATGGGGAGAAGTCTGTCCATAATAAAGCGCTGTTATGCCTTCTTAACAGTATCAACAAGGCAGGTCCTACAGGCTCTAGTTTTGTCGCACCTGGACTATTGTTCAGTTGTGTGGTCAGGTACCACAAAGAGGCACTTAGGAAAATTACAATTGGCTTAGAACAGGGCAGCACGGCTGGCCCTTAAATGTACACGGAGAGCTAACATTAATGATATGAATGTCAATCTCTCACAGCTCAAAGTGGAGGAGAGATTGACTTCATCACTACTTGTTTTTGTAAGAAGTGTTGACTAACTAAATACACTGAGCTGTCTGTTTAAACTACTAGCACACAGTTCGGACACCCATGCATACCCCACAAGACATGCCACCAGAGGTCTCTTCACAATCCCCAAGTCCAGAACAGACTATGGGAAGCGCACAGTACTACATAGAGCCATGACTACATGGAACTCTATTCCACATCAGGTAACAGATGCAAGTAGTAGAATCAGATTTTTTTTTAAAGATAAAAATACACCTTATGGAACAGCGTGGTCTGTGAAGGGACACACACACAGGTACAGACATACGCATACGCACACGGGTGCTAGTGTGACGAGTACTGAGGATACGAAGAGGCAGGACGCAATGAGAAAGAGACTAACAAGGAGCGAGTAAACAACACGACACTAACAATTACACACAACAATGACTGAACAGTCCAGGGCTATATAGTGGTGGTGAGATGATGAGGTGCAGGTGCGCTGGAGGTGATTAGGGTGCGTTGGGTTTCCATTCCTGTGTTGCAGAGGTGGTGCGTCAGACCGGTTGCGGAGGGGAGCAACGGGAGGAGACGCGACAGTACCCCCCTGCAGGACGTCGCCGGCCATGAGGACGACCCCGAGGACGAGGAGCGGGCCGGTCAGTGCGGCGACGGTGGATGTCCCAAATTAGATTGGGGTCCAGAACGTCCCCAGCCGGAACCCAGCTCCTCTCCTCAGGGCCATACCCCTCCCAGTCCACCAGGTAACGGAGCCGTCCCCCACGGAACCTGGAGTCCAGCAGGTCCCTCACAGCATACGCCGGACTCCCGTCAATGTCCAGGGGTGGAGGGGGCATACCCCAGGGGACGGCATCCGCCAGAGGACCAGGAACCACCGGCCTGAGGAGAGACACATGAAAAGTAGGTGAGACACGGTAGTGAGGGGGAAGGAGCAGCCGGTACGACACCTCATTAATCCGCCGGAGGACCTTAAATGGCCCCACAAACCGGGGGCTTAGTTTCTTGCAGGGTAGGCGGTGAGGGAGGTTTTGAGTGGACAGCCAGACACGATCACCAGGCTGGAATACGGGAGCCTCACTGCGGTGGCGGTCAGCTTGGTCCTTCTGCCAACGAATGGCCCTCTGGAGACGGACATGGGCGGCGTCCTAGACCTGTCCGGCCTTGCGGAACCACTCGTCGACAGCGGGCGCATCGGTCTGGCAAGGTGTCCAAGGGGCCAGGGCCGGCTGGTACCCCAGGATGCATTGGAAGGGAGTGAGCCCCGTGGAGGAGTGAACGAGGGAGTTCTGGGCATTTACAACTGCAACCTGCCCAAGATAAAGCAAAGCAGTGCGATAAAAACAACAACAAAACAGAGTTACATATGGAATAAACAAAACGTACAGTCAATAACACAATAGAAAATCTATATACAGTGTGTGCAAATGTAGTAAGTTATGGAGGTAAGGCAATAAATAGGCCATAGTGCAAAATAATTACAATTTAGTATTAACACTGGAGTGATAGATGTGCAGAAGATGATGTGTAAATAGAGATAGTGGGGTGCAAATTAGCAAAATAAATAACAATGTAAATAACAATATGGGGATGAGGTAGTTGGGTGGGCTAATTACAGATGGGCTGTGTACAGGTGCAGTGATCGGTAAGCTGCTCTGACAACTGATGCTTAAAGTTAGTGAGGGAGATAAGTGTCTCCAGCTTCAGAGATTTTTGCAGTTCATTCCAGTCATTTGCAGCAGAGAACTGGAAGGAATGGCGGCCAAAGGAGGTGTTGGCTTTGGGGATGACCAGTGAGATATACCTGCTGGAACGCATACTACGGGTGGGTGTTGCTATGGTGACCAATAATCTAAGATAAGGCAGGGATTTGCCTAGAAGTGATTTATAGATGACCTGCGGGGGTAAGCTTTTTAGAGAAAAAGGCACAGGGATACATTTTCTCTGGCTTACACTGCCGCTGGGAGAGGACCGCACCCACACCCTCCTCAGATGCGTCCACCTCCAGGATGAAAGGACAAGATGGATCTGGGTGTTTTAGGATGGTCGCTGTGGTGAACCTCTCCTTCAGCCTCTTGAAGGCAGCGTCAGCCTCAGGGTTCCAGGCCAGCTTCTGAGGCCCACCATTAAGGAGAGAGGTGAGCGGGGCGGCTATGGAGCTGAAGGACCTGATGAAACGGCGGTAGAAATTGGCGAAGCCCAGGAAGCTCTGTAGGCCCTTGATGGTGGTGGGGACTGGCCATGACCTGACGGCGTCCGTCTTCTCTCTTTCCATGAACACACCCTGAGGTCTGATCCTGTATCCCAGGAAGGAGATGGCCTGTTGGTGGAATTCGCATTTCTCCCCCTTCACCAACAGGCTGTGTTCCCGGAGGCGGAGTAGGACAGCTCTGACATCCCTGACGTGCTCCTCGAACGTAGCCGAGTAGATCAGGATATCGTCGATGTACACCACCACCTGTCTACTCAGCATGTCTCGGAACACGTCATTGACAAAGGACTGGAACACAGAAGGTGCGTTGGCGAGGCCATAGGGCATGACGCAGTATTCATAGTGGCCTGAGGTAGTGCTGAATGCCGTCTTCCACTCGTCTCCTTCCCGGATTCGCATCAGGTTGTAGGCACTCCTCAGATCCATAGGTAAAGTACCGGGCCCCTCGTAGCTGCTCGATGGCTGACGGAACCAGAGGGAGGGGGTACCGGTACTTGGTGGTGACTGCGTTCAGCCCCCTGTAGTCAATGCACAGCCTCAGTCCTCCGGCTTTTTTGGCCACGAAGAAGAAGCTGGCGGAGGCAGGAGAGGTAGAGCGTCTGATTAACCCCCGTTTCAGGGTCACCGCCACATACAGTTGAAGTCGGAAGTTTACATACACTTAGGTTGGAGTCATTAAAACTCGTTTTTCAACCACTACACAAATTTCTTGTTAACAAACTATCGTTTAGGCAAGTCGGTTAGGTGCATGACACAAGTACTTTGTGCATGACACAAGTAATTTTTCCAAAAATTGTTTACAGACAGATTATTTCACTTATAATTCACTGTATCACAATTCCAGTGGGTCAGAAGTTTACATACACTAAGTTGACTGTGCCTTTTTAAATAGCTAGGAAAATTCCAGAAAATGATGTCATGGCTTTAGAAGCTTATGATAGGCTAATTGACATAATTTGAGTCAATTTGAGGTGTACCTGTGGATGTATTTCAAGGCCTACCTTCAAACTCAGTGCCTCTTTGCTTGACATCATGTGAAAATCTAAAGAAATCAGCCAAGACGTCAGAAAAAAAATTGTAGACCTCCACAAGTCTGGTTCATCCTTGGGAGCAATTTCCAAACGCCTGAAGGTACCACGTTCATCTGTACAATCAATAGTATGCAAGTATAAACACCATGGGACCACGCAGCAATCATACTGCTCAGGAAGGAGACGCGTTCTGTCTCCTAGAGATGAAAGTACTTTGGTGCAAAAAGTGCAAATCAATCCCAGAACAACAGCAAAGGACCTTGTGAAGATGCTGGAGGAAACAGGTACAAAAGTATCTATAGCCACAGTAAAACGAGTCCTATATCGACATAACCTGAAAGGCCGTTCAGCAAAGAAGAAGCCACTGCTCCAAAACCGCCATAAAAAAGCCAGACTACGGTTTGCAACTGCACATGGGGAAAAATATTGTAATTTTGGAGAAATGTCCTCTGGTCTGATGAAACAAAAATAGAACTGTTGGGCCATAATGACCATCATTATGTTTGGAGGAAAAAGGGGGTTCTTGCAAGCCGAAGAACACCATCCCAACCGTGAAGCACAGGGGTGGCAGCATCATGCTGTGGGGGTGCTTTGCTGCAGAAGGGACTGGTGCACTTCACAAAATAGATGGCATCATGAGGAAGGAAAATGATGTGGATATATTGAAGCAACATTTCAAGACATCAGTCAGGAAGTTAAAGCTTGGTCGCAAATGGGTCTTCCAAATGGACAATAACCCCAAGCATACTTCCAAAGTTGTGGCAAAATGGCTTAAGGACAACAAAGTCAAGGTATTGGAGTGGCCATCACAAAGCCCTGACCTCAATCCTATAGAAAATGTGTGGGCAGAACTGAAAAAGCATGTGCGAGCAAGGAGGCCTACAAACCGGATTCAGGTACACCAGCTCTGTCAGGAGGAATGGGCCAAAATTCACCCAACTTATTGTGGGAAGCTTGTGGAAGGCTACCCGAAACGTTTGACCCAAGTTAAACAATTTAAAGGCAATGCTACCAAATACTAATTGAGACTATGTAAACTTCTGACCCACTGGAAATGTGATGAAAGAAATAAAAGCTGAAATAAATAATTCTCTCTACTATTAGATCCTAACTGACCTAAGACAGGGAATATCTACTAGGATTACATGTCAGGAATTGTGAAAAACTGAGTTAAAATGTATTTGGCTAAGGTGTATGTAAACTTACGACTTCAACTGTACTTCTCCATGGCCTCAGTCTCCGCCATGGAAAGGGAGTTAATGCGACTCTTCAGGGGATGTTGTCCCTCCAGCAGGTCAATGGCGCAGTCCCAGGGCCTGTGAGGAGGGAGACACATAGCCTTTGATGAAGAGAAGACATCGGAGAGGTCTGAGTACTCACGTGAAATGTTGGGCTGGAGGGTGGAATCCGGACTCTCCACTGACGTGGAACAACAAACCACCGGCAGGTAGGTCTTCCGGCATGAGGTGGACCAGGCTGTGATCCTCTTGGTGATCCAATTGATGGTGGGGTTGTGTAGTCTGAGCCAGTGCAATCCCAAGACGATCCGGTGAAGGGGTGACGTGACAATGTGGAATGACAGTTCCTCGTGGTGCTCCGGTAGTGTGGGAATGGTGATGGTGATGGGGAGAGTGACGTGCGTAATGGTGCCTGATCCAAGTGGTTTATTGTCCAGCGAGGTGACGTGTAGCGGAGAAGGCAGTGGCACAGTGGGCAACCCCCATTCAGAGTCCAGCTCCCTATCTATATGGTTCCCCGCTGATCCGGAATCTATCATTGCAGTGGAAATGGAAGAGAAGGAATAACCAGTCACCGTTATGGGAACTAAAAACAATGGTTTTGTGATAGGAGATGACGTAACACTCACGGAGCGGCGACGGGAGTCATACCGCCTAGATTGGGAGCTGCCAGGAGATCTGTCATCCGTGGTGATGTAGGGGGTGCTGCCCACGTTCATGGACTCGGAGGCAGGGCGGCTTCCATAGCTCAGATGGGGTGAGCGTCGAGGCTCCGGGAGGTGTTGGGAACGCCCTCTGTCTCTCACCATGTCGTCAAGACGGATGGACGTGGAGATGTGGCTATCAAGGTCCATCTCGTCATCCCGACATGCGAGTTCCGTCTTGATGTCCTCCCGTAAGCCTCTCCTGAAGGCCGTGCGCAGAGCACGCTCATTCCAGCCGGAAGATGCCGCCACCGTGCGAGGAGACGCTCACCCCCATCCTTTCCCTACGTGGGATGATCAAACACCGCCCTGAACCGAGCGAGGAACATGGAGTAGGGAAGTGCCGCGGCCTCACCTCCTTCCCAGACTGCCGTGGCCCAATCCAGCGTCTTTCCTTTAAGTAGCGAAATCACCAGCGCTATCCTGGCTTGGTCAGATGGATATGCCCCAGGCTGACGTGCCAGATAAAGTGAAACCTGTAGCAGGAAGCCGCTACATTTAGTAGTTTTACTGTCATAGCGCTCCAGTAGGGCGAGGGGTCCCTCAGAAGTTGGTGATAGCACGGGAACAGGTGGACTGGGTGCACTTGCAGCTCCCTGAGGTGGAACCGGAGCGCAGAGTTTGGAGCACTTCCTGCATGGCGGCGTTCAACTGGGCAAGCTGCTGCTGGTTGATGCGCTGGGAAACTCCAGGAGGATTACCTGTTGCATCCATTTTCATGAGAGTTGTGTAATTCTGTGATGAGTACTGAGGATACGAAGAGGCAGGACGCAGATGCAGGAATCAACAAGGTAAAGGTTTACTTAACAATGAGAAAGAGAATAACAAGGAGCGAGTAAACGACACAACGCTAACAATTACACACAACAATGACTGAACAGTCCAGGGCTATATACAGTGGGGGAAAAAAGTATTTAGTCAGCCACCAATTGTGCAAGTTCTCCCACTTAAAAAGATGAGAGGCCTGTAATTTTCATCATATGTACACGTCAACTATGACAGACAAAATTAGAAAAAAAATCCAGAAAATCACATTGTAGGATTTTTTATGAATTTATTTGCAAATTATGGTGGAAAATAAGTATTTGGTCAATAACAAAAGTTTCTCAATACTTTGTTATATACCCTTTGTTGGCAATGACACAGGTCAAACGTTTTCTGTAAGTCTTCACAAGGTTTTCACACACTGTTGCTGGTATTTTGGCCCATTCCTCCATGCAGATCTCCTCTAGAGCAGTGATGTTTTGGGGCTGTCGCTGGGCAACACGGACTTTCAACTCCCTCCAAAGATTTTCTATGGGGTTGAGATCTGGAGACTGGCTAGGCCACTCCAGGACCTTGAAATGCTTTTTACAAAGCCACTCCTTCGTTGCCCGGGCGGTGTGTTTGGGATCATTGTCATGCTGAAAGACCCAGCCACGTTTCATCTTCAATGCCCTTGCTGATGGAAGGAGGTTTTCACTCAAAATCTCACGATACATGGCCCCATTCATTCTTTCCTTTACACGGTTCAGTCGTCCTGGTCCCTTTGCAGAAAAACAGCCCCAAAGCATGATGTTTCCACCCCCATGCTTCACAGTAGGTATGGTGTTCTTTGGATGCAACTCAGCATTCTTTGTCCTCCAAACACGACGAGTTGAGTTTTTACCAAAAAGTTATATTTTGGTTTCATCTGACCATATGACATTCTCCCAATCCTCTTCTGGATCATCCAAATGCACTCTAGCAAACTTCAGACGGGCCTGGACATGTACTGGCTTAAGCAGGGGGACACGTCTGGCACTTCAGGATTTGAGTCCCTGGCGGCGTAGTGTGTTACTGATGGTAGGCTTTGTTACTTTGGTCTCAGCTCTCTGCAGGTCATTCACTAGGTCCCCCCGTGTGGTTCTGGGATTTTTGCTCACCGTTCTTGTGATCATTTTGACCCCACGGGGTGAGATCTTGCGTGGAGCCCCAGATCGAGGGCGATTATCAGTGGTCTTGTATGTCTTCAATTTCCTAATAATTGCTCCCACAGTTGATTTCTTCAAACCAAGCTGCTTACCTTAGCGGGTAGCTACTGGTAACTTTTTGCAACTATGGTTAATTGTTTCCAATGTTATTTCATGCTTAAGAGTACCTGTGATTGAGCCAGCTAGCTGCTACCATTCAGCTGTTTTTCTAACCTCATCCGAGGCATTAACGTTAGGTGGTTGGTAGCTGCTGTACTTAATTACAGCTACTGATAACAGTCTGCTGTAGTTTACAACAATTCTAATTTCTAAAGTGGAAGTTGGGAGAGTTTTACTCGGGTGGTTCAGTGAAACAATTATAGTTTCTGAGGTGGAAGTTGGGAGAGTTATATATATATTTTTTTTTGGTGAGGGAGGCCTGCTCTCTCCTTTCCCTGATGTTTAGTTCATTTCATCCCGATCTCCTCTGCATTATTGTAGCCATCTGCTGCAGCCTGTCAACTATGCCTCTGCCTATCCCTGTTCTCTCCTCTCCGCACAGGCTACACAAACGCCTCACACCGCGTGGCTGCTGCCTCTCTAACCTGGTGGTCCCTGCACGCACCACACACCTGGAGTTCCAGGTCTCAGGCAGCCTCTGGAACTGCCGTTCTGCCGCCAACAAGGCTGACTTCATCCCAGCCTATGCCACCCTCCAGTCCCTCGACTTCCTGGCACTGACGGAAACATGGATTACCACTGAAAACACTGCTACTCCTACTGCTCTCTCCTCGTCTGACCATGTGTTCTCGCATACCCGAGAGCATCTGGTCAGAGGGATGGTGGCACAGGAATCCTCATCTCTCCCAAGTGGTCATTCTCAATTTTTCCCCTAACCCATCTGTCTATCTCCTCATTTGAATTCCACGCTGTCACAGTCACTAGCCCATTTAAGCTTAATATCCTTGTCATCTATCGCCCTCCAGGTTCCCTTGGAGAGTTCATCAATGAGCTTGACGCCTTGATAAGTTCCTTTCCTGAGGATGGCTCACCCTTCACAGTCTTGGGGGATTTCAACCTCCCCACGTCTACATTTGACTCATTTCTCTCTGCCTCCTTCTTTCCACTCCTCTCCTCTTTTGACCTCACCCTCTCACCATCCCCCCCCACTCACAAGGCAGGCAATACGCTTGACTTCATCTTTACTAGATGTTGCTCTTCTACTAATCTCACTGCAACTCCCCTCCATGTCTCCGACCACTACTTTGTATCCTTTTCTCTCTCGCTCTCCTCCAACACTACTCACTCTGCCCCTACACAGATGGTAACGCGCCGCCGCAACCTTCGCTCTCTCTCTCCCACTACTCTCTCCTCTTCCATCCTATCATCTCTTCCCTCTGCTCAATCCTTCTCCCTCCAATCTCCTGATTCTGCCTCCTCAACCCTCCTCTCCTCCCTTTCTGCATCCTTTGACTCCCTGTGTCCCCTATCCTCCCGGCCGGCTCGGTCCTCCCCTCCAGCTCTGTGGCTTGATGACTCATTGCGAGCTCACAGAACAGAGCTCCGGGCAGCTGAGCGGAAATGGAAGAAAACTAAACTCCCTGCCGACCTGGCATCTTTTCACTCCCTCCTCTCTACATTTTCTTCATCTGTTTCTGCTGCTAAGGCCACTTTCTACCACTCTAAATTCCAAGCATCTGCCTCTAACCCTAGGAAGCTCTTTGCCACATTCTCCTCACTGCTGAATCCCCCCCCCCCCCCCCCCCTCCTCCCTCTCTGTGGATGACTTTGTCAACCACTTTGAAAAGAAGGTTGACGACATCCGATCCTCGTTTGTTAAGTCTAATGACACAGCTGGTCCTGCTCACACTGCCCTACCCTATGCTTTGACTTCTTTCTCCCCTCTCTCTCCAGATAAAATCTTGCGACTAGTGACTGCAGGCCGCCCAACAACCTGCCCGCTTGACCCCATCCCCTCCTTTCTTCTCCAGACCATCTCCGGTGACCTTCTCCCCTACCTCACCTCGCTGATCAACTCATCCTTGACCGCTGGCCATGTCCCTTCCGTCTTCAAGAGAGCGAGAGATGCACCCCTTCTCAAAAAACCAACACTCGATCCCACTGATGTCAACAACTACAGACCAGTATCCCTTCTTTCTTTTCTTTCCAAAACTATTGAGCGTGCCGTCTTTAGCCAACTCTCTTGCTATCTCTCTCAGAATGACCTTCTTGATCCAAACCAGTCAGGTTTCAGGACTGGTCATTCAACTGAGACTGCTCTTCTCTGTGTCACGGAGGCTCTCCGCACTGCTAAAGCTAACTCTCTCTCCTCTGCTCTTGTCCTTCTAGACCTGTCTGCTGCCTTTGATACAGTGAACCATCAGATCCTCCTCTCCACCCTCTCCGAGCTGGGCATCTCCGGCGCGGCTCACTCCTGGATTGCGTCCTACCTGACCGGTCGCTCCTACGAAGTGGCGTGGCGAGAAGCTGTCTCCGCACCACGTGCTCTCACCACTGGTGTCCCCCAGGGCTCAGTTCTAGGCCCTCTCCTTTTCTCCCTATACACCAAGTCACTTGGCTCTGTCATATCCTCACATGGCCTCTCCTATCATTGCTACGCTGACGATACACAACTAATCTTCTCCTTTCCCCCTTCTGATAACCAGGTGGCGAATCGCATCTCTGCATGTCTGGCCGACATATCAGTATGGATGACGGATCACCACCTCAAGCTGAACCCTGGCAAGACGGAGCTGCTCTTCCTCCCGGGGAAGGACTGCCCGTTCCATGATCTCGCCATCACGGTTGACAACTCCGTTGTGTCCTCCTCCCAGAGTGCGAAGAGCCTTGGCGTGACCCTGGACAACACCCTGTCGTTCTCCGCCAACATCAAGGCGGTGACCCGATCCTGCAGGTTCATGCTCTACAACATTCGGAGAGTACGACCCTGCCTTACACAGGAAGCGGCACAGGTCCTAATCCAGGCACTTGTCATCTCCCGTCTGGATTACTGCAACTCGCTGTTGGCTGGGCTCCCTGCCTGTGCCATTAAACCCCTACAACTCATCCAGAATGCCGCAGCCCGTCTGGTGTTCAACCTTCCCAAGTTCTCTCACGTCACCCCCCTCCTCCGCACACTCCACTGGCTTCCAGTTGAAGCTCGCATCCGTTACAAGACCATGGTGCTTGCCTATGGAGCAGTGAGGGGAACGGCACCTCCGTACCTTCAGGCTCTGATCAGTCCCTACACCCAGGCGAGGGCATTGCGTTCATCCACCTCTGGCCTGCTGGCTCCCCTTCCTCTGCGGAAGCATAGTTCCCGCTCAGCCCAGTCAAAGCTGTTCGCTGCTCTGGCACCCCAATGGTGGAACAAGCTCCCTCACGACGCCAGGACAGCGGAGTCACTCACCACCTTCCGGAGACATTTGAAACCCCACCTCTTTAAGGAACACCTGGGATAGGATAAAGTAATCCTTCTACCCCCCCCCCCCCCCCCAAAAAAAAAAAAAAAAAAGTATAATTGTAAAGTGGTTATCCCACTGGCTATAGGGTGAATGCACCAATTTGTAGTCGCTCTGGATAAGAGCGTCTGCTAAATGACGTAAATGTGCCCTTGAGCAAGGCACTTAACCCTAATTGCTCCTGTAAGTCGCTCTGGATAAGAGCGTCTGCTAAATGACTAAAATGTAAATGTAAATGTACCTATTGCAGATTCAGTCTTCCCAGCCTGATGCAGGTCTACAATTTTGTTTCTGGTGTCCTTTGACAGCTCTTTGGTCTTGGCCATAGTGGAGTTTGGAGTGTGACTGTTTGAGGTTGTGGACAGGTGTCTTTTATACTGATAACAAGTTCAAACAGGTGCCATTAATACAGGTAACGAGTGGAGGACAGAGGAGCCTCTTAAAGAAGAAGTTACAGGTCTGTGAGAGCCAGAAATCTTGCTTGTTTGTAGGTGACCAAATACTTATTTTCCACCATAATTTGCTAATAAATTCCTTAAAAATCCTACAATGTGATTTTCTGGATTTCTTTTCTCAATTTGTCTGTCATAGTTGACGTGTACCTATGATGAAAATTACAGGCCTCTCTCATCTTTTTAAGTGGGAGAACTTGCACAATTGGTGGCTGACTAAATACTTTTTTTTCCCACTGTAGTGTTGGTGATGAGATGATGAGGTGCAGGTGCGCTGGAGGTGATTAGGGTGCGTTGGGTTTCCATTCCTGTGTTGCCGAGGTGGTGCGCTCAGACGGGTGGCTCAGTAGACCGGCGAATCTGAGCGCAGGAGGTGAGCAACGGGAGGAGACATGACAGCAAGCAAACACACTCTACACACACATACATTGTGGTATTGTTGTATGGTGGTATCGTGCATTTTTGTGTTGTGGATATGTAGTGGTGTAGCGATATTACTGTGGCTTGCGAAAGTATTCACCCCCCCTTGGCATTTTTCCTATTTTGTTGCCTTACAACCTGGAATTAAAATGGAATTTTTGGGGGTTTGTATCATTTGATTTACACAACATGCCTACCACTTTGAAGATGCAAAATATATTTTATTGAGAAACAAACAAGATATAAGACAAAAAAACAGAAAACTTGAGCGTGCATAACTATTCACCCCCCTAAAGTCATTACTTTGTAGAGCCACCTTTTGCAGCAATTACAGCTGCAAGTCTCTTGGGGTATGTCTCTATAAGCTTGGCACATCTAGCCACTGGGACTGTGGAGCTTTGCAGCTCCTTCAGGGTTCTCTTTGGTCTCTTTGTTGCCTCTCTGATTAATGCCCTCCTTGCCTGGTCCGTGAGTTTTGGTGGGCGGCCCTCTCTTAGCAGGTTTGTTGTGGTGCCATATTCTTTCCATTTTTAATAATGGATTTAATGGTGCTCCATGGAATGTTCAAAGTTTCTGATATTTTTTTATAACCCGACCCTGATCTGTACTTCTCAACAACTTTGTCCCTGACCTGTTTGGAGAGCTCCTTGGTCTTCATGGCGTCGCTTGCTTGGTGGTGCCCCTTGCTTAGTGGTGTTGCAGAATCTGGGGCCTTTCAGAACAGGTGTATATATACCGAGATCATGTGACACTTAGATTGCACACAGGTGGACTTTATTTAACAAATTATGTGACTTCTGACGGTAATTGGTTGCACCAGATCTTATTTAGGGGCTTCATAGCAAAGGGGGTGAATACATATGCACGCACCACTTTTCCGTTATTTATTTTTTATAATTTTTTGAAACAAGTTCTTTTTTTCATTTCACTTCACCAATTTGGACTATTTTGTGTATGTCCATTACATTAAACCCAAATAAAAATCCATTTAAATTACAGGTTGTAATGCAACAAAATAGGAAAAACGCCAAGTGGGATGAATACTTTTGCAAGGCACTGTATATCATGTACTGTTAAAAAAAAAATATTATGTGCAATGTAAGTATCTTGATGTGTTTAGACCCCAGGAAGCAGCTAATGGGGATCCATAATAAAATACAAAAAAATAAAAATACAAAAGTTTGATGTCCCTCACTTGCACAATTTTGAATTTGTTGTTTTGGGGCTAGTTGGGTATATAAGCTATACCAGCCTGTCCACCCCCCTGCTCCAGTACCCAGGCTATCTCTACAGTAAATGACAAGTCTATTTTGGGATGGAGGCTGCACCATAATAATAACGTCAGCTACTTGGCATCATGAGGTACCAATGAAGAAAAAAGAAACACTCATAGTCAACCACCCACTGCAGGAGACTGGGGGATGTTACACTTCCCTGGATACACAATCATCATTGTAGGAATAAACATACATTTGTTGGATCTCAACGGCAAAGATAGGATCATCTTTCGGACTGTAAAACTTTGTTAAAGTTTTAGTCCACATGTTTCAGCGCTTGTTTTACCAGCGAGTGTCTGAAGACTCAAGGTGAGAAATGTATTGCTGAAATTTAATTAACCCAGTTCCCAGTTGAAATAGCCTAAAAGGAAATAAAATGTGCAATAACTGAACAATATAAATTGTGATTGAATTAGGCCTAATTAATATAGGCCTATTTTTAAATGGGAGTCGAGTTTCTTATTTTTAGACAAATCATCTTCATTAGTGTGCTGTTCTATGTTTGTGGTGCCAGTTTTACACTCCCTAAAACCTATGTTTTTATAATTTATATACTGAATTGCAATGAGTAACTTTGTTGGTCCGAGAAGACCATATGTTAAAAGTGTTTTGCCGACTATCTACAGTACATAAAACCAACTACATAAAACATGTATGATCAATTTGCATAATTGTATTGGTAAATGTATCAAGCAATATCGAATAAAGAAGCGTTTCCTTCTCTTGTGGGTGCCCTACCAAACAGCTGATCTCTCTATGCTTCTACAAATGGCAATGGACAGAGACGCGGCCCGACAGCTGAGGTTATTTTTGGGACAGGCAGCTCAGGGGAGGGAGGTGACAAAGATGGCAAATGTCACCCTTTCAAAGACACATATCTGCTCTATTTAACTGGGTTAAAACAGCATTTGTCATAATCTGCCGGTGCGCTGATGTCAGCTTTGGTAGGCTACAGGGCTAATAAACCACCTGCTCCCCTCTGGATGCACCTTTTTATGCAAGTGTGTAGGTGTTATTTGATCTTGATATGGGTCTGGTTGATGTCCTATGCGACCGTGTTCCTCATGTCTGGTCCTGCGGACTCAAATGGTGTAAATTTTTTTTCAATGGCTTGATGACTACAAATTAGTTTAATCAGGTTTGTTAGTGCAGGACTAGAGAAAAGTGCACCCCTGTGGGTTCCCAGGACCAGAATTGAAGAACAGTAGGCCTATGGCACCAACTAATCAAACTATTCCACTTCAGTAGGCTAGTATTGTTATAAGTGTAACAAATAGGCAGAAACCTATGAAATATATACTTCTAACCCCAAAATGTATTGTAGGCTATTATTTGGAATGAATGAGGAGGATGTTTTTCTATGCATCCCTCTGTCACTCTAGAATCTGCCTCCCTCTTGGGTAGCTCTGATAGCATTATTTATCATCAGTTGGACTATTTTTGTTAAAATACGATCAATTTTATGGTCGTTACTTGTGATGTTGTTAGTCTACTCTGTATCATAGTGTTTTAGTTGGAAATCTGTCCAGGTTAGGCAAATGTGCTGTACAAAATGATAAAACTGCAGATTGAATGTGTTAGGCCTACATAGAGACATTATAAGCAATATTTAAGTCAGTATTATGTATTGTTTATGTAAATGTACACAGATACAGTGAATAGATGTAAAACAACTCTCTAGAAGGCCGAGTGATCTGCTCTATAAATGTTTTAACTACTGAGATATTATTGTTATCTGTCCATAATGCATATCTTCCATTTTGGAAAGGATGTTTTGTTGACTTCCATGGCAGACAGAGGTCACTAAAAATTTCTCAGCCATAAGTGAGACATGTTAACACATTCCTCCAAGTTCCTATGAAAACAATCTTCATTTACAGCAAACAATTAACTCTACAATGGCCCATTTACAGCAAACAATTAACTCTTTTCCAAACTTTAGTTTTACATTATCATGTCAGTCATGAGAAGGATGAGACACTAGAGGCTGTGTAATGTCATGCAAGTGTAACATTCTAGTTCTGGAGGCAAGTGATTTAAATGATTGACAACAACATTAGAAGGATATCTCATAGTTTTGTTTGCCTTTCGTATGTTGCTACTGCACTTCTTGATATAGCCAAGTATTCTTGATTATTATATTCTCTCAATGGTGTGTTTCAATTCTAAATGACACTATTTCCTTGGTACTCTAGGAACTAGTAATGGACCAGAACCTGTTTGGAGGGGCCCCCAGGTTCCTCACGCGGCCCAAGGCATTCGCAGTGTGCGTGGGAAAGGATGCCACCTTGAGCTGCACCATCGTGGGCAACCCCACCCCACTGATTACCTGGGAAAAGGAGAAGCTACGTCTGACCTCTGGGGGCCGTTTCAAGATGGTGGATGATGGTGACGTCTACCGCCTCACCATCTACGATCTAACCCTGGAGGACAGCGGCCAGTACATGTGCCGGGCCAAAAACAATGTTGGGGAAGCATATGCATGCGTAACCCTTCACGTAGGCCTTCCACAGGAGATGGTGGCGAGGGCCCCCGTCTTTATGGTCAAGCCTACCACCGCACGTGTAGGCCTGGGGGGTGACGTTGTCTTCCACTGCCGGGTTGCGGCTTACCCAGAGCCCAAATTTGACTGGGAGAAGGATGGGCGTTACCTGGCCGAGACGAACCGCATCAAGGTGACCTCGGACAGTGACAGCAGCTCTCTGAGGATCCAGAGCGTGCGCAGCCTGGACAGCGGCACATACACCTGCCGCGCCCAGAATTCGGTAGGACGTTCTAACTCCGCTGCCGCCTTGGTCGTAGACACCCAGGACTCCCATCACCTGGGCCATGACAAGAGCACCTCCCTCCTCTCCCACCTGCAGAAGCGTAAAGAAGGGATCTCCATCTACTGCACCGCCGAGAACAGCAGCTCCACTTCCAACTCCACCACCACCTCCTCGACCGCCACCACTATGGTCACAGACGGGCTGAGCCTTCTGGGTCTAGACCACAGCAGCGCAGCACTGGTCAGCCATCTGCCCAAAGGCGTCTTCACCCGCACCTGCACGGTGACTGAAGGCAAGCACGCCAAACTCAGCTGCTTCGTGACGGGCCACCCCAAGCCTCATATCATCTGGAGGAAGGATGCGAGGAACATCGGCGAGGGACGCAGACAGATCATGTATGAGGACCAGGCCGAGAACTTCATCCTCAAGATCCTGTACTGCAAACAGAGGGACAATGGCCTGTACACCTGTAACGCCTCCAATATGGCTGGACACACCTACAGTGCCGTGCTGGTGATAGTTAAAGGTAAGCAATAAAAAAACAATACTTTTCACAAATTTGATATATTCTGTTATGTTGGTATTTCAAGAGCGATGTTTGGTTTGAATATAAATGATGTAGAATAGTGCATTTACGCCATGGATTATCATTTCAATTTCATAGTGCATCACATCTAAGTCGTCTACAAAATAAAATGTTTAGCATTAGTTTGTCCATATTCTGCCATTACCATACTCCCAAGTCTAGTTCATCACTCGGCTGTTGAGGAAAAAGTGAGGGTAGTTTTTCTATAACGTTTCCATAACAAGGCAAAGGGATTCATGATTAAGGGACATGACAATGCTTGTCATGTGGGGAGATGACCTTAGATTAACTCTCTCTCATTGCTCTATATGAATTGCTGATAATGACCTAGTATATAAGTTATACATATAACATTTGTTAAATATAGCAATGCAGGCCTGCATAACAGTGGAGTTTGTCATTCTTGTGATGTTGTGGTCCCCCTGTACCCAGGCTTATGTATGTGAAAGCATTGATTTCAAAGAGTGTTTAAAGGTCCAATGCAGCCATTTTTACATTTTTTACATTTTACATTTGAGTCATTTAGCAGACGCTCTTATCCAGAGCAATTTAGTTAATGGATACATTTTTTTTCTTTTTTTCCCGTACTGACTCAATATCAAATAATTTCTGGGTAACAGTTAAATACCTTATTGTGATTGTTTTAAATTAAAATGGTCATAAAGAAACAAAAATAGCTTCTTAGCAAAGAGCAATTACTCAAGCAAGAATTTGACTAGGACTGTCTGGGAGTGGTCTGAGTGGGGAGGGTAAAAACAGAAAACTAGCTGTTATTGGCAGAGAGGTTTTTAACTCTTTCTTATTGGTCTATTAACTCATTTACCACATGTTGATGTCCATGGCAAGGCCATTACTCCATTCCACCAAAACAGGCAGAAATTTCAGGCGGTCTTTACAAACAGCTTTTACACTAAAAGGGCATTATCATCATTTTCACAATACACAGTATTATTCGAACCTCATAGTGTGGAAATATACTATATATAAAACACAGGAAAATCACATTTTTGACTGCACTGGGCCTTTAAACATGATAGTGCAAGGAATCTGACGAGGTTAACTGAGTGTGTGCTTTCCTTGAGATATCGGAGAATGTCATACAGTCATGCTCTTTCTGAAATTAGTCTCAACAAGTCTTTCCACACCACAAGAATTAACCAAAGTGAGCTAAAACGTTCACCTGAGCACAGTTTTACTTTGCCCCAACATAGACTTAAACTGTGCAACTAAGTGGTGGAATGCTGGCAGCGATATGAAGGGGGAGTGTCATGTTCATCTATTTTCTGCTGGTGATGAGTAGTTCACAGTTGCTATGATGGCCATTAGGTGCCAGAGCAAAGGGTGATTTTCCATGAGCAACTCCTGATTTGCTAGAAGCCTGGAGCATGGAAATGTATCAATGGTGGTTGTTAATCTCTGTCTCAATTTGACAGCGAGTGCAGTGCCCATGGCAGTGCGTTTGGTTGCGTCTAGTTATAATTGATGCCAGATAATGGATACTTGAGAGGCTTTGCAGGGGAGAGGGACTGTAACCCTTTATGTACCAGTGTTTCTATTAACACCAGATAATTTGATGACCCTCTGGTGCGCAATAAGCACCTCTGGGAAATGTCATTATAGAAACCTACTCAGTAGTCACAGTCCCAGCCAAACATTCAAAACACATTCAAATGATATATGGAAAGATGAAAGCAGCACATAAATGCTAACCCACAATGTAAGTGAATATGGTTTACCCTCTGTTCCTTCTCAACTGTTGTCAAAGAGCATAAGGCACTATTTAACCTTTTACTGTAGTGGGCTAAACCAGGGACACCCAGAGTGGTTCTTGGTAGTCTTAAACAAATATACCTTGAAACAAAAGTCTACACCTCACACACATGGTTATGGGCTTAAAACAAAGAAAACACCTGTACCATGTCAGATACAGTGCCTTGCAAAAGTATTCATCCCCCTTGGCGTTTTTCCTATTTTGTTGCATTACAACCTGTAATTTAAATGGATATTTTTTTGGATTTCATGTAATGGACATACACAAAATAGTCAAAATAGTTGAAGTGAAATGAAAAAAATAACTTGTTTAAAAAATTCTACAAAATAAATAACGGAAGAGTGGTGCGTGCATATGTATTCACCCCCTTTGCTATGAAGCCCCTAAATAAGATCTGGTGCAACCAATTACCTTCAGAAGTCACATAATTAGTTAAATAAAGTCCACCTGTGTGCAATCCAAGTGTCACATGATCTGTCACATGATCTCAGTATATATACACCTGTTCTGAAAGGCCCAAGAGTCTGCAACACCACTAAGCAAGGGGCACCACCAAGCAAGTGGCACCATGAAGACCAAGGAGCTCTCCAAACAGGTCAGGGACAAAGTGGTGGAGAAGTACAGATCAGGGTTGGGTTATAAAAAAATATCAGAAACTTTGAACATCCCACGGAGCACCATTAAATCCAGTATTAAAAAATGGAAAGAATATGGCACCACAACAAACATGCCAAGAGAGGGCCGCCCACCAAAACTCACGGACCAGGCAAGGAGGGCATTAATCAGAGATGCAACAAAGAGACCAAAGATAACCCTGAAGGAGCTGCAAAGCTCCACAGCGGAGATTGGAGTATCTGTCCATAGGAACACTTTAAGCCGTACACTCCACAGAGCTGGGCTTTACGGAACAGTGGCCAGAAAAAAAGCCATTGCTTAAAGAAAAAAATAAGCAAACACGTTTGGTGTTAGCCAAAAGGCATGTGGGAGCCTCCCCAAACATATGGAAGAAGGTACTCTGGTCAGATGAGACTAAAATTGAGCTTTTTGGCCATCAAGGAAAACGCTATGTCTGGCGCAAACCCAACACCTCTCATCACCCCGAGAACACCATCCCCACAGTGAAGCATGGTGGTGGCAGCATTATGTTGAGGGGATGTTTTTCATCGGCAGGGACTGGGAAACTGGTCAGAATTGAAGGAATGATGGATAGCGCTAAATACAGGGAAATTCTTGAGGGAAACCTGTTTCAGTCTTCCAGAGATTTGAGACTGGGACGGAGGTTCACCTTCCAGCATGACAATGACCCTAAGCATACTGCTAAAGCAACACTCGAGTGGTTTAAGGGGAAACATTTAAATGTCTTGGAATGGCCTAGTCAAAGCCCAGACCTCAATCCAATTGAGAAGCTGTGGTATGACTTAAAGATTGCTGTACACCAGCGGAACCCATCCAACTTGAAGGAGCTGGAGCAGTTTTGCCTTGAAGAATGGGCAACAATCCCAGTGGCTAGATGTGCCAAGCTTATAGAGACATACCCCAAGAGACTTGCAGCTGTAATTGCTGCAAAAGGTGGCTCTACATAGTAATGACTTTAGGGGGGGGGGGGGGGGGGGTGAATAGTTATGCACGCTCAAGTTTTCAGTTTTCTTGTCTTATTTCTTGTTTGTTTCACAACAAAAAATATTTTGCATCTTTAAAGTGGTAGGCATGTTGTGTAAATCAAATGATACAAACCCCCCCAAAAACCATTTTAATTCCAGGTTGTAAGGCAACAAAATAGGAAAAATGCCAAGGGGGGTGAATACTTTCGCAAGCCACTGTATAGAGTTGAAATGCATTCAATTTTGAGTTTGCATCACAATATTACACTTTATATATATCACATAAGACTGAAAAATAACAAAATCGTTTGACATAGAAACACCCAATTTTCGGCGGGTTTTGAAATAATGTTTATTAATTAATAAATTATGAAAAATATGAATAACATTCCACCCATGAAGCCACTAGGTCATTTGACTGAGCTGCCTATTTTGAAATGATGAAAAAATAGAGCTGATTATTTTGAGTGCTGATGTCTTGTTCTAAGCTTGTCCAAATGGAAATGCAGTACATAATAATAGCCTTGTAAACTCATTCCTTTATAAAGTAAACAGACAGTTAAATCGTAGAGAACTAAAGCGTTCTCTAAATGGAGATGTTTCCTTTTGTTGCTGAAAACGGAACAGCACTTGTCTATGTAATCGGCTTTCTAAGGATTGTAAATGTTCGTTTTATTTTATGAAAATACTCTGTGATTTATTGGAGCCCATAGAAATCAGTCTTAAAGAATGTGTGTGTATCACATGTTTTTACACTTCTTTCCTGAGGTGGACACATGACAAAATGCTGGCTTGGACTGGTCCAACCTTGGGTTGATGATGGATTACAGATTAAATACTTAAGTGATTGAAACTCTAGTAATGTAAAAATACTTTAAAGGTAGATTCAGTGAAATTACGTTGCGACGAGCAGCACCGGAGATATTGAGATGAGCGAGAGTCACACACAGTATCTGCGCATGTGCACAGGTTCGCTTCACGCTGTGTCCAGTGTGGTAGCCCGGGCACCAAAACAGTGGAGAAGTTGAGCCTCGCGCTTCAATGCTCTTAGTTGTTGCGGCAATTGACCCCCTACGCTGTTTACGTTCTGCTGAGGAGTGAGTAAGATACATTAATTTACTTACTTTTTAAAAATGTTCTGCAATCCTCCTGTGTCAGAGCCCAAGGCAGGGTATGGCATATGAAAAGAAATACATTAATTGTATAGGCAAAAACAGAAAGAGATTTACTTTTTGAGCAATTGATTTACGCATCTACCAATTTGCATAATTTCACTCACCTTCTGACAATTATTCTGCGTTCTTCCCATGATCCTCAGAGCCCAAGGTGCCGTTCAGGAGGAAGCTGCAGGATGTGGAGGTCCAGGAGAAGATGACGGCCACGCTGCTGTGTGAGGTGCCCGTCTCGGCCACACAGGCCAGCTGGTTCATGGAGGAGACGCGACTGGAGGCCTGCTCCAAGTACCGCATGGAGGAGGAGGGCACCGTGCGCCGCCTCACCATCCACAACGTCACCACCAATGATGATGCCGTCTACATCTGCGAGATGAAGGAGGGGAGCCGCACCGTGGCCGAGCTCACTGTGCTGGGTAAGAGAGCCATTTTCTTGTCTCTAGTCTTCTGACAAACTTCTGATGCCTCCAATAACAAATATTAGGCAACATTATCAACATTGAAATTGTTCCTACATTATACTTTGATGGAAATACATAAGACAGAAGTTTACACTGCTTTAGTTTACAGTGAAATGTTGTGCAGTTTCATCATGTGTCAAAAATACTGTCAAAATACTGTCAAAATATACTGTCAAATATACTGTCAAAATACTGTCAAGATATACTGTGAAAATACTGTCAAAATATATTGTCAAATATACTGTCAAAATACTGTCAAGATATACTGTCAAAATATACTGTCAAAATACTGTCAAAATACACTGTCAAAATATACTGTCAAAATACTGTCAAAATATACTGTCAAAACATTTAACGATGCAAAGGAGGTCTCCAATTTCCTTTATGACCTTTCCAGGGGGCAATAACCTTGGTATTTAGTTTACACAGTGTTAGTGCTGCAGTGTTGTAGACTACACTTGCCATTTGGTGACCCTTGTACTTGTCACTCACAGGCAACATCACGAAGAAGCTGCCCAGAAGGACTGTAGTGCCGGTGAGTGATACAGTGATCTTCTGCGTTGAGCTGGAGCACCCCTGTTCTGATGCCTACTGGACACGCAATGGCGAGCGTCTGAAACCGGACACACGCATATTAATTGCGTGCACCCTCAGACAGTACACGTTAACCATCAGCCACTGCCAGGCCGACGACTCAGGAGAGGTGGCCTTCATGGCTGGAGACTGCAAGACCTCCACACGATTCTCTGTAACGGGTGAGCTACAGACATAGACCTACATGCAAAGCACAGACTCTAAAGCACTTTTCCTATCACAACATCAAATTAAGAAATCCTACATTTAAATTCCCTTTTGAATAATCTGATCACAAAGGTTAACTTTATGTTCTATACATCTGCAGATACATCATATCACTGAATTTTCTTAGGGTTTATCATACATACATGAGCCAATTTGAACTATACCTCCCTCCCTCCCAGCTGCCAGAAAGCATCCTCCCGATCCCCCCATCGACGTGGTGGTGCGCAACAAGACTGACTCGTCCATCACCCTCCACTGGTCCCCCCCAGACAGTGACCGCCCTGTGCCTATCAAGGGGTACATGGTAGAGAGGAGGAAGGTGGGTGCCCAGACCTGGCAGAGGTGCAATGGCATGGAGATCAGCCCCTTTACTGAAATCACAATCCAGAATTTCACAGAGGAGGCCAGCTACCAGTTCCGCATTTCTGCAGTCAACAACTATGGCCAGAGCCAATACCTGGAGGTGCCCGGGACCTTCTACCTCGGTGAGACAGACAAACATCTTATTACTCCTTATTACTTGGTTTTATTGAAGAAGAAACTATTGGCAGTCTAGGAATACTCCTGGAGATGTATGAGGTAGACAAGAAGAATGAGGGTCTGCACCAAGGCTTGTAGGTAGAAGGTGACTTGTACGGAAGAGAAAAATAACAAAGTACACTCTTAGAAAAAAAGGTGCTATCTAGAACCTAAAATGGTTCTTCGGCTGTCCCCAAAGGATAACCCTTTGAAGAACCCTTTTTGGTTCCAGGTATAACCCTTTTGGTTCCAGGTAGAACTCTTTGGGGTTCCATGTAGAACCCTTTCCACAGAGGGTTCTACATAGAACCCAAAAGGGTTCTACCTGGAACCAAAAAGGGTTTTCCTATGGAGACATCCGAAGAACCCTTTTGGAACCCTTTTTTCCAAGAGTGTAGCATTCAACAGGTACTCACAAGCAAACCATAATAAGAACAAATATATGAAAACACCAGCATGCTACTTTTGTAATACTGATGTGATTTAACCCTTTCTTACAGAGTCCAGTGCAGAGGTGAAAACAGGCCTGATGAACAGCACAGCCATCTCAGGCGAGGAGGCCTCACTCTCCGTGGATCTGTCTGGCGTGTGCTCTGGCTTCTGGTCTATCAACGGACGCCTCCTGCGTAGTGGTGGTGACTACCTCATCACCCGCCAAAAGACCACACACACGCTGACGATCCGGACGGTCTTGATGGAGATGAACGGAGCCGTGGTCAAATTTGTGGGCGGTGGCTCTGAGAGCACTTGTATACTCAAAGTGAAGGGTAAGCACTGGAATAGGGGGCAATGTCAAGAATAAGAACTGTGAATTGAATATGCATGTCTTCATTAGCTTGATGCTTTGAGTTGCTTGTATAAATAAAATAAAATAAAATTGTATTCGTCACATGCTTCATAAACAACAGGTGTAGACTAACAGTGAAATGCTTACTTACGGGCCCTTCCCAACAATGCAGAGAGAAAGAAAATAGAGAAATAATAGAAAAGTGAAACATGTAATAATAAAAGTCATAATAAATACACAATGAGTAACGATATCAATAACACAATGAGTATAAAGGCTCTATATACAGAATCAAAAAAAGGTACTATCTAGAACCTAAAAGGGTTCTTCGGCTTTCCCCATAGGAGAAGAACCATTTGTAGAACCCTTTTGGGTTCCATGTAGAACCCTTTCCACAGAAGGTTCTACATGGAACCAAAAAGGGTTCTACCTGGAACCAAAAAGGGTTCTCCTATGGGGACAGCCGAAGAACCCTTTTGGAAGTATTTTTCTAAGAGTGTATACACTATATATACAGAAGTATGTGGACAACTAGCTGTTATTGGCAAAGAGGTTTGGAACTCTTTCTTATTGGTCTATTAACTAATTTACCGCATGGTGATGTCACCAGGCAGGCCAAAACTCCATCCCACCAAAACAGGCTGAAATGTCAGGCTTTCTTTACAAACAGCTTTTACACTAAAAGGGCATTATCATCATTTTCACTATATCACAGTATTATTCCAATATCATAGTGTGGACAAAAGTCATTTTGTATTCATGCTGTACAAGCAGTTAGGAACCTCATCTGTTAGCTGTTCTGTTGGTAGACAGTCACCATCTTTCCATTGGAATTTCCCCATACAACAACTACAATTCAATCCTCTGTAACAAGCATGGCCCTGGTAGCTTATGTGAAACCTTTATTTCCAGCTCCACCTATCCGGTTCACCAGTAAGTCAGCTCACACTGAGGTGGTGACCTGCAGCGCCCAGTCCTCCGCCCAGCTGACTACAGAGGTGTCCGATTACGATGCCCAGGTGTGTAGTGGTCCTTTGTAGCTCAGTTGGTAGAGCATGGCGCATGTAACACCAGGGTGGTGGGTTTGATTCCCTGGACCACCCATGCGTAAAATGTATGCACGACTGTAAGTCGCTTTGGATAAAAGTGTATGCTAAATGGCATATATTATATAATGGCATATATTATAAAGTCCAGATGACTGAATTCATTAACGAACAAATTAATACTTTATTGGTCTGTTAGGGTTAGGAAACTTAAAAGGGTTAGTGTAATAAATACAAAAAGACTTAAGCCCTTTTCTTTTGAATTGTTCAGATTCAATTCACTGTGTAAATCACTGTGTAATGCTGTCTCTTATGCGGATTGTGCATTTTAATGTGTCCCCTAACTCTGTAGGTGGTCTGGATGAAGAATGGACGGGAGCTGAAGATGGGCAAGAAGTATGAGTGTATAACCACTGACCACAAGAGGATCCTGATGGTACACAATGTCACTGAAGAGGACATGGGCATCTATGAGTGTGTCCTAAACGAAGACACAATGTCCCTGCAGCTTTCTCTAAAAGGTACAACAGGACAACCAAAAGATAAAGAATAAAGGTTAACCTCAACTCCTGTAGTAATCTATCATGCTAGAAAGAAGAAACCACTCCAATGTCTACAACATATTAATAACTTGTTGACACCTGGTGGAAAGTGGAAACCTGGTTTGTCAGATTCCCATATAATTGTATTACAATAGCAGAAATAGCTCCATTTTGTACAGCTTCACTGAAAACCCGTTTTGATTATTATATATTTTTTTTACATATGACAGGTGTTTTTACACTCGAAATCCAGTGGGTTATTCTTACCCTGGATCTTAAACTGACATGGCGTATGAAGTGCAACCTCTAACCTACATTGCCTACAGAAAGGCCCTCTCACACCACGTGACACACAGGGACAGGCTGGGCTGTGACAGCTAACATCAGGTGGTAGTGAGCCGTCTAGCATGGGAAAGAGCTCTCTGTCATCATGTAATAAAGTCCAATGCATCCCCCATCCTCCAACCACGCACAGGCAGACACCCACATATCATATGATTGTGCATGAAATCTAGCTGTTTGGTTATAATAGCATAATGAAATATTTGTAAAGCGAATTAATCATCACAGATAATTCTGTTATTGCATATTTTTTTGTCATATTCAATTCCATATGGGCCTTTGTTAACATTTAATTATAGCCTTAAGGTATTAATGGATTTCTACCACAACTCTATGAATTAAAAAATATCGGACAAATCAGGTTTTTGTTCTTGATGACAAATCCATCCTTGTTTCTCTTCCAGATGAAGCCAAATTCCTGAACAAGCCCAGGGGTCCCATGGGGGTGGCACCTGCCCTCAGTGGGCACCTTGAGTTGAACTGTGAGGTGTCGTCTGCCAGCGGGGTGGTGGTGTGGAGGAAGGATCAGACAGTGGTCATTGAGGACCAAAGAACCACCATTGTCTCCAAAGGGACACAGAGGAGACTGGTCATCAAGAACGCCAAGAAGAGTGACGAGGGACACTACTCCTGCGAGACAGCGGAGGACAAAGTCACATTCCAGGTCAAGATAAAAGGTAAGAGAGAGAAGGAATGTCTGTAGAGCACACTGGACAAACAATATCACTGTATTCAGCTTGTATAATAACCTAGGCACATAAAAAATCTAAAATAATTTAAGCTACAAAAGGTATTGTCCCCTCAGAATCTCAGACTGCCTATACAAATATTGTTCCTGTTTTTAGTGTTCAACCCTAAAAGAAAGGTTTCTTATTTTACTGTGCCATTCCATGATTGTTCCCTCAGAAGTCCAACAGGCTGCCTTCACCAATAAGGAGTCTGTACAGAGAGAGGTGAAAGCTACTCTCTCCCAGAAAGCTACTCTGAGCTGTGAGGTGTCAGATACCAAGACGGAGGTGAAATGGTACAAGGATGGCAAACAGATCATTGCAAGTAAAACAGTCTCCATGGAGACAAAGGGCAAGAGTCGTCTGTTGGTAGTAGACAAAATGGAGAAGAAGGATGCTGGAGAGTACACCTGTGAAGCTGGAACAGAGAAGCTGGTCTTTAAAATACATGTGTCAGGTAAGCCAAATATTGATTTACTGTCTATTGTCTATTTTTGACCAAGGTTGCTGGAGTGGTTGTCCATGTGCCAGTCTTGCAAATTTGAAATGTTTTCCCCCTTAGTCCTTGGAGATGGTTTGAAAAATGTACAACATTTGAATTTCTTCAGCTCTGCTCATTATCTTAGAAATGTATGGTTGTTTTGTTAGTTTCAATGTGTTATAATTGGGACTTAAAAAATTGTGGGGTTATCAGATAAAAGATTGTTTGTAGATATGGGCTTCATGGTTGTTTCATTGTATGATGTTGCTTTCATGGCTTCTGAGGACACCTCAATGGTACTCTGTGTCTGTCTCTGCGATATTTGTGCTGTAGGTGGTTGACTATGGCTGTTCTATAGGTCAGTGCTATTCATGTCTGTCCAGTGTCGAAAAATGATTCCTGTTTTTAGTATTTGACCCCCTACTATGCCCCTCCATGATTGTTCCTTCAGAAGCCCAAAAGGCTGCCTTCACCAACAAGGACTCTGTACAGAGAGAGGTGAAAGCTACTCTCTCCCAGAAAGCCACTCTGAGCTGTGAGGTGTCAGATACCAAGACGGAGGTGAAATGGTACAAGGATGGCAAGCTGCTGACTTCCAGTAAGACAGTCTCCATGGAGACAAAGGGCAAGACTCGTCAGCTGGTGATAGAGAAGGTGGAGAAGAAGGATGCTGGAGAGTACACCTGTGAGGTTGGAGCAGAGAAGCTGGTCTATAAGATACAGGTGACAGGTAAGGAGGATATCGACTTGCTGTCTTGTCTGTTTTCTGCCCGATTGCTGGAATGGTTGTCTGTCTGCTCTGCACATTAATGAGGAATTGGACCCTGCATGTTACTTGTAATGTTGTCTACAGCCACCAGCAGTCGTCCCCCACCTCCCACCTCCCACCTCCCACCTCCCACCCGCACTCTGAGCTCTTTAGCCTACTGGAGTATTTGATATATATTGCTTCTGATATTGTTATGTAGCCTAGCTCGTTGTCTTTTTTCAGTTATATGTGACATTTCAATTGTCCATTTTTTAAATATTCTTCTACATAATCCTTGCTAATATGTATTGACTCCCTATTTGCCAGTATCTAATCAACTATCTGCTTGCACCTGTTGCGCCTGTTACGCACAGCAGGTGTGTCATCTTAAGTACATCTTCCTAATTTGTTTGAACAGCACTGATGAAGACATAAGGCCGAAACGTATGCCCGTTTTTGTTTTATTAACCTTGCACTTTTTGTATTCCTTTGAGCATGGATTAAATTAAGTACATTATTTTTGCACCTCGGCTTCCTTGGGTTATTCCTTTTCATGGTTTTGAGTGCAAGTACTTTTTGAACTCTACATATATTTTTTTATCCTACGCACCGGCTGCCTTCCATTGTAGCCTGATCGCAAACCCTCATACTGGCTTTCTGTAATGCACATTGGACATGTTTATCTTAGGAAAAGATAACTATGATATATTTAGCTCACCCCTGGGATGCTTTGGCAAGTGTACTGTTGAATTACATTTAACTTTTGTCTCAGTCAGAAACCAATGCCTAGTTTGTTGTTGTCATAGTGTTAAAGTTGAGATTTTAGGATTAGTTGACTCCATCAGACAAAGGGCTATGTTTGGGGCTTCAAGGTTGTTCCCTTGCTTGATTTGGCTCTGGTTGTTTTGCCTTGTGGCTTATGGGGACGTCTTACTGGTCTCTGTCCCTGTTGCGGCTATTTGTCTATTCCCATTCTATATTTGAATTGCTAATGGTTGATTTACAGAAGCCCAGGCTGCCTTCTCCAATAAGGACTCTGTACAGAGAGAGGTGAAAGCTACTCTCTCCCAGAAAGCCACTCTGAGCTGTGAGGTGTCAGATACCAAGACGGAGGTGAAATGGTACAAGGATGGCAAGCTGCTGACTTCCAGTAAGACAGTCTCCATGGAGACAAAGGGCAAGACTCGTCAGCTGGTGATAGAGAAGGTGGAGAAGAAGGATGCTGGAGAGTACACCTGTGAGGTTGGAGCAGAGAAGCTGGTCTATAAGATACAAGTGACAGGTATGGAGGATATATTGGATTTACTGTCTATCGTCTGTTCTAGGGCATACAGTGGGACGGATGGTTGTCCAGATGCCTGTCCTACAAATATTTATCTGATAAAACTTGTCTATGACAAAGGTGGTTTCATTTGTTGAGTTGTCTTCCCAAGCTGACGTCTCCTACTATCTGTGTTGCTGCTCTAGCTTATATTACGTCTGAATAGTCTGTTTCCGTGTTTGTTGCGTAGTTTGTTTGTCTCCGTACCATGTTAGAATTGCTGATAGTTGACTCTCGGTGTAGTTCTGTAGATAATTGTCTCCATGTCTGTACAGGACAGTAAGTGATGTGTCCTGTGTTTGGTGCTGATACTGTTTGACCCTAAATGAAATATTTCTGCCATTGTGCCCATCCATGACTGTCCCATCAGAAGCACAACAGGCTGCCTTCACCAACAAGGACTCTGTACAGAGAGAGGTGAAAGCTACTCTCTCCCAGAAAGCCACTCTGAGCTGTGAGGTGTCAGATACCAAGACGGAGGTGAAATGGTACAAGGATGGCAAGCTGCTGACTTCCACTAAGACAGTCTCCATGGAGACAAAGGGCAAGACTCGTCAGCTGGTGATAGAGAAGGTGGAGAAGAAGGATGCTGGAGAGTACACCTGTGAGGTTGGAGCAGAGAAGCTGGTCTATAAGATACAGGTGACAGGTATGGAGGAGTTATTTTTTAGTTACATGCCCTATGTGGTGCGATTTAGGCTTTGGTTGCTTGAATGGTTGGCCATTTGTCTGTCCTATAAATTCAACTTTTATTCTCCTTATTTAAAGATAAACGTAAGAGATTTACCTATGTCTGAGGAGATGGTATGGGACATACACAGTTACATTTTTAGTTCTGTTTTTTAATTTACAGCTATTTAGTTAATTTCTAAGTGTAATTGGGACCTTAGCATTTGTGAGTTCTATCTTACAAACATATAGGTTTACTTGGTTGTTTTGATTGCGCACAGCAATGTCCTTTGAATATTTTGTCTCGTTTGAATGATGTTGCTCATGGGGATATCTCAGTGCTCTGTTTCCCTATTTGTTGTTCTGGAGTGTGTCCGTCTCTATGCCACATTGGAATTTCAGATGGTTGACTTTGCTTGGCTGCTCTATGTGCAATACCTCCCGTATTTGTCCAGTCTAGAGATACAGTATGGTTCCTGTTTTTATGTGATATTGAGGGTTCTAATTTCCATCATATCCTTCAACGGTTCCTCCTTCAGAAATGAAGGCTGCTTTCTTAAATAAGGAGTCTGTACAGAAGGAGGTGAGAGCTACTCTCTCCCAGAAAGCCACTCTGAGCTGTGAGGTGTCAGATACCAAGACGGAGGTGAAATGGTACAAGGATGGCAAGCTGCTGACTTCCAGTAAGACAGTCTCCATGGAGACAAAGGGCAAGACTCGTCAGCTGGTGATAGAGAAGGTGGAGAAGAAGGATGCTGGAGAGTACACCTGTGAGGTTGGAGCAGAGAAGCTGGTCTATAAGATACAGGTGACAGGTATGGGACGATTTGAAAGCTGGCTGTCTATTGGTGTTTCTCTCAAGGTTTTGGCGGCTGAATGGTTGTCAATGTACTGTATCTGTGTTCATTGTTGTCTACACATTTTTTCTCCTAAGGAAAGATATGCTATATTTGTCACGATCGTTAGACGGAGTAGACCAATGCGCAGCGTTGAAAGCAAACATACTTTATTAATCGAACTAACACGAACAGTGAAACAAAACAACAAACGATACGTGACATCCAAAGGACAAACCTAACTAGGAACAAACCAACTGGAAACAAGATCCCACAACTATTGTGGGAAAACAGCCTCTATAAATATGGCTCCCAATCAGAGACAACCAGCAACAGCTGACACTCGTTGCCTCTGATTGGGAACCACTCTGGCCAACACAGAAATACACTACATAGAATATACACACCCTGGCTCAACATATAGAGTCCCCAGAGCCAGGGTGTGACAGTACCCCCCCCTAAAGGCGCGGACTGCGACCGCGCCTAAACATCAACAACCCAGGGGAGGGCTGGGTGGGCATTCCTCCTCGGAGGCGGTTCCGGCTCCGGGCTAGACCACCACCCTTCAACCATCCCCCCGTGGCGCCCCTGGTCCGGTTTGGCCCCGCTGACCGGAGCTGGACTGGACATCGTAGAAGCGGATTGCTTCAGCTCCGGTGTGGAGCAGCTGACCGGTACCTGACCAGGCACCGGTGACCCAGGCACGGGTTGTGCCGGACTGACGACGCACACCCCTGGCCTGGTGCGTGGAGCAGGGACGGGCCGGACCGGGCTGACGATGCGCACCCCTGGCTTGGTGCGTGGAGCCGGAACGGGCCGTACCGGGCTGACGATGCGCACCCCTGGCTTGGTGCGTGGAGCAGGAACGGGCCGGACCGGGCTGACGATGCGCACCCCTGGCTTGGTGCGTGGAACAGGAACGGGCCGGACCGGGCTGACGATGCGCACCCCTGGCTTGGTGCGTGGAGCAGGAACGGGCCGGACCGGGCTGACGACTCGCATCCCTGGCTTGGTGCGTGGAGCAGGAACGGGCCTTACCGGGCTGACGACTCGCACCCCTGGCTTGGTGCGAGTGGCAGGAACAGGCCGGGCCGGGCTGGCGACGCGCACCGTAGGCTTGGTGCGAGGAACAGGCCGGGCCGGGCTGGCGACGCGCACCGTAGGCTTGGTGCGTGGAGCAGGAACAGGCCGGGCCGGGCTGGCGACGCACACCGTAGGCTTGGTGCGAGGAGCAGGAACAGGCCGGGCCGGGCTGGCGACGCGCACCGTAGGCTTGGTGCGAGGAGCAGGAACAGGCCGGGCCGGGCTGGCGACGCGCACCGTAGGCTTGGTGCGTGGAGCAGGAACAGGCCGGGCCGGGCTGGCGACGCGTACCGTAGGCTTGGTGCGAGGAGCAGGAACAGGCCGGGCCGGGCTGGTGACGCGCACCGTAGGCTTGGTGCGAGGAGCAGGAACAGGCCGGGCCGGGCTGGCGACGCACACCGTAGGCTTGGTGCGAGGAGCAGGAACCGGCCGGGCCGGGCTGACGACTCGCACTGTAGGCTTGGTGCGAGGGGCAGGAACAGGCCGGGCCGGGCTGGCGACGCACACCGTAGGCTTGGTGCGAGGAACAGGAACAGGCCGGACCGTACTGGGAACACACACCACTGGCCTTAAACGGGGATCAGGAACGGGCCGGACCGGACTGGCAATACACCTCAGTACCTCTCGCTGTGCCTCTACAACTTCCTTCCCTCCTCTCACCAATGGCTCCCGTAACCCGGTGGCCTTCTCTCCTCGTCTCCCATTTCGCCCTGTGCCAGCCTCCTGCTGCCCAGTCGCCCATGCCGTGTGCCCCCCCCTAAACATTTTCTGGGGTTGCCTCTCGTCCGTCCGACGACGACACTGTTGACGCCGTTGCTCCTCTCTCGCCAGGGCCTTAATCTTAGCCCATGGCCCCTTGCCCCCGAGCATGTCCTCCCAGGACCACGATTTGCCCACCTGGGCCATCGCCAACCTTTCCAGCTCCTTTCCCGGCGCTTCCTCCCATGTCCAGGCCGCCTGCTCCTGGACACGCTGCTTGGTCCTGGTATGGTGGGATCTTCTGTCACGATCGTTAGACGGAGTAGACCAATGCGCAGCGTTGAAAGCAAACATACTTTATTAATCGAACTAACACGAACAGTGAAACAAAACAACAAACGATACGTGACATCCAAAGGACAAACCTAACTAGGAACAAACCAACTGGAAACAAGATCCCACAACTATTGTGGGAAAACAGCCTCTATAAATATGGCTCCCAATCAGAGACAACCAGCAACAGCTGACACTCGTTGCCTCTGATTGGGAACCACTCTGGCCAACACAGAAATACACTACATAGAATATACACACCCTGGCTCAACATATAGAGTCCCCAGAGCCAGGGTGTGACAATATTGTTGTCTGTTATGATTGTTTGATAGTGTGGAAGTCTGAATTGTATGTTTCCTGTCTGTCCATAATCCTTTAGAAATGCAGATTTTAAAAACGTATTCTGACAATATCGCTTGCTGTCCCCTTTGTCATGTGCAAGATACGTAAATGGTTTTTGATTTGGTGTTGGAATTGTTTGACCCTGAATGAAGGGTTTCTGGTTTTACCATACCCTTCAATGATCCCCATTCAGAGGTCCAGGCTGCCTTCACCAACAAGGAGTCTGTACAGAAGGAGGTGAGAGCTACTCTTTCCCAGAAAGCCACTCTGAGCTGTGAGGTGTCAGATACCAAGACGGAGGTGAAATGGTACAAGGATGGCAAGCTGCTGACTTCCAGTAAGACAGTCTCCATGGAGACAAAGGGCAAGACTCGTCAGCTGGTGATAGAGAAGGTGGAGAAGAAGGATGCTGGAGAGTACACCTGTGAGGTTGGAGCAGAGAAGCTGGTCTATAAGATACAGGTGACAGGTATGGAGGATATATCAGCTCACAGTTATTTCTGTCATCAGCTTTCAACCTCTGATGTAAAGAATGGTTCTTAAGGGTAACTGTTAGATAGGTTGGTATCAGTCCGAGGAGATGGTTTAGAAAATGTAGGACTACAGTTAAATACATTTAGTTGATATTTTTATCTCTGGAACTTATGTTTGTTTATTTCATCCCAAAGTTTTTTAGGTGAGACCATAGCAAGTTTGGGATCTTGTTGGCAATATGGTAGTTTGAAGTTGTTTTAATGGTTGTTTTGACTCATCACTCCAATGTCCTTTGAAAGGTTTATCCATTTTCCTTTGTTGCTTATGTGGATATCTAAATTGTCTGTTTCCTTGTTAGTTGCATTGTGCATTGCCTGTCTCCTGTTGCCTTAAAATTTCTGATAGTTCACTCGGTCTGAATAATCTGTTTAGCTTTTATGGTTTATGGGGATATCAGAACGGTCTGTTCCTCTGTTGCTCCATTTGTCTGTCTCCATATAACATTAGAGTGGCTGATGGTTGATTTACTGAGGCTGCTCTATTATCCAGTGCCTCCCATGTTTGATGGGTTTGGATGTTTCCTGTTTTTTGTGTTTGACCCTGAATGAAAGCTTTCTGATTCCAATGTGCCCTTCAATGACCCCATTCAGAAACTCAGGCAGCCTTCTCCAATAAGGAGTCTGTACAGAAGGAGGTGAAAGCTACTCTCTCCCAGAAAGCTACTCTGAGCTGTGAGGTGTCAGATACCAAAACTGAGGTGAAATGGTACAAGGATGGCAAGCTGCTGACTTCCACTAAGACAGTCCACATGTCAAATCAAATCAAATTGTATTTGTCACATGTGCCGAATACAACAGGTGTAGACCTTACAGTGAAATGCTTACTTACAAGCCCTTAACCAACAATGCAGTTTTAAGAAAGAATACCAAAAAAAATCACAAAAGAAGACAATATAAAATAATACGAAATAAAAGTAGCAAATAATTAAAGAGCAGCATTAAAAATAACAATAGCGAGGCTATATACAGGGGGTACCGGTACCGAGTCAATGTGCGGGGGCACTGGTTAATCGAGGTAATTGAGGTAATATGTACATGTAGGTAGAGTTATTAAAGTGACATGTTGTCAAAGGGCAAAGCTTGTCAGCTTGTGATAGAAAATGTGGAGAAAAAGGATGCTGGAGAGTACACCTGTGAGGCTGGAGCTGGCTGTCTATTATTGTTCCTCAGAAGGCTTTGGAGGCTGAATAGTTTTCAATATATATGTTCTCTACATTGTCTACAAACGTTTTCCCTAAAGGAAAGAGATGTTATAATGTTGTCCTTTTTGATTGTTTTGCAAATGTCTGAATTGTCAATTTCCCTGTTTGTTGCATTGTCTGAGTCTGAGTTTTACTACTTTATGCAGATGGTTGATTTATCTAGCAATTCTATCACTTTCTGTCTCTTATGTCTGTTGTGTGTAAGATATGGTATCTAGATTGGTTGTTGGGATTGTTTGACCTTGAATGTAATGTTTCTGGTACTCCCATGCACCTCCATGATTGTTCCCTCAGAAACTCAAGCAGCTTTCACCAACAAGGAGTCTGTACAGAAGGAGGTGAGAGCTACTCTCTCCCAGAAAGCCACTCTGAGCTGTGAGGTGTCAGATACCAAGACGGAGGTGAAATGGTACAAGGATGGCAAGCTGCTGACTTTCAGTAAGACAGTCTCCATGGAGACAAAGGGCAAGACTCGTCAGCTGGTGATAGAGAAGGTGGAGAAGAAGGATGCTGGAGAGTACACCTGTGAGGTTGGAGCAGAGAAGCTGGTCTATAAGATACAGGTGACAGGTATGATGTCATTGACTCTTTCAACCATATGTGTTGTACCCAGCACTATCACCACTATGCTAACAAGTCTTTTTTTTGTCTCTAGAATCCTCTGCCAAGTTTAAAAAGACTGCCGTGAAGGATATATGCAATGTTCAAGCAAGTGAGAAGATTGTTTTGACCACTGAGCTGACTTCGGATAGTGCCAGTGTTAAGTGGTTCAGAGATGGAGTAGAGTTGAAGGAGGGCTCTAAGTATGAGATGAAGAGAGAGGGACATTCTCGTACCCTGATTGTGAAGTCCACTGAAGTCAAAGACAGTGGCACCTACTCTTGCCACACTGATGATGACAAGCTTGAGTTCAAAGTTCAAGTCAAAGGTTAGTTAGCTATTCATTCATCAGAACAATTGATTGACAGATACAGTCAATACTGATGTAAGAGTATGCATATCAAATTTAGTTAATACAATTCTGTCCATGTTTCCTCTCAGATACACCACTGAAGTTTGTGGTGCAGTTGCAGCCTGTAGCCACAGAGCTGGGTGTTACCCTGACCCTGACCTGTGAACTGAACCGAGCCTCAGGGGACGTACTCTGGCGCCACAACAGTCGTGAGGTCAAACCCGGTGGCAGGTTCTGTGTCAGCGCTGACGGTGCCAAGCGGGTCCTTTCTGTAACAGGAATGACCAAAGAGGATGAGGGAGAGTACAGCTGTGAATGCAAAGATGATAAGACCTCTGCCAATGTCTCCACCAAAAGTACCTGAGGCTTTGCTTTCATTAGATTTAACGCATGGTCACTCACTACTACAGCATATAGTTACAGACCTATACAACATAGTTACAGACATATACAACATAGTTACAGACATATACAAGATAGTTACATACATATACAACATAGTTACAGACATATACAATATAGTTACATACATATACAACATAGTTACAGACATATACAACATAGTTACAGACATATACAATATAGTTAGACATATACAACATAGTTACAGACATATACAACATAGTTACATACATATACAACATAGTTACAGACTTATACAACATAGTTACATACATATACAACATAGTTACAGACATATACAACATAGTTACAGACATATACAACATAGTTACATACATATACAACATAGTTACAGACATATACAATATAGTTACAGACATATACAACATAGTTACAGACATATACAACATAGTTACAGACATATACAACATAGTTACATACATATACAACATAGTTACAGACATATACAACATTGTTACAGACATATACAATATAGTTAGACATATACAACATAGTTACAGACATATACAACATAGTTACAGACATATACAACATTGTTACAGACATATACAACATAGTTACAGACATATACAACATAGTTACAGACATATACAACATAGTTACAGACATATACAACATAGTTACAGACATATACAACATTGTTACAGACATATACAATATAGTTAGACATATACATTATAGTTACAGACATATACAACATAGTTACAGACATATACAACATAGTTACAGACATATACAACATAGTTACAGACATATACAACATAGTTACAGACATATACAATATAGTTACAGACATATAAAATATAGTTACAGACATATACAATATAGTTACAGACATATACAACATTGTTACAGACATATACAATATAGTTAGACATATACATTATAGTTACAGACATATACAACATAGTTACAGACATATACAACATAGTTACATACATATACAACATAGTTACATACATATACAACATAGTTACAGACATATACAATATAGTTACAGACATATACAACATAGTTACAGACATATACGATATAGTTACAGACATATACAATATAGTTACAGACATATACAATATAGTTAGACATATACAACATAGTTACAGACATATAGTCAAACACACTAGAAATTAACTGTTGTGTTTCAATATTAACTCCTTTTCTGTGTGCCTGAGTGTAATTTCGTGTCTCCAAATAATCTATTCCATTCTGTACTTTTCAGCACCCAGAATGGTGAAGCTGACTTCCAAGCTGAGCAGCATCGCTGCAGTGGAGGGGAACGATGCCATCTTCAAGTGTAGTGTCACCCCAGCCGACGTCAAAGTAAAATGGTTCCGCAACAATGTGCCAATCACTGCTAGGCCAAAGTATAAGATTGAGCACGGGGGCACCAGCCACTCCCTCACCATCACGTCAGTCAGTCAGGAGGATGCTGGGGAGATCAGCATGGAAGCTGAGGGCAAAACCTGCAGCGCTACCCTCCAAGTGCAACGTAAGAACCAACCTCTATTCGCTTCAACATTTACTGTATGATATAATAGCTGAGCTAATTTCCAGTGGATATACTTCTGTTCTGTATTATCATCTGATTATTTTGATTGACTGATACACAATTATAGCCATTGTTTACAAAAATGTATAAGCCTTTAAGCTTAGAAGGGCTACAGTTATCACGAAGGAGATGTAATATCTGTGTTTTCTTTGTACCCTGACAGTGGAGCCGGTGATGTTCAAGAAGAAGTTGCAGAATGTGACGACGGTAGAGGATCAGAAGGAGGTGAAGTTGGAGGTGGAGCTGAATAAGCCCTCTAAAGAGGTCAGGTGGATGAAGAACAGCGTGGTGCTGCAGCCCGGAGGCAACATGGACATCAGGGTGGACGGGGCCAAGCAGACCCTGGTCTTCAAGAGTGTGACTACAGCTGACCGCGGCTACTACTCCTGTGAAACTCTGGATGACAAGACCCAGGCCAAACTCACAGTGGATGGTAAGTACATTTTAGTCATTTAGCAGACATTCTTATCCAGAGTGATTTACAGGAGCAATTAGGGTTAAATGCCTTGCTCAAGGGCACATCGACAGATTTTTCACCTCAGGGATTTGAACCAGCAACCTTTCGGTTACTGGCCCAACGCTCTTAACCTCTAGACTACCTGCCGCACAAGTAAGAGGGGTGTCCCATTTACAGCTGCTGTAGTTTTATGATTATGTATAAATAGCCCCTAGTGATCTTAGTTAAGCACAGACAGTATTTTCTAATCTGACATGCAGTTTGTACATTTGATCTCCACACAGATACTCAGACTATTTATATCTACAGTTTCAGTGCCAAGAAGAGATGCACAGGACACTTAGTGATGATTTTGTATAACCTATACATTTAGCATATTCCAACACACCTAAACATTCCCTCTGTCTGTATTTCACAGTGCAGAAGATTGAGGTGGTGAAGGGCCTGCTGGCGGAGGTCAAGGCCAATGAGAAGGAGACACTGACCCTGGAGGTGGAGCTAAGTCAAGCTGACGTGGAGGGTTCCTGGACCAGGAACGGGGCCAAGCTCAAGGCAGGGTCCAACTGTCGCATCACGACCCTTGGAAAGAAGCATGCCCTTACACTGTCCCAACTCAAGATGGAGGACGCAGGAACCATTGTCTTCCAAGCGGAAGGGGTCAAGTCTTCTGGCAAGCTCATTGTTACAGGTAGGTTATCTAAATATTTGTCCAACATAAAGCTATTCATCAAGTTGAGTGTTATTTGAAGTGGCATCTGTTATTTAAATGCTGTACCTTTTTGCATTGTGGCTCCTACAGAACCTGCTGCTATGATCTCTAAGCCAATGGAGGATGTCAAAGCTCCAGAGAAGGAGAAGGCAACACTTGAGTGTGAGGTGTCCAGAACCAATGCTGAGGTCAAGTGGTTCAAGGTGAGAAAACATATTCCAGTGGTAAATCATAGAAGTCGAACATCCAGTCATACAAAACGAGAAAGTGTTCAATGTCATCAATTTGCTTTGCATAATTGTATATACAAAGTGAAGTAATAATTTGTACTAAAAGATCACTGTTCTCTAGGGTGACACGGAACTAAAACCAGGAAAGAACTTTGGCATCCACTCCCAGGGTCGCACGCGCAGCCTCCTCATCCATAAATGTTCCAAAGAGGATGAGGGCACATACGTCTGTCGAACGTCTGACGACAATACATCAGCCAAACTCACTGTACATGGTATGAGTCCCCACGTTATTCAAATGATACAACATGATACACGGTATATTATGCAATCCAATGATAATGATCATATAATACAATCCAATGATGATTGTATAGGCTTGTCAATGATAGTTGTACTTACAGGTAGGTAAAGATGGTGCATGTCTCACTTTTAAATAATAGACCTCCTTCTTACCAGATATATAGCTATGAATCAATGTAAAATAACATCCTTATTCCATTCAGTATTAGATGTGTTGAAGGCTCTCTAATGTCTCTTTTTATGGTCTCTTGTGCTTCTCCCCCATAGCCCGAGACATTAAGATAGTGAAGAAGCTGGAGGATGTGGAGGTGATGGTGAAGGAGAGTGCATCATTCATCTGTGAGATCTCTCACGATGAAGTGGACTGCCAGTGGTTCAAAGGCGACACCAAACTCAAAGTCAGTGACAACATCAAGATGAGACAAGAGGGTGAGGAGGATACACACATTTGCCATTCTTTCCAAGTATATGTTTAGATGTCAATTTTAGTAATAGACACTAATACATTTTAGTAATAGACACTCATGAATCAGCGTTTGAATTATTAGCCATCATTGATCAATTAGGGCTAATTTACTATTTCAGTGTTTTAACATTCTGTACTGTTCTTAGAAGTTGCCCTCTTTCAATTGAAGGTAAAATCTATGTGCTGCTGTTTAAGTCGGTGACACCAGAAGACGTGGCAGAGATTAAATTCACAGCTGAGAAGGCCTCTTCAACGGCCAAACTGACAGTGAAAGGTAATGAAACAAAGTCAATTTCCAGCATGCATTACCCATAGAATGGTATTTACGGCACAATAAGCCATATGATAGAATGTCTTTGTAAATTAATCATGTTCAGGTCAGCTCATCACAATATACATAACAAATTCACAGAATTCACTAACACTTATTAAACAGGCCATTGGTGAATGCAGTGCTCTAACCATAACTAAAATCTTAAAAAGACGATGTCAACTGATCCAGTTAGTCAATCGGTCAGCTAGTTAGTCTGTCCTCTGTTTCCTCAGTTATTTTCGTGAGGTTTATTTTGGTTCAGCAGCCAGATGTTTGTGGGAATTGCCTCTTTTATTCTGAAATGTTGGGGTTTTGTATCCCTGGCCAGAGGGCAAGATGACCCCTGAGAATTTGTAGAGGTTGTGCATTGTTTCCCTGGAAATCCATAGTATGGTGTTTTTTTGATGTACGGTTTTTACATCCTCTGGAAACCTGAACCACAGGACCCAGATCCTAGGGTGACCTGACCACCCTCGGGAGCTTGCTCTCATGTTGCTTATGGAGATCCCTCTGTACCAGGCCAGGATTGAAATGGTAATGTGGTGGCTATCCGAGGCCCTCAGGATGTTGGAGTAGATGGAGGACAGCACAGGAGAAATCACTGTTCCTTGGGGGAGCCTGTGGATGTGAATTGCACAGGGAGATGTGGAGTTGTTTTCTTTGGCTTACTGACCCCTACTGAGGAGAAAGTAAATGACCCACTAAATTAGACTTAGGTCCACTTTGAGGTCCTTAAATATTTGGTTTCTGGTTTGCTTAATATAAGGAATTTGAAATTATTTATACTTTTACTTTTGATACTTAAGTATATTTTAGAAATTACATTTACTTTTGATACTTAAGTATATTTAAAACCAAGCCTTACTGAAGAGCTCAGTGACTTTCAACGTGGAACCGTCATAGGATGCCACCTTTCCAACAAGTCAGTTCGTGAATTTCTGCCCTGCTAGAGCTGCCCCAGTCAACTGTAAGTGCTGTTATTGTGAAGTGGAAACGTCTAGGACAGGGTTCTTCAATTCCGGTCCTGGAGGGCCGAAACACTTCTGTTTTTTATTTCTACCTGGTAGTTAATTGCACTCACCTGGTGTCCCAGGTCTGAATTAGCCCCTGATTAGAAGGAGAGGATGAAAAACAGAGGTGTTTCGGCCCTCCAGGACCGGAATTGAAGAACCCTGGTCTAGGAGCATCAACGGCTCAGCCGCGAAGTGGTAGGCCACACAAGCTCACAGAACGGGACCGCCGAGTGCTGAAGCGCATTGCATGTAAAATTTGTCTGTCCTCGGTTGCAACACTCACTATCGAGTTCCAAACTGCCTCTGGAAGCAACGTCAGCACAATAACTGTTTGTCGGGAGCTTCATGAAATGGGTTTCCATGGCCGAGCAGCCGCACACAAGCCTAAGATCACCATGCGCAACGCCAAGCGTCGGCTGAAGTGGTGTAAAGCTCACCGCCATTGGACTCTGGAGAAGTGGAAACGCGTTCTCTGGATTGATGAATCACGCTTCACCATCTGGCAAAGGAGACCTGCCCCAATTCATAGTGCCAACTGTTAAGTTTAGTGGAGGAGGAACAATGGTCTGGGGCTGTTTTTCATGGCCCCTTAGTTCCGGTGAACACGAAATCTTAACGCTACAGCATACAATGACATTCTAGACAATTCTGTGCTTCCAATTTTGTGGCAACAGTTTGGGGAAGGCCCTTTCCTGTTTCAGCATGACAATGCCCCCGTGCACAAAGTGAGGTCCATACAGAAATGGTTTGTCGAGATCGGTGTGGAAGAACTTGACTGGCCTGCACAGAGCCCTATTCTCAACCCCATCAAACACCTTTGGGATGAATTGGAACGCCGACTGCGAGCCAGGCCTAATCGCCCAACATCAGTGCCCGACCTCACTAATGCTCTTGTGGCTGAATGGAAGCAAGTCCCCACAGCAATGTTCCAACATCTAGTGGAAAGCCTTCCCATAAGAGTGGAGGCTGTTATAGCAGCAAAGGGGGGACCAACTCTATGTTAATGGCCATGATTTTGGAATGAGATATTTGACGAGCAGGTGTCCACATACTTTTGGTCATGTAGTGTATGTTGGAAGCAACTGTACAGTAAATTGATCAGATGTGCTTACGGGTGGTTTCTGCATAGGCTTATAGGTGTCTTTGGTATTGCCATGGCCGGTCAAGTACTTTCTCTTCTCTGTCGAATGTATTAGTTTTGTGCTGCTTACTGCTTTGATGTATGGTAGAGTTTTGATATGCTACTGTGGTACTGCTAAGTATGGCTTGTTTGTATAGATATGGTTGTTATAGCTACTGTAGAGCAGCTCCCTGTCCAGTTTGTGAAGAAGCTCAGGGATAAGTTAGCCATGCATACACACCGTGGGTTCTTGAAATGTCAAGTGTCTCGGGCCATTGCCAAGGTCAAGTGGTACAAGAACAAGAAGGAGATTAAGCCCAGCAAGAAGCACGAGATTAGCAGCGAGGGTATATACCGCAAACTCACCATCAATGACGTGGGCTCGGACTACGAGGATAATTACACCTGTAACGCCATCGACAACAAGACATCCTGTAAACTTATTGTGGAAGGTAACGGGAGGAAAACCAGGACATGGTCTATTGTAAACTTCTAGGAATTTTCTTTAAAGTGTGTTTTTATAAAGTATGATGTGGCTTTATAAAAATACACTTACAATCTCTTTTAGGACACAGTTCTGCCAGTCAGTGAGTAAATGAATGGAAATGGCACTCTTAACAGATCCCTAAAGAGTGTATTTAAGAGTGCTTCTACCTCAGGTTTGACCTACACGCTCGGTATCTATGATCTCTCTAGAGCAGGCCATCAGCATCGTACGGGAGCTAAGTTCCGTGGAAGTGACCGAGCCCTTCGCCGCCGCCTTCGAGGTGGAGATCAACATCGACTCAGTCAAGCCCCCCAAGTGGACCCTGAATAGAGTGACCGTACAGGAGAGCGATGACGTGGAGATGGAGAAGGAGGGCACCATGCACCGCCTCACCTTCAAAAAGACCAAGGCCTCCATGACGGGACCTATCCAGTTCATGGCTGGCAAGAGCAAGTCTGTGGCCCAGCTCACTGTCAAAGGTCAGAGGCTTCTCCACACACAGAGCACCATATTCCCAGTGGGTATAGCTGGTTGAAATAACGTTATTACAACCAGATTACAACCAGAACTGGGTTAGGAGCATGTTACATGACTTGCCTATAATCAGAGCTGTTTGCACTTCTTATTCTCACGACTACAGAGCGCCCTCTTGAGGTTGTAGAGCCCATTAAAGATGTGACAGCCAAAGAGAAGGGCTCAGCCACGCTGAGCTGCAAGTTCTCCACCGCACCCAAAGAGGTGAGCTGGTTCAAAGGCCAAACCCTCCTGGCGGCGTCAGACAAGTACAGCCTGAAACAGGACGCTGTGCGTGCTCAGCTGACTATACAGAAGCTGACTGGGGAAGACACTGGAGAGTACCGCTGTCAGTCGGCTGCTGCCGAGACCAAAGCCACTCTCACTGTAGAGGGTACGTTTTGTATTGCTTTTAAGTGTTGATTTGACTTCAATGCTAATTGCTTTTCTGAGCATTGATGGTTCAAATGAGATTCCATCCTCTTTATTTAAACCAAATCCATGGTACAATGAGGATGTGTGCTGTGGCTTATCGCAGTTCGGAAAGTGGAGATCACCACGCACCTGGTGGACACAGAGGTGGATGAGGACAGTGATGCGGTGTTCACCTGTGAGATCAGCTACGCTGATGAGGAGGTGCAATGGCTGCTCAATGACAAAGCACTCTTCTCCAACGAAGTCAACACCATCACACACGTGGGCAAAGTGCACATGCTCACACTCAAGAACCTGGCAACTGAGGATGGGGGCACCATCACCTTCAAGGTCAGGGAGGTCAAGGAGGCTGTAACCCTAAAGGTCAAAGGTAAGGACTCATGACCTGGTCTGGTTCCAAGTCAAAATACTGTAGTGTAGAAGTGGGACTAAAGAATATGTTAAACATCTTTGACTGGTGGTTGTGGGGTTAAGTATTGCTCTCCATTTGGATTCCTCCAGAGAAGCGTACAGTTTTCCTCAAGTCTCTGGATGATGTGGTGGGAGAAGTGAACGGTATGATCACCCTGACGTGTGAGGCCTCCAAGCCCAGGGTCTCCCCCACCTGGAGGAAAGATGGTACGGTCCTGACCACTGGGCCTAAGTATGAGGTACTGCACACAGGCAAGTCCCTTGGTCTGATCGTCAAAGCCGTTACCAAGGAAGACGCAGGGGATTACAGCTGTGACCTGGGAACTGAGCTTTCCAAGTCAAATGTCACTGTGCGAGGTGTGTATGATGACACTGCATAACTTGCAAACGAATTACTATAGTGTGCTAAAGCCTCTACAGCAATTGTGTCATCATGTCCTTGAAACAAAAATCCTCTCCCCACCCTTTACGTAGACCTGAGCACAGGTATCACCAAGCAGTTGAAGTCTGTGGAGGCGATGGAGGGAGACACATGTAGCTTTCAGTGTATTCTATCACGGGAGAGCACTGACGAGTGTTCCTGGACCTTGAATGGCCAGACTGTGGCGAATGGAGGACGCTTCCAGGTCTCCAGTACAGGTCGCAAGCACATTCTGGTTATCAAGGACGTGACACCAGCTGATGCTGGTGAGGTGGTTTTCAACATCAAGAACATGAACTCGAAGACTACCCTAGCTGTTGAAGGTCAGACATCTGTATCAGTTGAGATTCTAACATCAATCTGCATGGCTTTTAGCATTCATTGTTTTGAAACTTCGATCAACTATCATATTAAATTGGGTATGTAGACCATTGGGAGAAATTCACCAAATTAACCAATTAATAACATTAACCAATTTCTGAGCTTTTTTGTTTCTGTAGTTGGAAGGAAATTGAGCCATCCTCAGAATTAAAACAAAGGAAATATAAATGTCCTTTATTTCAGGCAAAACCCAATCTGTGTCACGGGAGCTGCAGAGCGTCAGTGTTGTCTCAAGGGAGGATGCTGTGTTCACCTGTGAGGTCACACAGACCAGCGCCACTGTGCAGTGGGCCAAGGATGGGAAGGAGATCAAGAAGAGTGAGAAGTATGAGATCAGCAAAGAGGAGAGGGTCATGAAGTTGACCATCCACAGCGTCACTGTCCAGGACTCTGGCGAATATAGTTGTGAGGTCATCGGAGGGGCCACTACCAAGGCCAAGCTGGAGGTCAAAGGTAAGTCTGACAAGTTCCTTTCACAGACACCTTTAGTTGTTTAATGGTTCTTGTTTACTGGATATTCAGGTATCATTGACCACTTTTCAACTATGACCGCTTTTTAATGTTAAATAACACTAAATATAAGCACTGCCTCTCCTACCTCAATGCCTTCTGCTGTGCTCCTACCGGAATGTCCCTTTCTTCAGAGCCAGTCCACAAGTTCACCAAGGAGCTGAAGGACAGGGAGGCAGAAGAAAAGGGCTCAGTGACCCTGCAGTGTGAGACGACCCAGCCTGCCTCCAAGGCCACCTGGTCCAAGGGAGGCGTAGAGCTCAAGGCCGGGGGACGCTGCGAGATGACCCAGAAGGAGACCGTTCTCACCCTCACCATTAAACAGCTGGAGGAGAAAGACAGCGGAACTTACACCTGTGACGTGGGCACCGCCAAGATGACGGCTAAGGTGACAGTCAAAGGTAAGACCAGTGCTTTCAATTACTATGAGATCACCAAACAATTCATGGTGAATTGATATTACCTTTGACTGAAATCATGGTTTTGCACATTAATATGTTAATAACGTTTTTATATAGTAATTACAGTCGCTGTAAATGGAAGAGCTTTGCTGATGTGCAGACTGCTGTGAATAGCATGGCACAGAGCTTTGAATTAATGTTGAGAATTTGGATTCTTTCCTCAAAAATGTTTTGTGAGTGATGTGTTTCACCTCTGTCAACTTCTAAAGATCAGAACTTGAGTATTACTAGAGGTTATATGAGTCATAGTTTGGTTGTGGTGTCTCAGAGCTGACATTGTGACATCTAGTAAGATTGACTCCCCTGCTTGTCTTCTTGAGCAGACATGCCGATCATTACAACATTCATACAATGCAACAGTATTGACTGAGCATAATTCATGTCCCTTCTTACTGTCTAATCCCATGCTGGTTGGTGGACAAGAAACACATTATGCTCAGAGCAGCATGTGCTGTGCCTCGTCTGTGCTTCTCGTCACGGTCTATGATGTGTTCCATCCAGGCCAGACAGTGCTCATAGTGGAGCCACCCCAGGACGTTGAGTGTTTCGAGGGGGACTCTGCCACGTTTAGGTGCCTTGTCAGCCCGCCTGACCTGCCTCATCAGGTGCAGTGGTGCCTAGACCAAACCTCTCTGCAGCCCAGCCCCCTCAATGAGATCCAGGTACTTGAGGGGGGTTTCCACTCTCTCACCATGAGGGAGCTGACCCCAATGGATTCAGGCACAATCTCTGTGGTGGTTGGGGATAAGAGAGTGTACGCTTCGCTAATAGTCAAAGGTAACTCCCATGGCCGGGTCCATGGTTCGAATTATATGGAGGCTATAGGGGGCTGGGCACCCTCATAACAATCCCCCCCCCCCCCACTATATCTATATCTATTGTAGATCTAGAGCTCCAGTAGATACCAGAGATGGAAGTGCATCACTGCGTTTTCCCTCTTCTTCAGTTTCTCTGAAATTGAAATTATACTTGCTTGACTTTTGACGTTCATCTAGACTCGTCTTTGCAGTGTGCATTGGGAAATGCACAGTTTATCCAATATCATAAGTGACCACCGCTGGTGTCTTCGATGCCTGTGGCACCATTCATACCATCAGATCTCAGTCAACCATTCTGTATCGGTCTGCGTTGGTCTTGTTAATAATTTTTTTGTCTTTGGGTCTCCCATCCTCATGGAAACTGCATGATGTACAGTATTTGAATCCATGACGCAGGTTAAAGAGTAAAGAGAGAAATATTTGATTCTTGAAGGATGCGTACTTAGTTGTCCAGTTTATTTGCTCACTCTGCTCAGAAACAAATAAGTGAAGAGGTGACTCCGGGATGCTGATCTTCTAGGCAGAGTTGCAAAGAAAAAGCCATATCTCAGACTGCCCATCTTAATATTTTATTTTTATTGGCCAGTCTGAGAATGGCTTTTTCTTTGCAACTCTGCCTAGAAGGTCAGCATCCCGGAGTCGCCTCTTCACTGTTGACGTTGAGACTGGTGTTTTGCGGGTACTATTTAATGAAGCTGCCAGTTGAGGACCTGTGAGGCGTCTGTTTCTCAAACTAAACACTCAAATGTATTTGTCCTCTTGCTCAGTTGTGCACCGGGGCCTCCCACCCCTCTTTCTCTTCTGGTTAGAGACAGTTTGCGCTGTTCTGTGAAGGGAGTAGTACACAGCGTTGTATGAGACCTTCAGTTTGTTGGCAATTTCTCGCATGGAATAGCCTTCATTTCTCAGAACAAGAATAGACTGATGAGTTTCAGAAGAAAGTTATTTGTTTCTGGCCATTTTGAGCCTGTAATCGAACCCACAATTGCTGATGCTCCAGATACTCAACTAGTCTCAAGAAGGCCAGTTTTATTGCTTCTTTAATCAGCACAACAGTTTTCAGCTGTGCTAACATAATTGCAAAAGGGTTTTCTAATGATCCATTAGCCTTTTAAAATGATAAACTTGGATTAGCAAACACAACGTGCCATTGGAACACAGGACTGATGGTTGCTGATAATGGGCCTCTGTACGCCTGTGTAGATATTCCATTAAAAATCAGTAGTTTCCAGTTACAATTGCCCTTTACAACATTAACAATGTATACACTGTATTTCTGATCAATTTGATGTTATTTTAATGGACAAAAAAAAAGCTTTTCTTTCGAAAACAAGGACATTTCTAAGTGACCCCAAACTTTTGAACGGTAGTGTATACGTGTGTGTGTGACCATATCGGCTCAGTTTTACATAAAAGGTTTTGAGTATGCTTCTATTGTGTCTTGGAAAATACTGCAGGGACATTATCCCTATCTGGAAACTATTCTGAATATTGTTCATATACAGATGGTTGCCTCAATGCAAAGTTTTGCTGCATAAGTGATGCCAAAAGCTCCACAAATGTCTTTCTCTGTATGCTGCTGATCCTTTGTGCACTTCGGAAGGATTTCATTTTGTGGTGGTGTTCAGCTGTGAACACCATATTCATTCCATGTACTGGTTTGATTACTATCTTCATTTAACAAGTCATCTGTTTCGTTGAACAACCCAATCATTGGAATCATATTTAGGTTCCAAAGGACAGCATTGAAAGCATTTGGATCACCATCATCGTCCATTACCCATTCTTCTCCACCATTTTGATTCTTATGCCCTTCCATTTCAACTGAAGATTGCAAAGAACATGATTTAGCCTACTTGTTATTGAAGTTGGGCCTGTTCGTCTTTTTCCAGCCTTGCCTGCCAGCTTTATACAGAAGCTGAAGAACCAGCAGGCCAAGGAAGGAGAGAGTGTCACTCTGTGCTGTGTGTTAGCCAAACCTGGAGCCAAGGTCCAGTGGAATAAAGGCACTGAGAATCTCAAAGCTGGAGACAAATATGAGATGAAGCAAAAAGATGCCTCCTGTGAGCTTCAGATAAAACATCTAAAGGTTGAAGACAGTGGAGAGTACTCCTGTGAGTGTGGAGACCAGAAGACCACAGCGACTATAAACGTCAATGGTATGGGTACATATTCTTGGTCAATGGGAATGTTGGGGAAGTCTTGTTGATATGTGTAACGTCATGTATTGGTAGCACAAATGTGTGTAGTTATTGTACTGTATATACAGTATAATTGCATATTTAAATCAATGATATTTCAGCGTTACCTGTGACCTTCAAACACAAGCTGCAGAGCCAGGAGGCTGAGGAGGGGGGCAGTGTTACCCTGCACTGTGAGCTCTCTAAACCTGGGGTCCCAGTAGAATGGAGGAAGGGAACACAGGTGCTGAAGTCTGGAGAAAAGTACCAGATGAAGCAGAAAGAATCTGTGAGTGAACTCCTGATCAGCAAAGTAGTACCAGAGGACAGTGGAGACTACAGCTGTGTGTGTGGAGACCAGAAGACTACAGCCAGTCTCAAGATTAAGGGTAGGATGAAGATTGTTGTTACTGTATACACAAAAATGTACTAAACATTTTTTTGTGTCAATTTATCATTATTGTCATGCATATTATTAGAATTTTAGGAATCAATATTGTTTTCCTCAGAAATTAGACTTTGTATGTATTTTTCTTTTCCTATGAATGGTTTGTCTCTGTGTTTGTATTTAGTCTCTATTTCAGTTCAGTTTGGTCAATGCGTGTGGTCTGTCTCCATGTCTTCAGTTTGTCCATCTGTGTGTGTCTGTCTGTCGATCGAACTCTGTTTGATCTGTTTTTTCAAATGTTTTGAACTGCTCAATTATTCCTGAGGTTGTTCATATATTGGCAGAACAGCAAATATCCTTTATCGTTGGTGTAGATTAAATTGTGTAGGGTTACCGAAGCTTTACATATTGCCTACATGTCTCTGTCTCAGTGTTTTGTTAGTTTTTGGTCACTGTGTCTCTGTGTTAATATTACCTGTGCTTTCAACCATGTTATTGTCATAGGTTTAGAAGTTGTACTCATGTCAACTTGTTATTTTTCTGGTGTATATCACAATACATGGTCATGTTTTAATTATCAGCCTAACCAGTGAAGTTCAAGCAAAAACTGAGGAGTCAGGAGGCTGAGGAGGGGGGCAGTGTTACCCTGCACTGTGAGCTCTCTAAACCTGGGGTCCCTGTGGAATGGTGGAAGGGAACACTAGATCGATGTTAAACGTATTTACAAGTACTGTATAATTGTTGGGTTCTTGCGATGTTCTGATCAGTTGTAGGTAATATTTCAAATGGAATTTCAGTGCATTGTCAAGCAGATGAGTTTTGATTTTAAATGTATCTGTGTTCGATAATTGTCAGTTATGATGTCCATTTGTTGGTTAACTTTCGTCATGTTTTGTGAAATGTCATGTTATGTCTGTCTCTCTCTGTGTTTTGTCTTTGTGTCTGTCTGTGGATACTTTGTTTCAGTTTTACATCTGTGTATCATTGTTTATATCACTGATTCAAGGTGTTATATTGTTGTTTATATATTTCTTTGTACTGTTTTGTTCCATTTATTGCTTTGAGTGTGTTTCATTGACTATGTGAGGATGACTTTCATTTTTGGTTTCTAACTGTGGTCATTCATAACTTACCCATGAATGACTTTTCAGCCCAACCTGTGACCTTCAAATACAAACTGCAGAGCCAGGAGGCTGAGGAGGGGGGCAGTGTTACCCTGCACTGTGAGCTCTCTAAACCTGGGGTCCCAGTAGAATGGAGGAAGGGAACACAGGTACTGAAGTCTGGAGAAAAGTACCAGATGAAGCAGAAAGAATCTGTGAGTGAACTCCTGATCAGCAAAGTAGTACCAGAGGACAGTGGAGACTACAGCTGTGTGTGTGGAGACCAGAAGACTACAGCCAGTCTCAAGATTAAGGGTAGGGGGAAGATCGATGTTAAAAATATTTACAAGTACTGTATAATTGTTGTGTTCTTGCGATGTTCTGATCAGTTGTAGGTAATATTTCAAATGGAATTTCAGTGCATTGTCAAGCAGATGAGTTTTGATTTTAAATGTATCTGTGTTCGATAATTGTCAGTTATGATGTCCATTTGTTGGTTAACTTCATCATGTTTTGTGAAATGTCATGTTATGTCTGTCTCTCTCTGTGTTTTATCTTTGTGTCTGTCTGTGGATACTTTGTTTCAGTTTTACGTCTGTGTATCATTGTTTATATCACTGATTCAAGGTGTTATATTGTTGTTTATATATTGTTTTTGTACTGTTTTGTTCCATTTATTGCTTTGAGTGTGTTTCATTGACTATGTGAGGATGACTTACATTTCTGTTTTCTAACTGTGGTCATTCATAACTTACCCATGAATGACTTTTCAGCCCAACCTGTGACCTTCAAACACAAGCTGCAGAGCCAGGAGGCTGAGGAGGGGGGCAGTGTTACCCTGCACTGTGAGCTCTCTAAACCTGGGGTCCCAGTAGAATGGAGGAAGGGAACACAGGTGCTGAAGTCTGGAGAAAAGTACCAGATGAAGCAGAAAGAATCTGTGAGTGAACTCCTGATCAGCAAAGTAGTACCAGAGGACAGTGGAGACTACAGATGTGTGTGTGGAGACCAGAAGACTACAGCCAGTCTCAAGATTAATGGTAAGAGAGAGTTAATACATTTAGATGTGCCTTTGTCACTAAATATATTTGGTCAAACTTATTTTGGATGGTCTGGATTTTGCATCTGTAGATGTTCTACAGATGGTCATAGTATCAACAAACTATCTGTTGATAAGAAGCTGCTTTCTAAAGTTATGGATAGGGTTAGGGTTAGTGTTAACAAGAGCCTCCGAAGCAGGAGACCAAACTAGAACAAGGTAGGAAGGGGAGCGTACATGGAGAACAGTTTGGTTGTCTGCTTTAACTTGCCATCTGTGCAGTTTGTCCTGCTTCTTGGTCCTGTTGATGATGTCGATGATGATGTTTATATTCTTCGTTGGCCTTTTACAGTCAGTGCATATGTCGCTATACTTGATGTTTCTTGTGGTTTGTTTGTACCACTGTTTGTTGTGCTAAAAAAGGAAATTAAGTGGGCATCTTTGTCTCTTCACACGTGTTCGCCACGTCTGTTGCTGGCTGTTGTCCTGAAAATGTTTTGTCCTGATCAGTGTTGTAAGCTGCTCTCTGTATTCTGTTTGCAGTCAGTCCACATGTTCTGAAGGCTTTGTCTCATTGCTTCTGCTGTTAACAGTTTTCAAAACATATATTTATTCGAGACTTGTGTGGTTCATCCATTGTTGGCAGTTTGTGTGGTACATCCTTCTGTTGGCTGTTTTTCTGTTATGGTCGGTCTTGTCATAAAAGGTTTGGTTATGAGGTTTTGTATTCTAAGTTGAATGTTTTATTGCAGCTCTGAAGCATTCAGCTCCTCCAGTAACTCCCAAACAGGAGGAGCCCCAGAAGGAGAAGGCCAAAAAGGAAGAAGGTAGGGAAGGAGATGAACAATTTGGTTTACTGCTTGGTCATCTGTCTTTATGGTATGTCTGTAAGTACCTATGTCTTGGCTGAACGCGGTGTGCAACATCCTAAATCTGGGGAAAATCTGAAAATGGTAGTGGAAATGTGTGTTTTATTAAGACGTTACACATATTTTTCCCTTTTTTTCGGCGGCTCGCCATTAAAGCTTTTTAAGGAGGAAAATGATGGCTTTGCAGGCTGAATGGGGGATGCTTTATGTACGAGCCGGTCCACGGGGAACACAAGTGTATTAACTGGAATGCACAGCAATCCTAGTCGATAGTGCAGATTTAGCGCCCACTGTCGGCTGCCTAGGCTAAGCAATATGGAACTCACCAAATAAATTCTTCCTAGTAGTATTTTCAGTGACAAATTGACCTAATTTACAGGTGTAACTTTGTTTATAGTGTTTGGAGAACATTCAAAGTTTCTCTCTGATACCTCATCTCTACAGAATCTCCTCTGTCAATCAAGGGTGCAGGGCGGGACTAATATAGTAGCTTGCTTCTTATTAGTGTCCGTGCTCTCCGGGATCCTTGAAATGTCCCTACCTCGTTGAAGTTGAAATGTAAAATGGTTAAGGTAAGGGTTAAGGTTAGGGTTAGGTAAGGGTTATGGTTAAGTTTAGGGGTTAAGGTTAGGGTTAAGTAAGGGTTATGGTTAAGGCTAGGGGTTAAGGTTAGGGTTAGGGTTTAGGGTAGGGATGTTCCAAGGATTCCGGATAGCACTGACCATTCTTATTAGCCAGATGTAGTTTACTGTTTATTTGTCAAGAATTAACCCTGAACCAGGTTACAACTCCATCAGTCTTGGGAACAGAGAAATACCACAGATTATGGTTCTTGCCAGTGTCCATCTTTCTATGTTTTGTATGTGTATGTAAACCTTGTCTGTGTACAATTGTCCCCTTAGCTTTGAGTGGCCTGTCCTTGTTTTGGATTCTCTGCTTCCCTTTGAGGGCATGCCTTTGTATCAGAGTTGGATCTAAAGTGAAATGTTTCAAGCCCCAGCTCCTCCAGTCACTCACAGACAACATGAGCCCCAGAAGCAGCAGGAGACCAAAGAGACCCAGAAGGAGACAGTAGAAAGGAAGACAGTAGTAGAAGCCCATGGTAGGAAAAGATTAGATATGTTCTCTGTTGAGCTCATTCTGGAAGTTATAGAATATTGAGGTATTAGGATTTTTGCTATAGCTTTAAAGCCTGCTGTTCCTGCCGCCCCCAAACCAGAGCCCCAAAAGGAGACAGTAGAGATGAAGACAGTAGTTAAAGACCATGGTAACAATTATTGACATTTCTGGTTACTTGTTGAAGTAAAGTTAAAGAATGTTTAGTTATTATGGTGTTTTGTCATAGTCTCGGAGTCTGCGAACCCTATTGCTCCTGCCATCCCCAAAACGGAGCCCCAGAAGGAGACATTAGAGAAGAAGATGGTAGTAGAAGCCCCTGGTAGGAAAGATTAGCTATCTGTTGTCTGTTGAGCTCATACCTGTGCATAGTCTGTCACAGCAATTACAAAATATATGGTATTCTGGTGTTTGCTGTATGTAATTGTGTTTTTGAATCTGGTGGATAATTGCAGTCAGATAGGCCAACAAGCAGCAGTTCCTATCTGTTTGCTTTAGCACTGTGTGACTCATTTTTTGGGGTCTGTGCTTCAACTTGTGATCCTCTTAGTATTTTCTTACTTGACATAAATATGTAATAATGTAAAAATGTAATGTAATACTAATATGTTTTTGCTTGGTTTCCCCTCAATTTGAATGGTAGTGTGTGTCTGTTTTAAATATGTTTTGTTATATGATGTAATTTCAATTCATGTTTATGCTGTCACGCGTGTTATTGAGTTTTCTGCTTTTTAGACAACCGATGAAGTTCAGTTATACACTGAGTGTCCAAAACATTAGGAACACATGACATAGACTGACCAGGTGAATCCAGGTGAAAGCTATGATCCCTTATTGATGTCACCTGTTAAATCCACTTCAATCAGTGTAGATGAAGCAGAGGAGACCGGTTAAAGAAGAATTGTTAAGCCTTGAGACAATTGAGCATGTTTTGTGTATGTGTGCCATTCAGAGGGTGAATGAGCCAGACACAATATTTAAATGACTTTAAACGGGGTATGGTAGTAGGTACCAGGCGCACCGGTTTGAGTGTTTCAAAAACTACAACGCTGCTTCCCACAGTTTCCCGTGTGTATCAAGAATGGTCCACCACCCAAAGGACATCCAGCCAACTTGACACAACTGTGGGAAGCATTGGAGTCAACATGGGCCAGTATCCCAGTGGAACGCGTTCGATAACTTGTAGAGTCCACGCTCCAACGAATTGAGGCTGTTCTGAGGGCAAAAGGGGCTCCAACTCAATGTTAGGAAGGTGTTCCTAATGTTTTGTCCACTCACTGGTAGTCATTTTGGTGTTTTGTCATAGTCTCTAAGCCTGTTGTAGAAAAGAAGACCGTAGAAGCCCCTGGTAGGAAAGATGAGCTATCTGTTGTCTTTTCAACTCATACCTGTGTGTAGTCTGTCACATCAATTCAAATAAGGCTGTTCTTTGGCCTATCTGTTCAACTTCAAGCAAACATAATTTATGGCTTTAGCATTGTGTGGCAAATTTTGGGGGTGTATATAGTCATTTTGGTGTTTTGTTATAGCCTTTAAGCCTGCTGCTCCTGCCACCCCCAAACCGGAGCCCCAGAAGGAGGAGACGGTAGAAAATAAGTCTGTTGTAGACGCTCATGGTGGGTACTTCTCGTATAGGGACTGCTGCTCTTTGGTCAATCTGTTCAAGCGAACGTCATTTGTGGCTTTAGCATTGTATGGCTAATTTTGGGGTTTCTGCTTCATCTTGTGGTCCTGTTAGTGTGTCCTGTAAGCTTCTTCTGTTTAGTCTTTGTCCTTCATTTGCTGTGTAGGCTATGTAGTGGTAGTCTGTGTCACTGCCTGTTTCTCTCTTTGAAGACTGTTCTATGACGTTGGGAATTGATGTTCATGAGTTCATGCATTTGGTTGAGCTTTCTGCTTACTAGACAGATGCTGAAGTTAAATGATATACCGGTAGTTATTTTGGTGTTTTGCTATAGCCATGAAGCCTGCTGCTCTTGCCTCCACCAAACTGGAGCCCCAGAAGGAGGAAGTAGAGAAGAAGACGGTAGTAGAAGCCCCTGGTAGGAAAGATTAGCTATCTGTTGTCTGTGCATAGTCTGTCATATCAATTCAAATACTACTGCTCTTTATCCGTTCAAGTGAACATCATTTGTGGCTTTCACATTGTGTGGCAAATGTTTGGGTCTGTTTTATCTTGTGTGGTCCTGTTAAGTGTGAGTCATGTATGACGGTTGTCCTTCACTCAAAGAGATTTAATGGCAGTTTGTCTGTTTAAATACTTTTTGTTGTATGACATTGGGAAGTTAAATCATATACCGGCTTTAATGTTTTGTCATAGCCGTGATGCCTGCTGCTCCTGCCGCCCTCAAACCGGAACCACAGAAGGAGACAGTAGAGACGAAGACAGTAGTAGAAGCCCCTGGTAGGAAAAGATGAGCTATCTGTTGAGCTCCTACCTGTGCGTTGTCTGTCACATCATACTGTGTTGCTCAATGTAATGTTTTTTTTTTCTTTTTTTTCTAGTGGATACATTTTGTAGTCACAGGAATTGCTGCTCTTTGGCCAATCTATTCTAGCGAACATTTGTGGCTTTAGCATTGTGTGGCTAAGTCTCTAAGCCTGCTGCTCCTGCCACCCCCAAACCGGAGCCCCATGAAGAAGACAGTAGAAAAGATTAGCTACTTGGAGACTCAGAAAGCTTGGATCTTTACACTTGCTTTACATTTTAGCAGACGCTCTTATCCAGAGCGACTTACAGTTAGTGAGTGCATACATTTTCATACTGGCCCCCCGTGGGAAACGAACCCACAACCCTGGCATTGCAAGCGCCATGCTCTACCAACTGAGCTACAGGGGTATGTGGTGAACAGTGTGGCTAGATTCTTTCTGAAGGCAAGTTGTGTCACATAGTCCTTCTGTAGCCCTTCAGCTAGCTTCCCGAATCCTGTCCTTCTGTAGCCCTTCAGCTAGCTTCCCGAATCCTGTCCTTCTGTAGCCCTTCAGCTAGCTTCCCGAATCCTGTCCTTCTGTAGCCCTTCAGCTAGCTTCCCGAATCCTGTCCTTCTGTAGCCCTTCAGCTAGCTTCCCGAATCGTGTCCTTCTGTAGCCCTTCAGCTAGCTTCCCGAATCGTGTCCTTCTGTAGCCCTTCAGCTAGCTTCCCGAATCGTGTCCTTCTGTAGCCCTTCAGCTAGCTTCCCGAATCGTGTCCTTCTGTAGCCCTTCAGCTAGCTTCCCGAATCGTGTCCTTCTGTAGCCCTTCAGCTAGCTTCCCGAATCGTGTCCTTCTGTAGCCCTTCAGCTAGCTTCCCGAATCGTGTCCTTCTGTAGCCCTTCAGCTAGCTTCCCGAATCGTGTCCTTCTGTAGCCCTTCAGCTAGCTTCCCGAATCGTGTCCTTCTGTAGCCCTTCAGCTAGCTTCCCGAATCGTGTGGCTTCAGCTGGTTTGTCAGGCTGTTCTCTTAAGAGGTGTTGAGGTTCTTATCAAATGTTTTACTGTGCCACAGTAGAGAAAACTCCAGTTCCTGCAGTCACCCTTAAACCAGAGCCTCAGAAGCAGGAGACCAAAGAGACAGGAGAATAGTTTGTCATGCTTAAGTTCAGTACATTGGTCATTGTTCGTATGAATAGATAAAAAAGTTCGACTTTGGGCTTTGTTTGCTTCCATCTGGTTTGCTCGTGCATTTTTAAATGCAAAAGTTATTCAACTCGTACTGTAGGCTATCTGTTATAGTTCCTGTTCATTTCATCCTTAAGTCGACGAAGTACACTCTTTATTGAAAATATATTCTGTTGATTTTGGCTGCATACTTTGCCATGCGTGGCAGCAGGTAGCCTGGCGGGTAGGAGCGTCGGGCCAGTAAACCGAAAGTTTGCTAGATTGAATCCCAGAGCTGACAAAGTAAAAATCTGTTGTTCTGCCCTTGCCCCCGGGCACCGATGATGTCGATTAAGGCAGCCCCCCGCACTTCTCTGATTCAGAGGGGTTGGGTTAAATGCGGAAGACACATTTCAGTTGTACAACTGACCAGGTATCCCCTTTTCCCTTCTAAATGGGAGTTGAAAGAAAGTAGGCGACAAATGATGGTTGTCATGTGAATGGGTAAGATTTGTAGCTCCGTGGACATTAGGCTTTGTTCGCTTACGTCTGGTTCGCTTAGGTGCACAATTTTAAAGTTGATGTTATAATGAAGATATATTCAACAGATTTTTCATGTTTGTACTGTAGTTGTGGAGACACCAGTTGCTCCTATCGAGCCAAAACCAGAGACTGAAAAAGAGGAGAAGACAGTGGTAGAAGCCCATGGTGGGAAAGGATGAGCTTTCTGTTGCAGTCTACTCCTGTATACTGCTGCCATGTAGCTTGCAGTTGTAATGTATTACAAATCTCCTTGCCCTTAAATGGGGATCTACTATAGGTCTTTACTTTGTTGTCTTTTGTTGACCTTGCTGGAGTCTCCTTGTTGTAGATTCCTTGTTGTAGTTTGATTATGATATTCCAGGTGTATTCTGCGTACAAAATATTGAATTTAGGCAGAGACCAGGATTCTTCATGCAGTGCTGTACATAACCTTGATTATGTGTAAAGCCAGAGTAGTTAAAATCTCACTTTCAAGGTGGTGGTGGGTCACACACACATCTTTTTCAATGCTGCTGGCCTGGACGGATGGACACCAAGCAGAGAAGAGTGCATACATTAATGGTCATTGAAAGTGTTTACCATACATAGAGACATCATCCCAGTGGGATCATCTTCTAGACGCTAACACCATATGGGTTTGTGCTGTCTCTTTTTGAGGCGTTGTGACAGTGAATGCAGATATTTTTTAACCCTTTAATTTCTCAGCTCTTCCAGCCATATTCAAACAAGATCTGGAGAGCCAGGAGGTTGAGGAGGGGGGCAATGTTACCCTGCACTGTGAGCTCTCTAAACCTGGGGTCCCTGTAGAATGGAAGAAGGGAACACAGGTTCTGAAGTCTGGAGAAAAGTACCAGATGAAGCAGAAAGATTGCAGTGTGAAACTCAAAATCTGTGATTTGAAACCTGAAGACACAGGAAACTACCACTGCAGCACTGGAGACACAGAGAGCTCAGCATACCTGAAAGTCAATGGTAGGATGATGAAGACCTTTTCACTACAGCCCAATTCTTCACTAGAACAGAAAAGATCACCTTGATTTGTGATAAATTGATCTGAAATGCAATAAACAGTTAGTAAAAGTTATGCAATACAACAGTTACCGTGGAATCATGCCTACCATTTTTTTATGTAAGTGTAGACTTATAATTCATATTTTGGGATTTTGATTTGTCAGTTCTCCCAGTCATATTCACCAAAGAGCTGGAGAGCCAGGAGGCTGAGGAGGGGGGCAGTGTTACCCTGCACTGTGAGCTCTCTAAACCTGGGGTCCCTGTAGAATGGAGGAAGGGGGAGGTGGGTCTCTGCCCCTGTGCCAAGTATGAAATTGTCCAGGAAGGGCACAGCGCCAGACTAGTCATCCACAGCTTAGACCCTGAAGACTCAGGCAGCTATTTTTGTGACAGTGGTGACCGAAAAACCACAGCACACCTTGCTGTGAAGGGTAGGCTGAGAGAAAACTCTTCTGGTTTTAGCAGTGTATGCTGTCGTGAAAGAAAATCTAACTTTCCCACATGTATTATATATATTTTGTGGTTTAGAGGCACAATTCTGCCCTCAACTTTTCTCTATCTCACCTCTCCCGACCTCCACCGTTCCTACCGCCCCTCTTGCTTTCCACAGCCCTGCCTGTTTACTTCAAAACCCGACTACAGAATCTAGAGTGGGACGCAGGTGAGATCGCCATCCTCCGCTGTGAGATCACCAAGCCTGGGGCCAGCGTTGTCTGGAGCCGGGGCGACAGGGTCCTGGAGTCTAACAACAAGTATCAGCTGAAACAGGAAGGGGCCATTGTGAAGCTTATCATCTATAACCTACAAGGGGCTGACTCTGGGGAGTATATCTGTGACACGGGTTACCAGAAGACCTCATCCATGCTCACTGTACAGGGTAGGGGACAAGATGAAAGTCTGCTACTGTCTTCTGACATTATTTTTAATCATTCTCTCTCTCTATACACTTCTTGATTCATGGCACCTCTCTTCTAATTCACTCTATCCCTACCAACCGCTTTCCATCCTGAGTGATTCCCACAAGACTAATATCACGCAAGGCTTTAGAGGACCAAAGGCCTAAAGAGCACGGAATGAAAGCTTGTTGGTGATCTTCATCCATTTCCTGATTCACCTACTGCTTCCTATGTCCTTCATATCCTTCACACCTTCCTCTGCACTTCTACCTTCGTAACCATTCCACCCGAGCGCTCTGCTGTGAAGGACAATGATCTGTCTCACACTTCCACTTCTTCTGTCTTGACAGGAGCAACCTTATGTCTTGACAGTTGTCTATGTACTGTAACTGTATTGTGTGTGTATGGTTAGGAGCCTTATTTATGTTGGCATCTAACCATGTACACCCATATAGACACTAGTGCTCCCTTAGAGTGAGATTCGCATTTAAGCAGTAACACATAACTGGCTTTTTAAAACAGAGATGGAGGTGACCATAGTGAAGGTCTTGAACAGCTGCTCGGTGCGCGAGGGGGAGGACGTTCACTTTGTGTGCCATCTGTCCCACGAGAATGCCAAGGAGGTCCAGTGGAAGCTTGCGGATGTCCCCCTGCAGAACAATGAGATGAATCTGATCTGCGCTCAAGGCAAGGTGCACAGTCTCACCCTCAGGGGGGTCACCCAGGCCGACTCGGGCACAGTCACCTTCACTGTGGGCCACCATACCTCCACCGCCAGCCTAACCGTCCGAGGTAAGGGGGAAATACTATATATACAAGTCTTCTAATCAGCCACAACCCTTTTCTGTTGTACCCCAATACCTGGATCTATTCCAAACCTCTTTTTTAGCCTCCACTCTCCGCTGAACCATCTGAGGTAAGGGGTGCATATACATAGTCTGAGGTTAGGAGTGTATAATATAGTATATAAAGTATATAGTATATAATATAGTATAATATAGTATATAGTATAATATAGTATATAGTATATAAAGTATACAGTGGGGGGAAAAAGTATTTAGTCAGCCACCAATTGTGCAAGTTCTCCCACTTAAAAAGATGAGAGAGGCCTGTAATTTTCATCATAGGTACACGTCAACTATGACAGACAAATTGAGAAAAAAAAATCCTGAAAATCACATTGTAGGATTTTTTATTAAATTATTTCTAATTTATGGTGGAAAATAAGTATTTGGTCACCTACAAACAAGCAAGATTTCTGGCTCTCACAGACCTGTAACTTCTTCTTTAAGAGGCTCCTCTGTCCTCCACTCATTACCTGTATTAATGGCACCTGTTTGAACTTGTTATCAGTATAAAAGACACCTGTCCACAACCTCAAACAGTCACACTCCAAACTCCACTATGGCCAAGACCAAAGAGCTGTCAAAGGACACCAGAAACTAAATTGTAGACCTGCACCAGGCTGGGAAGACTGAATCTGCAATAGGTAAGCAGCTTGGTTTGAAGAAATCAACTGTGGGAGCAATTATTAGGAAATGGAAGACATACAAGACCACTGATAATCTCCCTCGATCTGGGGCTCCACGCAAGATCTCACCCCGTGGGGTCAAAATGATCACAAGAACGGTGAGCAAAAAACCAAGAACCACACGGGGGGACCTAGTGAATGACCTGCAGAGAGCTGGGACCAAAGTAACAAAGCCTACCATCAGTAACACACTACGCCGCCAGGGACTCAAATCCTGCAGTGCAAGACGTGTCCCCCTGCTTAAGCCAGTACATGTCCAGGCCCGTCTGAAGTTTGCTAGAGTGCATTTGGATGATCCAGAAGAGGACTGGGAGAATGTCATATGGTCAGATGAAACCAAAATAGAACTTTTTGGTAAAAACTCAACTCATCATGTTTGGAGGACAAAGAATGCTGAGTTGCATCCAAAGAACACCATACCTACTGTGAAGCATGGGGGTGGAAACATCATGCTTTGGGGCTTGTTTTCTGCAAAGGGACCAGGACGACTGATCCGTGTAAAGGAAAGAATGAATGGGGCCATGTTTCGTGAGATTTTGAGTGAAAACCTCCTTCCATCAGCAAGGGCATTGAAGATGAAACGTGGCTGGGTCTTTCAGCATGACAATGATCCCAAACACACCGCCCGGGCAACGAAGGAGTGGCTTCGTAAGAAGCATTTCAAGGTCCTGGAGTGGCCTAGCCAGTCTCCAGATCTCAACCCCATAGAAAATCTTTGGAGGGAGTTGAAAGTCCATGTTGCCCAGCGACAGCCCCAAAACATCACTGCTCTAGAGGAGATCTGCATGGAGGAATGGGCCAAAATACCAGTAACAGTGTGTGAAAACCTCGTGAAGACTTACAGAAAACGTTTGACCTGTGTCATTGCCAACAAAGGGTATAAAACAAAGTATTGAGAAACTTTTGTTATTGACCAAATACTTATTTTCCACCATAATTTGCAAATAAATTCATAAAAAATCCTACAATGTGATTTTCTGGAAATTTTTTTCTCATTTTGCCTGTCATAGTTGACGTGAACCTATGATGAAAATTACAGGCCTCTCTCATCTTTTTAAGTGGGAGAACTTGCACAATTGGTGGCTGACTAAATACTTTTTTTCCCCACTGTATAGTATATAGTCATATACTGTACATAGTCTGAGGTAAGAGATACATACTGCATATGAGTCTGCTGGTGATCAGCCCCAACCCTCTCCCATTGTACCCCAATACCTGGATCGATTCTGTCCATTCCAAATCCGTTTTATACCCTGAACGTCCAAGGTAAAGGGTACATATACTGTATAGTCTGAGGTAAGGGGTTATATAATATATGTATGATGCTAATCACTGACCTTTACTAGACCTGACCCTTTTCCATTGTACCCCAATACTTGGAGCCATTCTGTCCATTCTTTCATTGATTCTTCATTTCTTTTATCTTCTCCTATCAATAATGGATCCCTCAATTCATGTTCATCTTGTTGTGGAGATCGATTATTATAGCAGTGCATGCCATTGATAGGCCACTTGTTCATTTCTCTCACATTACAACATAACAAGAAATCTCCCCGTTTTTGTCCTTTGAGGCTTAAGCTATTTGAAACCTACAGTGGTTAATGTTTGTCTAGCAAATGCTTTTAAATGTTGTGTTGAATGTTTCCTTTCAAGATATTGGATGTGCTTGGATGTCCTTCCCGTCCGTGTCCACTCCCTAAACCAGGTAACGTCTCCATCAATCCTAACCTTGTGGTGGTCTGTATCTATCTTGCTGTGTCCCGGCAGGGGCCCCTGTGGTGTTCAAGAAGGAGCTGCAGAGCCAGGAAGCAGTTGAGGGGGGAAGTGTCTCCCTGACCTGTGAGATCAGTTCTGAGGGCAAGGTGACATGGAGAAGGGGCTCCTTGCTCCTCACCCAGGGGGAGAAGTATTCCATGGAGCACACAGGTTCTACCTACATCCTGATGGTTCACAAGCTGAAGGTCGGGGATGCTGGAGAGTACACCTGCGATACCGGGGATAAGCAGAGCACGGCCACCCTGACAGTCAAAGGTAATGGAGCTCGTCTGTATTCACATCTGTCTCTGGTTTGCTGTGACCCTACATTATCCTCTGCTTTCATTCAGTGTGCCGACGGACTAAGAACTTCCTTCTTAATGTCCTTTTAGTTGGATTTTGTTGTAGCCAGTAGCTACTACAAATGTATAGTATTTGTATTTATTATGGATCCCCATTAGCTGCTGCCAATGCATTAAGTGTGTGCCCTCAGGCCCCTACTCTACTACCACATATCTGCAACACAAAATCCATGTGTACTTGTGTGTAAAGTGTGTATGTTATCGCGTGTGTGTATGCATGTGTCTGTGCCTGTGTTTGTGTCTCTTCACAGTCCCCGCTGTTCCATAAGGTGTATTTGTATCTGTTTTTTTACATCTGATTCTACTGCTTGCATCAGTTACTTGATGTGGAATAGAGTTCCATGTAGTCATGGCTCTATAGTAACCAGCTTATGAAGTATAATCTGTGAGTAAGCATAGTTGTCTAGGTAACAATACACATTTAGTTGATCATGAAATGTAGGTTTCATAATCAATGTGTGTTTTTACGTTTGAACCTCAATCTATTTGTCGTATTGGGGACTACTGCATGTTGGTTTTGTTTTCATATTCAGACCTATACAAAGCTATTGTGTCAGATAATGTTTTGCATATACATATGTCTACCTTACCTTCCTACATGTTAGCCATTACGTAGGAACTGAAAGTGTGTTTTGTGTAATATTGTACTCTTTAAATGAGAAGTCCTAAACATTGAGTTGACAGAAATAGGTGTTTCCTGGAGTGCAAATGTCAATCCTCTTTAGAACTCACTTTTAAATCGGGATACCAATGGTGGTGCTCTATTGCTGAGTGTTTCACCTTAATGAATCCCCTGGGAAACCCTGACCCTGGGAACCTTTGCATTTCTCACTCCCCCATCGTCACATTCATTCACCTCCAGAGTCTGTACGCATCACTCGGGAGCTGCACGACATCACAGTGACCACCGGGCAGGATGCTGTCTTTGCGTGTGAGTTGTCCCAGGAGGGCGTGACCAACGGAGAGTGGTGGCTAGGGGATAACCTCCTCCAGAACAATGACCTGAACCAGATGACCTGCCAGGGCCGGGTGCACCGGCTGACACTACAGATGGTCACCACTGACGAGTCAGGGGACGTGGCGTTTGTGGTGGGCGAAGAGAAGACCGTCGCCTGCCTGCTGGTGGAAGAGAAGCCCAAAGGTAATGGAGATGTTAACGGAGACGTTAAAGATGGCCATCTAGTCCTCACCCCTCTCCATCTCTATCTTCCATCAAACAGCATTGGAACACCCTCTGTTCATCTGCTGTGCACCATCATCCATTCCATCCTAACCTTTCTTTAGACGTGTGTTGGCCATCCTCCTGGCTTTTTTTTTATAGCATCTTTGTCTTTAAAGATACTATAAAATTAAGTTGACAACAAGATGGTTGTCACTGATATAAACATATCACTTTGCTAACTTCAGTATCAATTTGAATATCAATTGAGTGATGCACACCTAATGGACGTAGTCTTTATGGTTATCATTGGTGGAATTGTAGACCTGTGGAAAAAGAGCCACTTTAAACACTGCCCATAGAAATACCATACAAGTTTGACATATGCTGTGCATGACACCTGACACTCAAAGTGCATTACACTGTATGTACTTAGTTTGGGATTTCCCATATCTACAGTCTTAATCCTAGAGAAGCCTCATGACACAGTGGCCCTGGAGGGTGAGACAGTCACCCTGTCCTGCACTGTCTCCGACCCCACGGCCCCTGTCACCTGGAGCAGGAATGATGTGGCCATCAAAGCAGGCCTCAAGTACGACCTGCGGAAGAATGAAACTCTCCTACAGCTCCGTATCCACAACCTGGAGATGGAGGACTCTGGAATTTACTGCTGCGATACCGGAGATGCACAGTGCACCGTCACATTGACTGTGGAAGGTAAAGAATGATGCTGCCACTTGAAAAGTTCAGACCCTCTACACTGCGTCTAATGGGTACTAGAAAATAGTCTACAACCCAACCTAAAATTGAAGGCTGTGGATCAAGATAAAGTCAGGATGTTCCCCCACAACACTGTTCTTAACTCGCTTGCCCTCTTCAAACTATCATGCACCCTTCCTTCAACATACACCAACAGAAACATCGTACGCCCCTGTCCACCTTGCCACTGTCGTCTACACAACTTCTGTTGTCCGACACTGATGTCATGTCATGTCTCCTACTTCCACCAGGTGCCCCGGCATTCTTCCAGAAGGAGCTGAAGAACAAGGAAGCTCAGGAAGGCGATGATATCACTCTGCGCTGTGAGCTCTCCAAGGCCGGCGCTCACGTGGAGTGGAGGAAGGGAGGCGTGGTCCTCCAGGCTGGTAAGAAGTATGCGATGAGGCAGGAGGGCTGCGTTCAGGAGCTCCGCATTCGCAACCTGGAGCCAGAGGACAATGGCTACTACACCTGCGACGCTGGAGACCAGCTCACCACGGCGTCGGTGGCAGTGCAAGGTATCATGTCACAACTACACCATCTGTCTCTGAAAGGGTTAATTTCTGTATAGTTTCTTCATTTCTCTAGGATCAAGGAATGAATTCCTAATGGTTTTTGATAGCCTTTGTGGTTTCAACAAGTGTTTTTTCAGCAAGTTAAAGATCAGTTGTAGGATGTAATTGTAAATTGAAAATATTTAAGATGTATTTGTTTACATAGGCAGTTTCCAGTCTTGATTGAAAACAGATGGTTAACATTTTGTTGAACAAAATGTATATTGTATCATGGAACGTGTAGGGAATAAATAACCCAAGGAAGTGAGCAAGGATGCTTGCCCTCTTAAAGTCAAAGTTTAAATGAGGAATGAGACAGGTCAAGGTCGAAGTAATCTTTATTATCCCATAGGCTGGCATTGTGAGAGTTTGGGGTGAGTTGTGTGACTGTGAGTGGCAGTAGCTGAGTGTCTGACTGTATCTCCACTACTCTACAGAGGCAGAAGTCCTCATAGTGTGTGGTCTAAAGAGCACCGATGTCTTTTTGGGCGAGTGGGCCACCTTCTCCTGCCAGCTGTCCCGCGGCGTGAGGCCCGAGAAGGTGCAGTGGTGGCTGGACGGGACCCTTCTCCAGGACAGCCCCTCAAGCGAGATAGGGCTGAGCCAGGGCCACGTCCACACCCTCACCCTAAAGGACCTGGCCCCGGACGCCTCGGGCACCGTGACGTTCAAAGCCTGCAGCCTGGTGTCCTACGCCAAGCTCTTAGTTAAAGGTATCAGGGAGGAGGAACTAGAGGGATTGAGAGGAGGAGGAAAGGGACTAAAGATCCAGCTCTGTTCTCGAGATCTTGCAGCATCAATGCTCATAATACTCAACATACAAATGTGTGATTAAATATAATATTCAATTATGACCACCAGAGCATTTTCACCACATTGGGAGTAGACTCTACTATTTTCACACTTTCTGTCCAAGGCTAATGTTAATCTTGATAGTATTATGCCAGTGTCCTCAAAGAGTTCAAAGCTCCCTGACTCAGTAGTGGGAATGACTAGATAAGTAGCTATGGTTTTTTTGTGCCTCATCCATGCATTCTTCCATGCATGAGCATACATTTGAGTCATTTCACTAATAGAGTTAGAATGAGCAAAACAAACAGGATGGTGCAGCACTATAGGATGTTTCCACCAGTTTCTTAGTGATATGCAGCAAGTGCTATGTTATCCGATGAGGATTCACACCCATAGTTCCATTGTGTATCTATACTTTTAACTAATAATGGCAAATGGTACCTAACAGTTGTGGTTTACAGAATATCTAATTGGAATAGAGTAGAACTGGTGGACATATTTTGATAATTAAAGGTGCAATATGCAGAAATTGCGCCGCCATTTCCTGGTTGCAAAAATTTTAATAGTTCGCCTAATTTCAGTTTGTGTGTAGAGAATCATTGTACCATCTAAAGCGCTTTGAAATATATTTTCAATAACCAAAGATATTGTGTTTGGAGCTAGTGTACAAAACCGAAAGTAAAAGATGCAAAAATGAAACTTAAGAACTGGAAGCATAGAAATAGCGCACATAGAACAGATCTACCACTTCTTAGACTTGCTTTCAATGAGAATGACAGATCTATAACTCACATTTATATGGGAATTTGCTCGGGTCACCCAAAAAGTTACATATTGCAGCTTTAAGTATAGTTCTAGGAATCATCCACTCTAATCTTGTTCAACAATTATAGAAATCATATCTGCCTACTGTAGTACACTGCTCAAAAAAATAAAGGGAACACTAAAATAACACATCCTAGATCTGAATGAATGAAATAATCTTCTTAAATACTTTTTTCTTTACATAGTTGAATGTGCTGACAACAAAATCACACAAAAATTATCAATGGAAATCAAATTTATCAAACCATGGAGGTCTGGATTTGGAGTCACACTCAAAATTAAAGTGGAAAACCACACTACAGGCTGATCCAACTTTGATGTAATGTCCTTAAAACAAGTAAAAATTAGGCTCAGTAGTGTGTGTGGCCTCCACGTGCCTGTATGACCTCCCTACAACGCCTGGGCATGCTCCTGATGAGGTGGCGGATGGTCTCCTGAGGGATCTCCTCCCAGACCTGGACTAAAGCATCCGACAACTCCTGGACAGTCTGTGGTGCAACGTGGCGTTGGTGGATGGAGCGAGACATGATGTCCCAGATGTGCTCAATTGGATTCAGGTCTGGGGAACAGGCAGGCCAGTCCATAGCATCAATGCCTTCCTCTTGCAGGAACTGCTGACACACTCCAGCCACATGAGGTCTAGCATTGTCTTGCATTAGGAGGAACCCAGGGCCAACCGCACCAGCATATGGTCTCACAAAGGGTCTGAGGATCTCATCTCGGTACCTAATGGCAGTCAGGCTACCTCTGGCGAGCACATGGAGGGCTGTGCGGCCCCCCAAAGAAATGCCACCCCACACCATGACTGACCCACCGCCAAACCGGTCATGCTGGAGGATGTTGCAGGCAGCAGAACGTTCTCCACGGCGTCTCCAGACTCTTGTCACGTCTGTCACATGTGCTCAGTGTGAACCTGCTTTCATCTGTGAAGAGCACAGGGCGCCAGTGGCGAATTTGCCAATCTTGGTGTTCTCTGGCAAATGCCAAACGTCCTGCACGGTGTTGGGCTGTAAGCACAACCCCCACCTGTGGATGTCGGGCCCTCATACCACCCTCATGGAGTCTGTTTCTGACCGTTTGAGCAGACACATGCACATTTGTGGCCTGCTGGAGGTCATTTTGCAGGGCTCTGGCAGTGCTCCTCCTGCTCCTCCTTGCACAAAGGCGGAGGTAGCGGTCCTGCTGCTGGGTTGTTGCCCTCCTACGGCCTCCTCCACGTCTCCTGATGTACTGGCCTGTCTCCTGGTAGCGCCTCCATGCTCTGGACACTACGCTGACAGACACAGCAAACCTTCCTGCCACAGCTCGCATTAATGTGCCATCCTGGATGAGCTGCACTACCTGAGCCACTTGTGTGGGTTGTAGACTCCGTCTCATGCTACCACTAGAGTGAAAGCACCGCCAGCATTCAAAAGTGACCAAAACATCAGCCAGGAAGCATAGGAACTGAGAAGTGGTCTGTGGTCACCACCTGCAGAACCACTCCTTTATTGGGGGTGTCTTGCTAATTGCCTATAATTTCCACCTGTTGTCTATTCCATTTGCACAACAGCATGTGAAATTTATTGTCAATCAGTGTTGCTTCCTAAGTGGACAGTTTGATTTCACTGAAGTGTGATTGACTTGGAGTTACATTGTGTTGTTTAAGTTTTTACATTTACATTTTTAGTCATTTAGCAGACGCTCTTATCCAGAGCGACTTACAGTTTTATATTTTTCATACTGGCCCCCCTTGGGAATCGAACCCACAACCCTGGCGTTGCAAACGCCATGCTCTACCAACTGAGCTACATCCCTGCCGGCCATTCCCTCCCCTACCCTGGACGACGCTGGGCCAATTGTGCGCCGCCCCATGGGTCTCCCGGTCACGGCCGGCTACGACAGAGCCTGGATTCGAACCAGGATCTCTAGTGGCACAGCTAGCACTGCGATGCAGTGCCTTTGACCACTGCGCCACTCGGGAGTGTTCCCTTTATTTTTTGAGCAGTGTATATTCACATTGAAATAGATTACATATTATGTCATCTATTTTGTGGCAGTATGTGTGATGTATGATTGCTGATAATAAGTGATGTGTGCACACAGGTAGTAATTCAAAAATAAAGTGTGCATTGTGTATTTTCTGAACAAGGTTTTGATGTAGTTCTATGGGTACAGTGGGACAGATTTGACCTGTAAACAAACTTTGCTGTTGTTGTATGTCAACCTATAGAATCAGCAGTAGCTGGAAATTGCAGTGCAGGGCAGTGCTGCTCCACCCATCCACCCTGGCCGGCCACTTTCCCTTATTAACTCTCACTCTCCGCCTCACCTCCTCCCTGCACTGCACCGCCCCTAGCCTGCAAGCACTAAAACTCTCTAACCCTTCCTACCTCTGCCCTGTCAGTCTGGCGTCTCTATCCACCCACTGGCATATCTCCCCTAACTCATTGGTTGGTTAGTGGGCAGTAGTTGTGTCCAACTCCCCCTGCCTCTTGAGATGGTTGGGCTTTTCACTCCCCCTTCAGTTTGGAGTAACAAGAACATCTATCACATATAAGTAGAAATTCACATACTGCATGTAAGTGCATATTTGGCCACAGAGTGCTGCATCCATAAGATGTACTGTTGATCAAGGCACCTCTAAGGGCTTGCCACAGCAGCACACAATGCATACTAAAATACTAAGCCACCTCTGATACCACCAGTAATTTAAAACATTTATAATATTTCCCCCTTGGGCATCAATAAAGTTAACTCAATTCAAAGTAATATACATAAAAATACTCCAAGGTGTACTGGGGTGTTTATAAAGCCCAGGTATTGTTCTTCGGCATGTCGAGAGAGTGTATGTCAGTCATGATGACCTTGTCATATGACCCCTGCCCCCACTCTCAGACCCCACAGTAGAGGTGGTGAGCGAAATGCAGGACCTGCGGGTGGCTGAGGACCAGCCGGCTGAGTTCATCTGCCAGTACTCCCGGCCGGTCCAGGCCCAGTGGAAGAGAGACGGTCGGCCATTGCAGCCTGATGGCCGGAGGGTGGTAGTTGAGCAGGACTGGACCGTGGCTCGCTTGTACATTAGCCACGTGTCCACTGAGGACAGGGGGACATACTCCTGTGAGGCAGAGGGGACCTGCGTGGTTGCCTTACTGGAGGTGGAAGGTGAGCTTCTCTCCGTTTGGAAAGAGCACCTTGCTACTCTACCCTTCCCCCGAACGTGTTCAAATATTCATTGTTGTTTTCAATTATGATGAGCAGATAGCGATTTCAAGTAGGTAATTTTTTAATTCATGCCATCTTTCCTCTCTTTAGCAATCGATCAATAAATCAATCCAGCCAAGCAAGGCTAAATAAAAAATGTACATGACTTCTAAACCATGAGACCTGATCAGGAAAAACTCTGGGCCCTCGTTATAGTGATCAAATAGGGCCCGTTGTTTCTCGTGGTCAGGTGACATGCTCAGGAAAAACTCCTGGCCCTAGTGTGAAAATGGGTATCAGAAAGTCCAAAACAAAGCATTCACCAAAGACTGTATTGACGGCCCTGGCAGGTCATTTCATGCATTGTGTGTGTGTGTCCAGCAGTTTTTGCAGGTTTTCATTGTGAGGCTAGGTTCAGCTTGAATAGCAGCAAGTGTCAAGCAATAAAACATCCACTTGACCTACAGGCCACCGTGAACCTGAAATCCCCACAACAGCTTGTCTTATGACACATTCTCCCCTCTCAGTCAAAGCTATTTTCTTACAGTAAACCGCCCTCTCCCTGCTCCCCTCTCCTCCCGTACAGCCAAACCCATTGAAATCCTACAAGGCCTGGAGAACATGGACACCATCGACGGCGGAGAGGCCCTGTTCGAGTGCTCTATCTCTCGTTGCGAGATCAAAGACTGCCGCTGGCTGATCAACGGCAAGCCGGTGAAGGAATCGCCCACCACGGAGATCGTGTCCTTCGAAAGTGGACGTCGCCACCTCCTGCTGCTCAAGGATCTGCACGTCGGAGACGGCTGCAAGGTGACCTTCCAAGCCGGCACCGCAACAACCTCCGCCATGCTCAATGTCAAAGGTGTGTCACCACAATTAATGTCCCAATTACAGTATGTTTGTTTGTTAGTTCCTGTTTCTGAAAACATAAGTGTTAGGCCTGGTCTATCGGTGAAATATAACATACTACAGATGAAAATCTGGAAAATCTGCCTGCAATTGCTATAGGAAACGAGACAAGCATTCGTTTCTGTATCTGTAACAAGTATTGTGAGTCTTGAGTTTGTTAGGCATTTTATGAAAATGTATGCACTCACTAACTGTAAGTCGCTCTGGATTTAGCATCTGCTAAATGACAAAAAAATAACTTAAAATGTTGTGTGCGTAGGCTGGCAGCTGGATGTGGTGAGCGGCCTGGAGGATAAGGTAGCTGTGGTGGGAGAGACGGTAGAGTTCAGCTGCATGCTGACTGAGCCTGTGCCTGAGGCGGAGGTAGCCTGGTACTCTAACGGAGCAGAGCTAAAGGCTGATGACACCTGGGCCATGCGGGCTGACGGCTGCTCCTACCACCTGGTGCTTAGACAGGTCCCAGCCATGCCACCACAGGAGATCACCTTCGCTGCCAGGGACGCCATCTCCATGGCCAAGCTCACCATCATCAGTAAGTGTCTGAACAGCCATTTTGGAATCAATAACAGAAGCTTTCTCCAGGGAAGTGATCCTAAATTCTGTTAGATCCATTCTCCTCTCTTTCACCTATTCTCCGGTGTTGCGGTCTATATTCAGAACCACATTCCTGTAAAGCTTAGAGATGAAATAGCTTATTCCAGTTACTAATAAGCATGCACCCATTAAGAGAATGAGTGTAAAAACTGCTAAGTCCCTGTGGATTGATGAGGAATTGAAAAATGGTATGGTTGAGAGGGATGAGGCTAAATGTATGGCAAATAAGTCTGGCAGCACAACCGATTGGCAAACGTACTGCAAATTGAGAAATCATGTGACTAAACTGAATAATAATAATAAGAAGAAGAAACTATACTATGAAACAAAGATAAATAATATAAAGAATGATAGTAAAAAGCTTTGGAGCACCTTAAATGACATTTTGGGAAAAAAGGCACTGTCGGCTCCATCATTCATTTAATCAGATGGCTCATTCATCACAAAACCCACAGATATTGCTAACTACTTTAATGATTTTTTCATTGGCAAGATTGGCACACTTAGGCATGACATGCCAGCAACAAACGCTGACACTACACATCTAAGTATATCTTACCAAATTATGAAAGACAAGCATTGTAATTTAGAATTCCGTACAGTGAGTGTTGAATAGGTGAAAATAATATTGATGTCTATCAGCAATGACAAGCCACCGGGGTCTGACAACTTGGATGGAATATTACTGAGGAAAATAGCGGATGATATTGCCACTCCTATTTGCCATATCTTTCATTTAAGCCAACTAGAAAGTGTGTGCCCTCAGGCCTGGAGGGAAGCAAAAGTCATTCCGCTACCTAAGAATAGTAAAGCCCCATTTACTGGCTCAAATAGCCGACCAATCAGCCTGTTACGAACCCTTATTAAACTTTTGAAAAAATGGTGTTTGACCAGATAAAATGCTATTTTATGTAAACAAATTGACAACAGACTTTCAGCACACTTATAGGGAAGGACACCACTAACACAAATGACTGTATGGCTGAGATAAATTGATCATAAAAAGATGGGGGGGGGGGGGGCTTCAGTGCGGTTTTTGACATCATCTATCATAGCTTGCTGCTGGCAAAATATATGTGTTATGGCTTTACACCCCCTGCTATATTGTGGATAAAGAGTTACCTGTCTTATAGAACACAGAGGGTATTCTTTAATGGAAGCCTCTCCAACATAAGCCATTGTGTCTATTTATGCGGATGACTCAACACTATACACGTCAGCTACTACAGTGACTGAAATGACTGCAACACTTACAGTGCCTTCGGAAAGTATTCAGACCGCTTAACTTTTCCCACATTTTGTTACGTTACAGCCTTATTCTAAAATGGATACAAATAAATAAAAAATCCTCAGCAATCTACACACAATACCCTATAATGCAAAAAAAATACAAAACAGAAATACCTTATTTACATAAGTATTCAGACCCTTTGCTATGAGACTCTAAATTGAGCTCAGGTGCATCCTGTTTCCATTGATCATCCTTGAGATGTTTGTACAACTTGATTAAAGTCCACCTGTGGTAAATTCAATTGATTGGACATGATTTGGAAAGGCATACACACCTGTCTATATAAGGTCCCACAGTTGACAGTGCATGTCAGAACAAAAACCAAGCCATGAGGTCGACGGAATTGTCCGAGACAAGATTAAGCTCCGAGACAGGATTGTGTCGAGGCACAAATCTGGGGAAGGGTAACAAAACATTTCTGCAGTATTGAAGGTCTCAAGAACACAGTGGCCTCCATCATTCTTAAATAGAAGAAGTTTGGAAGCACCAAGGACTCTTCCTAGAGCTGGCCGTCCAGCCAAACTGAGCAATCGGGGAAGAAGGTCCTTGGTCAGGAAGGTGACCAAGAACCTGATGGTCACTCTGACAGAGCTCTAGAGTTCCTCTGTGGAGATGGGAGAACCTTTCAGAAGGACAACCGTCTCTGCAGCACTCCCCCAATCAGGCCTTTATGGTAGAGTGGCCAGACGGAAGCCACTCCTCAGTAAAAGGCACATGACTGCCCGCTTGGAGTTTGCCAAAAGGCACCTAAAGGACTCTCAGACCATGAGAAACATTGAACTCTTTGGCCTGAATGCCAAGCGTCACGTCTACGGTGAAGCATGGTGGTGGCAGCATCATGCTGTGGGGATGTTTTTCAGCGGCAGGGACTGGGAGACTAGTCAGGCAAAGATGAACGGAGCAAAGTACAGAGAGATCCTTGATGAAAACCTGCTCCAGAGCACTCCGGACCTCAGACTGTGGCGAAGGTTCACCTTCGAACAGGACAACGACCCTAAGCACACAGGAGTGGCTTCGGGACAAGTCTCTGAATTGTCTTGAGTGGCCCAGCCAGAGCCTGGACTTGAACCCGATCGAACATCTCTGGAGAGACCTGAAAATAGCTGTGCAGCAACGCTCCCCATCCAACCTGACAGAGCTTGAGAGGATCTGCAGAGAAGAATGGGAGAAACTCCCCAAATACAGGTGTGACAAGCTTGTAGCGTCATACCCAAGAAGACTCAATGCTGTAATCGCTGGCAAAGGTGCTTCAACAAAGTACTGAGTAAAGGGTCTGAATACTTTTGTAAATGTGATATTTCTGTTTTTTATTTTTAATAAATTAGCAATAATTTCCAAAAACCTGTTTTTGCTTTGTCATTTTGGGGTATTGTGTGTAGATTTATGAGGGGGAAAAAACAATTTAATCAATTTTAGAATAAGGCTGTAACGTAACAAAATGTGGAAAAAGTCTGAATACTTTCCGAAGGCACTTTAACAAAGAGCTGCAGTTAGTTTCAGAATGGGTGGCAAGGAATAAGTTAGTCCTAAATATTTCAAAAACTAAAGGCATTGTATTTGGGACAAATCATTCACTTAAACCTCAACTAAATCTTGTAATGAATAATATGGAAATTGAGCAAGTTGAGGTGACTAAACTGCTTGGAGTAACCCTGGATTGTAATGTGTCATGGTCAAAACATGTTGATACAACATTAGCTAAAATGGGGAGAAGCCGCACCTGGACAGCTGTTCAGTCGTCTGGTCAGGTGCCACAAAGAGGGACTTATGAAAATTACAATTGGCTCAGAACAGGGCAGCACGGCTGGCCCTTGGATGTACACAGGGAGATAACAATAATGATATGAATGTCAATCTCTCATGACTCAAAGTGGAGGAGAGATTGACTTCATCACTACTTGTTTTTGTAAGAAATGTTGACAAGCTGAATGCACCGAGGTGTCTGTCTGTGTACTAGCACACAGCTTGGACAACCATGCATACCCCACAAGACATGTCACCAGAGGTCTCTTCACAATCCCCAAGTTCAGAACAGACTATAGGAGGCACACAGTACTACATAGAGCCATGACTACATGGAACTATATTCCACATCAGGAAACTGATGGAAGCAGTAGAATCAGATTTTTTTTAAACTGATAAAAATACACCTTATGGAAAAGCGGGAACTGTGAAGAGACACAATACAGGTACTGACACATGCATATGCACACAAACGCTAGCACTCTACACACACATACTGTACATTGAAATAAAGTTGCATGGTGGTATTATACATTTTGTATTGTAGATATGTAGTGGTGTAATGTTATATGATGTACTGTTTTATCCTTTGTCTTATGTGTAATGTAAGTGCCTTAATGTGTTTGGACCCCAGGAAGAGTAGCTGCTGCCTTGGCAGGAAGTAATGTGGATCCTTAATAAACCCCAGGAAGAGTAGCTGCTGCCTTGGCAGGAAGTAAATGGGATCCTTAATAAACCCCAGGAAGAGTTCATGGGGATCCCTAATAAATACAAATTCCTCTTTCTTCAAAACCACCACTGACCCACCCTCCCTCTCCCTTTATAGCCGTTCCTGACCCCCCGGAGGACCCAGAGCTGGTCAGTAAGAGTAAGCAGGCGGTGACCCTGTCTTGGTTCACACCCCTCAGCGATGGAGGCAGCCCTATTCTGGGCTACAGGGTGGAGATGAGGCTGGCGGACAGTGCCCTCTGGCTGCCGTGCCATGCAGAGCCTGTGTGTAACACAGAGTTCTCTGCGGATAACCTCATCCCAGGGAGCGGCTACAGGTTCAGGGTGGCAGCCATCAACAGAGCTGGGACTGGAGAACCTGTCCAGCTTCCTCAGAGCATTCAGCTGGGTGAGTTGGCTATATGATGTGCTCAAACCTGAGCCAAACATAGATATGTCTATGTGGCTCTGTCTCAAGCCCAGCATGTTGAACAACCTAATTATAACCTAGACCTTGATCATTTATGTGTTATTTACACCATTTAACTCCTAGGAGAGTCGAATACATTTCCCATTGGCATGAATTGTATCTGTAGTGTCCCATCTACTGGAAAAAATATAAATCAATCAATCAACAACCAATCAATCAACAACCAATCAATCATTTTGTTCCTTAGAGGCTCCAGTGACAGTGACCCAGCAGTTGGCCTGTCCAGACGTGCAGGAGGGTAAGATGGCCCGTGTGGAGTGCCAGCTCTCTGCTGAGGGCAGCTCGGTCACCTGGCTCAAAGACAACAAGGAGCTGGAGTTTGGGGTCAAGTACCAGGTCACCACAGAGGGCAAGACACAAGTGCTGCTGATCAAAGACTTTGAGTCTGCTGACCAGGGCGTGTACACCTGTGTGGCCTCAGACGAGGCAGAAAGCTCCATTAATCTCAACCTACCAACAGGTACACACTCCCAAACAAACCAGAATATTATACCATGTAACTTTTATTTTGCTTTTCCATTCGCTCACATTGATTTATTATGAAACTCTTGTAAGCCATTCTCCTCAAGCCAAACTGGAAGCTTGGTGGAGATGTGTTTGTTATCTGAGGGTAAGTTAAGGTAAGTTGATCAGCTAGTAATGGTGTGAGGTGAGCTCATTCCTCCAAAGTATACATGAACACACTACTCCTATCAGAAAATAATCTAGTGCCACGTGTATTTACCACGACATGATCAACATAGTTCTTATAGATGTAGTGTGTGTGTTGGAGCTGCTATACTATAGAGGTGTCAGTTTGCTGCATATAACATTCCATTGTGGCCTGGTTGTAGGTGGAGATGGGGTTAAATTGGAGGAGGGGGCCCAGCCCAGCCTGCCTCCTGAGGCTGCCTCAGAGGGTGACGTCCACGCGCTGTGGGAGGACCTGGCCAAGAAACGCCGTATGAGTCGAGAGCCCACCCTCGACTCCATTTCTGAGCTGCCTGATGAGGAGGACAAGGAGCCCAAGACACCCAAGGGGCCAGTCAAGGAGAAAAAAGCCCCGGAGAAGGTGGAGGTGAAAGCACCAGAGAAAGTGTTGGAGGTGAAAGCACCAGAGAAACAGAAGGTGTTGGAGCCAAACCTGTACACCAGCTCTGAGGACGAGTCCAGGCCTCCAACGCTGGTGTCCTACCTGAAGAAGAGCAGCAAGTCCTCCCTCTCTGTGTCCGACCAGACAGAGTCCATCTCCACTGAGAAGTTCTATGCACAGTTCAAGTTGAAAGAGCAGACCACAGTCCAACAGACCTCAGTCCAACAGACCTCATCTTCCGTACAGCAGATCACAGCACAGACCACAGACATCACGGAGATCGGTTATGAGGAGGACGAAGAAAAGGGGCTGCTGGATGCTGCTGTCAAGATCCAGGCTGCCTTCAAGGGCTACAAGGCCCGCAAGGACATGCGTCCAGTCTTCAAGGACGTCTTCAAGGACCAGACCAAGGAACCCAATGGCACCATCCACCTGGAGTGTGTGGCGGAGGGCAAGCCAGACAAGGTGCGCTGGCTGAAGGATGGCGAGCACCTGGCGGACGGCAAGCACCACCACATCGACATTTACAACGACGGCACCTGCTCTCTGGTCATCACCGCCGTCACCACCAAGGACACGGGCGTCTACACCTGTGAGGTCACCAACAAGTTTGGGGTGACCACCCACAGTGGCAAAGTGACGGTGGGCTCGGCCCGGGAGGCATCTGGAAGGAGGCCACTGACCATGGGCTACAGTGCCGACAGCGAGGCGGAGAGCTCGTCGGCAGAAAGCGAGATGGACGAGTCTCTGAGGCAGGCCAGCAAACGGCTGCGCCACCTCCTCCGCCCCCGCCTGCCGGCCACGTCGGAGGAGGAGTCGTTCGTCAGCTGTGATGATGAGGGTGAGCTGCAGGCGCCCAACCCTAAATCGTACCGCGAGGACGAGCGCTACATCTACATCCGCTTCGACACACGGTCTGAGGCCCAGGTGGCATCTCAGCGCTTCAAGGAGATGTTCACGGCCCATGGGGTCCCTGTGGAGACCACCATCCAGGAGGCTGGACCTCTCAAAGTGGAGCTGCGCATCATGAAGATGGGATACACCCAAGATGGTTCTGCAACACCCACACAGGAGAAGCAGCTGCCTGCGTTCATGACAGGAGCCCCCGGTATGAAAACCAGAGAGTACATTTCTCTGTACATCTTGTATAAGCTGCAATTATGTTTTATGTTGAGAGTATACCATAGAATTAAATAGTAATTTAATGTATCTCTATGGGTAGTAGTAGTAAGAATTTATTGTTGTGCCTAACTGATTGTCCCCGTCCCTGTCTCTCCCCCAGCGGCCCCAGTCTTCCTGACTGAACTCCAGAGCCAGGACGTGCCTGACGGTTACCCAGTCAGCTTCGACTGCGTGGTGATTGGGAAGCCTCCACCCAGTGTGCGTTGGTTCAAGGATGGTAAGCTGCTGGACGAGAACGACCACTACATGATCAACGAGGACCAGGAGGGCTGCCACCAGCTCATCATCACCACCGTGCTGCCCTCTGACATGGGCGTCTACCGCTGTATGGCCGAGAACACCAGCGGCATCGCTGCCACCAAGGCTGAGCTCAGGGTCGACAGTGAGTACAGAACATATAAGATTGATTGGTTGGTTATTTTGTTGGTTATGTTTTTGTTGGTTATTTGGGTTATTTTGTTTGTTATTTTGTTGGTTATGTTGTTTTTGTTGGTTATTTTGTTGTTTATTTCGTTGATTATTTGGTTGGTTGGTTGGTTGGTTGACTGTATGCAGAGTATATCCTCATCAATGTTATTTTGAGAGTAATTGTGTAATACATCTCTCTTTCCTCAGTGTCTTGCAGCTCAGACTACGATACTGCAGCTGATGCCACTGAGACCGGCTCCTACATCAGTGCTAAGGGCTACATGTCTAGGTGAGTGAAACAACCCAGAGTTTACAAGCCCTTTGACTTTGAATGCAACCTTCTTTACAATGGAATCCTGATTCCTAATAGTACCTAAAACGTTTCTCTGGTCGTGTTACTTCTTTACTGACAGCTTTACTCTCTGCCTATCCTCTCCCCTCAGGGAAACGGAAGCCTTTGAGTCTGTGGTAGAGGATGAGCAGATGCCACAAGTACTGGAAGAGCTCCATGACGTGCACGTCACCCCAGGCTCACCCATTGCTAAGATGCAGCTGAAAGTCAAAGGTTGGTCTGTGGGTTACTCTCCACCACCTCTTCATTAGTCACACCAAAACCCTGCTAGACTACGTTGTCTCTGCACACGTACTTCAGAGGTCGATAACTTAAATAGAGAGGAATTAACTAGAGACATGTGTACCTAGACCTGGTAGTGCCCCTAGAGCAGCTAATAAAGCAAAGTAAACACTATGGGTAGTAGTAGTAGAAACGTTTTAGGCACTACTGCCCCCAGTTCAGGTAAGTCGGAGGCAATTGATTATTTCTGCCCCCAGGGTCAATAACTAAGTGAGTTGCTTACTCTTTGTTGATATTTCCCAGGGTTCCCCAGTCCAAGGGTGTACTGGTTCAAGGACGGCCACCCGCTGCGTTCCTCAGACAGGATCCTGCTGCTGGAAAAGAGAGACATCCACAGCCTGGAAGTCCTGGAGGTGAAGAGGGAGGACACAGGAGAGTACTCTGCCTACATTAGCAACGCTGCTGGATCAGCATACTCCTCTGCTAGGCTGCTGGTTCTGGGTAGGTCTACTCATGACTGAAAGGTTTATATTGAGAGGGATTCCTGTCTTTTACTTAGGATAATGGATTTAGTCTACACTGCGATATGTGTGTTATTGAATACACAACATAACATTCTTGTATTTACTGAAGAATTTATGGTTACCCTCTCAACAGGTCTAGGAGAGCTCACGCCTGTAGAGAAGCACGGTAATTAATTATGATTTTATAATATTCATTGATTAATTAATGTATTCATTCATTCATTACTGCTTGCGCTGTTGCCTATAGCATGTCACACTGTTCTGAATTGTGAGCTATGTGATGATGACGCTTTTCTACACCCATGTTTTACTTCCTAGATCCCAAGGTGCCTCTGGTGCCACCCCGCTTCCTGGAGAGGTTCAGCAACAGGAAGGTGAAACAGGGAGCCAGTGTCACCATGTCTGTCAGAGTGGAAGGTATCTATCAACAACTCTGTACACAACACTGTACACTGAATATATAATGATGGTATATTTAAGCAGTAAGGCCCGTGGGGGTGTGGTACAGTATATGGCCAATATACCACGGCTAAGGGTTGTTCTTAAGCACAACACAACGCGGAGTGCCTGGATACAATATACCCTTAGCGGTGATATATTGGCCATATACCACAAACCCCAGAGGTGCCTTATTGCTATTATAAACTGGTTACCAACTTAATTAGAGCAGTAAAAATAATTGTTTTGTCATACCTGTGGTATATGGTCTGATATACCACAGCTGTCAGCCAATCAGCATTCAGAGCTCGAACCACCCGGTTTCTAAAACATATTATAAACTTGGTAATTTGTGTCGTGCCTAAGAACAGCCCTTAGCCGTGTTATATTGGCCATATACCACACCCCCTTGGCCTTATTGCTTAATTATAATATGTTTGGACGTTTTTGTTTTGTAGTGTGACGCTAAGCTAGAGAAACAACAGCTTCAACCTCAGATTGTTTTGGCATGTAATAATTGGTTTCTATAGCCACAGTAACAGTGTATCTCTCAACCTTGGCTGAGAGTTGACCAAGTCAGAGGAGCCAGACCCAGAATCAGTAATGCGTCCTATGCGTCCTATGAGAGATACGCTTCCTTACTCCTGAGTGGCGCAGTGGTCTAAGGCACTGCATCGCAGTGCTAACTGTGCTACTAGAGATCCTGGTTCAAATCCAGGCTCTGTCGCAGCCGGCCGCGACCGGGAGACTCATGGGCGGCGCACAATTGGCCCAGCGTTGTCCAGGGTAGGGGAGGGAATGGCCGGCAGGGATGTAGCTCAGTTGATAGAGCATGGCGTTTGCAACGCCAGGGTTGTGGGTTCGATTCCCACAGGGGGCCAGTATAAAAAAAATATGTAATCACTAACTGTAAGTCGCTCTGGATAAGAGCGTCTGCTAAATGACGTAAATGTAAATGTAAAATAAAGGATATGATCATTCATCATACAGACATGCATTCGAGTTCACAGACTACTGTTTGAAAATATTATTCCTCATACACCATGTGAATTCCCAAGTCCCACTATCTATACGTCTGCTCTCCAAGGTTCTCCCACCCCCATGGTGACGTGGCTGAAAGAGGAGTCTGCTGAGGACGTGTTGTGGATCAAGCCAGACACTAAGGGCTATAAGGTGGCCAGCTCTGGGCGCCAACACAGTCTCATCCTCATGGATGTTGGCTCTAAGCACGCAGGCACATACACCTGCATCGCCACCAACAGGGCCGGACAGTCCATCTGCACTGCCCAATTTGAGGTGGAGGATGGTGAGAAACTGAACGATATACTGTACTTGGTTTGTTTGTTTGGATCCCCATTAGCTGTTACAATAGCAACAGCTATTATTTATTTGGGTCCACAATACATATTACGGAAACAGCAAAACATACTGATACTTGCTTTTATAATCATACATAATATAGATGAATGTAGTAAATGCGTGGCAGACAGAAAGTTCTAATTTGAAACATTCCTTATTTATTATCTGCTTTCTGTCATAGCACCACGACCAAAGGAAGAGAAAACAATCCCTCTGGGGATTACTATCAGCCCTCCAGAAGAAGATGTTGGCAGAGGAAAAATGCAGTATCTAGGTGAAGTTGGAACAGAAGAGTTCCTTATGAAGCTCACCTCCCAGATCACGGAGATGGTATCTGCCAAGTTCAGCCAAGGTGAGTGAAAATGTGTCATGGGCTGTTCCATCAAAGCTCCAAAATAGGGGACAGTTAGAACATTTTCTTATTTGATTTAAAGAAATGTTCTTCCACTCTTTGTGTGGATTTAAGATAAAGTAAAATGCACTTTGTGATTGCATTAGAATTTATTTAGATTTTACATGTTACCTATAATTTTCCTATAGTTTCTTATAGAATAGGTTAAAGTAATGTAATATTAATATCTGGGAAATGGGGATATAATGGTGCAATACAACCTGATGTATTGTACAGTTTGTGTGTGCTTTTATTGCAGGCAAAACTTTTACCTCTGTATATCTCTGGTAATACAGAGAAGGTTATTATATTGTTTTAATAGCACATTATATATATATACAGTGAGGGAAAAAAGTATTTGATCCCCTGCTGATTTTGTAAGTTTTCCCACTGACAAAGAAATGATCAGTCAATTTGAACAGTGAGAGACAGAATAACAACAAAAAAATCCAGAAAAACGCATGTCAAAAATGTTATGAATTGATTTGCATTTTAATGAGGGAAATAAGTATTTGACCCCCTCTCAATCAGAAAGATGTCTGGCTCCCAGGTGTCTTTTATTCAGGTAATGAGCTGAGATTAGGAGCACACTCTTAAAGGGAGTGCTCCTAATCTCAGTTTGTTACCTGTATAAAAGACCTGTCCACAGAAGCAATCAATCAATCAGATTCCAAACTCCCCACCATGGCCAAGATCAAAGAGCTCTCCAAGGATGCCAGGGACAAGATTGTAGACCTACACAAGGCTGGATGGGCTACAAGACCATCGCCAAGCAGCTTGGTGAGAAGGTGACAACAGTTGGTGTGATTATTCGCAAATGGAAGAAACACAAAATAACTGTCAATCTCCCTCGGCCTGGGGCTCCATGCAAGATCTCACCTCGTGGTGTTGCAATGATCATGAGAACGGTGAGGAATCAGCCCAAAACTACACGGGAGGATCTTGTCAATGATCTCAAGGCAGCTGGGACCATAGTCACCAAGAAAACAATTGGTAACACACTACGCCGTGAAGGACTGAAATCCTGCAGCGCCCGCAAGGTCCCCCTGCTCAAGAAAGCAAATATACAGGGCCGTCTGAAGTTTGCCAATGAACATCTGAATGATTCAGAGGATAACTGGGTGAAAGTGTTGTGTTCAGATGAGACCAAAATGGAGCTCTTTGGCATCAACTCAACTCGCCGTTTTTGAAGGAGGAGGAATGCTGCCTATGACCCCAAGAACACCATCAAACATGGAGGTGGAAACATAATGCTTTGGGGGTGTTTTTCTGCTAAGGGGACAGGACAACTTCACTGCATCAAAGGGACGATGGACGGGGCCATGTACCGTCAAATCCTGGGTGAGAACCTCCTTCCCTCAGCCAGGGCATTGAAAATGGGTCGTGGATGGGTATTCCAGCATGACAATGACCCAAAACACACAGCCAAGGCAACAAAGGAGTGGCTCAAGAAGAAGCACATTAAGGTCCTGGAGTGGCCTAGCCAGTCTCCAGACCTTAATCCCATTGAAAATCTGTGGAGGGAGCTGAAGGTTCGAGTTGCCTAACGTCAGCCTTGAAACCTTAAGATCTGCAAAGAGGAGTGGAACAAAATCCCTCCTGAGATGTGTGCAAACCTGGTGGCCAACTACAAGAAACGTCTGACCTCTGTGAATGCCAACAAGGGTTTTGCCACCAAGTACTAAGTCATGTTTTGCAGAGGGGTCAAATACTTATTTCCCTCATTAAAATGCAAATCAATTTATAACATTTTTGACATGAGTTTTTCTGGATTTTGTTGTTGTTATTCTGTCTCTCACTGTTCAAATAAACCTGCCATTAAAATTATAGGCTGATCATGTCTTTGTCAGTGGGCAAAGATCAAAAAATCAGCAGGGGATCAAATACTTTTTTCCCTCACTGTATATATACAGTGCTATGAAAAAGTATTTGCCCCTTTTTTTCTACTTTTGCATATTTGTGATACTGAATGTTATCAGATCTTCAACCAAAACCTAATATTAGATAAAGGGAACATAAGTGGACAAATAACAAAACAATTACATATTTATTTCATAAACAAAGTTATGCAACACCCAATTCCCCTGTGTGAAAAAGTAATTGCCCCCTTTAGCTGCAATGACTCCAACCAAACTTGGGGCTCCCGAGTGGCGCAGTGGTCTAAGGCACTGCATCTCAGTGCTTGAGGCTTCACTACAGACCCCCTGGTTCGATTCCAGGCTGTATCACAACCGGCCGTGATTGGGAGTCCCATAGGGCGGTGTAGGCCGTCATTGTACATAAGAATTTGTTCTTAACTGACTTGCCTAGTTAAATAAAATAAAAATAAAAAATGCTTCCTGTAGTTGTTGATCAGTCTCTCACGTCGCTGTGGAGGAATTTTGGCCCACTCTTCCATGCAGAACTGCTTTAAATCAGTGACGTGTGGGTTTTCAAGCATGAACTGCTCGTTTCAAGTCCTGCCACAACATCTCAATTGGGATTAGGTCTGGACTTTGGCTAGGCCATTCCAAAACTTCCAATTTGTTGCTTTTTAGCAATTTTCATGTAGACTTGATTGTGTGTTTTGGATCATTGTCTTGCTGCATGACCCAGCTGCGCTTCAGCTGCATTCCACAGTAAGAACATCATACCAAAGGTCAAGCATGGTGGTGGTGTGATGGTTTGGGGATGCTTTTCTGCCTCAGGACCTGGACGACTTGCCTTAATAGAAGGAACCATGAATTCTGCTCTGTATCAGAGAATTCTACAGGAGAATGTCAGACCATCCGTCTATGAGCTGAAGCTGAAGCGCAGCTGGGACATGCAGCAAGACAATGATCAAAAACACACAATCAAGTCTACATGAAAATTGCTAAAACTCGGGAGCCCCAAGTTTGGTTGGAGTCATTGCAGCTAAAGGTGGCACAACCAGTTATTGAGTGTAAGGGGGCAATTACTTTTTCACACAGGGGAATTGGGTGTTGCATAACTTTGTTTATGAAATAAATGAAATAAATTGTTGTGTTATTTGTTCACTTATGTTCCCTTCATCTAATACTAGGTTTTGGTTGAAGATCTGATAACATTCAGTATCACAAATATGCAAAAGTAGAGAAAATTAGAAAGGGGGCAATTACTTTTTCATAGCACTGTATATACAGTGGGGGAAAAAAGTATTTAGTCAGCCACCAATTGTGCAAGTTCTCCCACTTAAAAAGATGAGAGAGGCCTGTAATTTTCATCATAGGTACACGTCAACTATTACAGACAAATGGAGGAAAAAAAATATCCAGAAAATCACATTGTAGGATCTTTTATGAATTTATTTGCAAATTATGGTGGAAAATAAGTATTTGGTCCCTACAAACAAGCAAGATTTCTGGCTCTCACAGACCTGTAACTTCTTCTTTAAGAGGCTCCTCTGTCCTCCACTCGTTACCTGTATTAATGGCACCTGTTTGAACTTGTTATCAGTATAAAAGACACCTGTCCACAACCTCAAACAGTCACACTCCAAACTCCACTATGGCCAAGACCAAAGAGCTGTCAAAGGACACCAGAAACAAAATTGTAGACCTGCACCAGGCTGGGAAGACTGAATCTGCAATAGGTAAGCAGCTTGGTTTGAAGAAATCAACTGTGGGAGCAATTATTAGGAAATGGAAGACATACAAGACCACTGATAATCTCCCTCGATCTGGGGCTCCACGCAAGATCTCACCCCGTGGGGTCAAAATGATCACAAGAACGGTGAGCAAAAATCCCAGAACCACACGGGGGGACCTAGTGAATGACCTGCAGAGAGCTGGGACCAAAGTAACAAAGCCTACCATCAGTAACACACTACGCCGCCAGGGACTCAAATCCTGCAGTGCAAGACATGTCCCCCTGCTTAAGCCAGTACATGTCCAGGCCCGTCTGAAGATTGCTAGAGTGCATTTGGATGATCCAGAAGAGGATTGGGAGAATGTCATATGGTCAGATGAAACCAAAATATAACTTTTTGGTAAAAACTCAACTCATCGTGTTTGGAGGACAAAGAATGCTGAGTTGCATCCAAAGAACACCATACCTACTGTGAAGCATGGGGGTGGAAACATCATGCTTTGGGGCTGTTTTTCTGCAAAGGGATCAGGACGACTGATCCGTGTAAAGGAAAGAATGAATGGGGCCATGTATCGTGAGATTTTGAGTGAAAACCTCCTTCCATCAGCAAGGGCATTGAAGATGAAACGTGGCTGGGTCTTTCAGCATGACAATGATCCCAAACACACCGCCCTGGCAACGAAGGAGTGGCTTCGTAAGAAGCATTTCAAGGTCCTGGAGTGGCCTAGCCAGTCTCCAGATCTCAACCCCATAGAAAATCTTTGGAGGGAGTTGAAAGTCTGTGTTGCCCAGCGACAGCCCCAAAACATCACTGCTCTAGAGGAGATCTGCATGGAGGAATGGGCTAAAATGGGCTAAAATACCAGCAACAGTGTGTGAAAACCTTGTGAAGACTTACAGAAAACGTTTGACCTGTGTCATTGCCAACAAAGGGTATATAACAAAGTATTGAGAAACTTTTGTTATTGACCAAATACTTATTTTCCACCATAATTTGCAAAGAAATTCATTACAAATCCTACAATGTGATTTTCTGGATTTTTCTTCTCCTCATTTTGTCTGTCATAGTTGATGTGTACCTATGATGAAAATTACAGGCCTCTCTCATCTTTTTAAGTGGGAGAACTTGCACAATTGGTGGCTGACTAAATACTTTTTTTCCCCACTGTATATACACTACCGTTCCAAAGTTTGGGGTCACTTAGAAATGTCCTTGTTTTCGAAAGTATCTGGAGCATCAGAAATGGTGGGTTCGATTACAGGCTCAAAATGGCCAGAAACAAATAACTTTCTTCTGAAACTCGTCAGTCTATTCTTGTTCTGAGAAATGAAGGCTATTCCATGCGAGAAATTGCCAAGAAACTGAAGATCTCGTAATCTTTTATTTTTATTGGCCAGTCTGAGACATTTATTTTCTTCTTTGCAACTCTGCCTAGAAGGTCAGCATCCCGGAGTCGCCCCTTCACTGTTGACGTTGAGACTGGTGTTTTGCGGGTATTATTTAATGAAGCTGCCAGTTGAGGACCTGTGAGGCGCCTGTTTCTCAAACTAGACACTCTAATGTATTTGTCCTCTTGCTCAGTTGTGCACCGGGGCCTCCCACTCCTCTTTCTATTCTGGTTAGAGCCAGTTTGCGCTGTTCTGTGAAGGGAGTAGTACACAGCGTTGTACAAGATCTTCAGTTTCTTGGCAATTTGGAATAGCCTTCATTTCTCAGAACAAGAATAGACTGACGAGTTTCAGAAGAAGGTTCTTTGTTTCTGGCCATTTTGAGCCTGTAATCGAACCCACAATTGCTGATGCTCCACATACTCAACTAGTCTCAAGAAGGCCAGTTTTATTGCTTCTTTAATCAGCACAACAGTTTTCAGCTGTGCTCACATAATTGCAAAAGGTTTTTCTAATGATCAATTAGCCTTTTAAAATGATAAACCTGGATTAGCAAACACAACGTGCCATTGGAACACAGGACTGATGGTTGCTGATAATGGGCCTCTGTACGCCTATGTAGATATTCCATTAAAAATCAGCCATTTCCAGCTACAATAGCCATTTACAACATTAACAATGTCTACACTGTATTTCTGATCAATTTGATGTTATTTTAATGGACAAAAAAATTGCTTTTCTTTCGAAAACAAGGACATTTCTAAGTGACCCCAAACTTTTGAACGGGAGTGTAAGTCTCTAATATTGCCATTGATAAAGTCTAAATTCAAATTGTATATCTACATTACCTTTGTAATGCTGTCATAAACACTATAAGCAATCTGTCATTACACTTCATCACAGTTTATGTAATGTTATGACAAGTTACTCTCATCCCACATGGAGTCCAACAGGCAAAGGGCCAGCTAACACACCAGCTACACCACTGCAAAACAGCTCAAAGAAATGAACAGCTCAAAGAAAATGTCATGCACATTGCCTCTTGCTGCTCGCCATTTTCTTTGTGTTCATATAATCAAGTATGCTTTGTTCTCTTTCTTCGCACTCACTAATACTTGTTCTGCTTGTGTTTTGAGCAATGTGTGGATTCCTACACCTTGTCCTCCCTTATGACCGACAGACATGGATTGTCATTGCTTCATTTCATCATCCTTCAGCCCTCCATCCATCCATTAATTCACTCACATGCTCTCATCCAATCGTTAATTTGTTATTCAGACAGCGCACAGAACCATCAAGTGCTCCAGTGGATGAAATCATGGCCCAAAGCCTCCAGTATGTATCCACAGTACATAAAGATCTCAGCTACTCTCACTGAAAACCATACATTCTTTACACAAGTTAGTGAGTGTCCTCTTATGTTCTATGTCCTCCTCTCTGCATCTGTCTCTACCTGTCTGACTTGGATTGGATTTATTGAATTTAAAAGAGGAGAACTACTTGGCATGAAACAGGGGTTAGTGACATCCCTCTGTTCGTGTTATATGACAGTGAGAATATCTTGGCTATCACCAGCGGTGATGACTTGTAGAGTTGACATTAACATACAGTATTTCACAGTTCAAGACTCATTAACATTTTTTGAAACAAAATGGTCAGAATTCCATTGTATAGTGGTGGACAAAACTATCATCAAAACAGTTCCATTATTCTGCTGCCATATCAGTATAACAAAGAATATATATACGTGGTCAAACATCTCTCCCTTAATGTTTTTGTGCTCCATGATATTTATTTGATGCATTAGTAGAAGAAGTTGTGTCTTGGCAAAGCAGTGATTAACTGAGCACATGATTCAAATGGCTTTGAAGTGATACTCAGCACAGCATATAGCTGGAATACATGCCTACACTCAGACATGTATGGACACAACTTAAGACCCCACGTCTTATTTGTACAGTATCTTTCTTATGCATGCATTTAGTGTACTAACTAGTTTGTAATAGTGAAAACTATTTAATCAAATAACTTGTGCTGTAGCAGCAAAACTGTTGATGGCACTAATGTGTAGCTTAGCTAACCTTTTGAGTAATCTTGATAATTGATTGTGCTGACTTTAAAAGAAACAGTTATGCCAGTGATAATAAAAGAGAAAATATCCACCTTATTTTACGGGTCAAGAAGTGAAAGCTACACATTCCAGGTGGTCTGTGGATGTTTCAGTGCCCAATTCCGCCTTTCTGTGTGTACAGTACTAGGCCTATGTACAGGTAACTGCCAAAATAAAGGCAACACGTGCGTAAATGAGGGATACTATTGACGCTTAATGTAGGTGTTTCCTTTATTTTGGCAGTTACCTGTATATACTGTGATATGTGGAGGTGTGTGTGTTGTATGCTCTCCTGGCTGTCTCCCTCTGAACCCCCCCCCCCCCCCCCCTTGCTGCCCCAGCCTCACTACGTGTCCCGGGAGGCGATAGTGACGATGAGACCAAGACACCCTCCGCCTCACCCCACCACGGTCGCTCTCGCCACGGCTCCATTCTCGCTGACTCCTCCTCTGAGTCTGACGACCCTGATGCCAGGGGAGAGGTATGGAACCATAGAAAATGATCTGTCATTCCGGTTCTTTGTTTGGAACACCTCAGTATCACATCACTCATACTGGGTCCTCTCTAATGACTCTGAAGTTTTTTCTCTTTCTTATATTTTTGACTGGATTTGCAGACTACTTACTTGACTTATTCCTTTTAGCTCCTAGTGCAGCAAAGGGCCTCAACTGGCCTGCATCTCCAGCGAACCCAGTTCTGGACAAATCTCTTATAAATACAATTATGTTTTTTCATCCAAGTCACTCTACCAATGTAAGCGCTTATATGTTAGATAAGACTTTGTGTCTGATGTGCGACTCCTTCTACAGATGTTTGACATCTATGTGGCTACGGCTGACTACAACCCCACCATCGCCAACAAAGATACCATTTCCCTGAAGGAGGGCCAGTATGTTGAGGTTCTGGACTCGGCACATCCACTCAAATGGCTGGTCCGGACCAAACCCACCAAAACCACTCCATCCCGCCAAGGCTGGGTCTCACCTGCCTACCTGGATAAGAAACTTAAGGTGTGTTTCAAGATCCAAGTAATTGCTTTAGCACCAATATTGTACATCTACCTCTCTACTCTCTTGACCCTATTTTTGTTAAATGTTATTGTGTTCTTAATATTATTTTAAACTATTGTGTTCTAGCTGTCTGCTGATGCTGGTGACATCCCAGAGTCAGGTGGAGAAGAGGTATCAGAAGGAGAGTACAGGAAGAGACTACTGTGAGTCTGGAACTTCTCACACTCTCTTCTATTAGGGCCAAAACTTCACCTGAGATCTGACTGCCATGTAACTCAGACTTTCACACAAATCATCTTGATTCGAGAATGAATAAAAAAAGTTTAAAAAAAAAGTAGTTAGGATTCGGCTCTGCATGCACAAGCGAGAAACACCACAACACTCAACGACACCCCATAATAACCACAATGTTCTGTCATCCTCAGCCAACTGATTCAAGACATGATCAACAGCGAGGCAGAGTTTGTCAAAGAGATGGACTTCTTCACCTCCCACCACGTCAAGCAAGTGGAGAGTCCTGATGCCCCATCTGACGTCACCAGCCAGAAGGAGGCCATATTCAGGAACATCAACGAGATCAAGGCCTTCCATAGCGAGTAAGTACAGCTGGCTGGTTTTTTGGCCCGTCTTTAAACAAACTTCAACTTTTAAGGATTAATGAAGCTTTCATAAACCCTTTATAAGGCCTGTATATATGCTTCAGAAATCACCTAACTGGTTCTATTGCATTGATGTTTTGTCATTATATAATACCATACCAATACAAAACATTAGGAACACCTGCTCTTTCCATGACATAGACTGACCAGGTGAATCCAGCTGAAATCTATGATCCCTTATTGATGTCACTTGTTAAATCCACTTAAATCAGTGTAGATGAAGGGGAGGAGACAGGTTAAAGAATGATTTTAAGCGTTGAGACAATTGAGACATGGATTGTGTATGTGTGCCAATCAGAGGGTGACTGGGCAAGAAAAAATATTTGAGTGCCTTTGAACGGGGTATGGTAGTAGGTGCCAGGCGCACTGGTTTGAGTGTGTCAAGAACTGCAACGCTGCTGGGTTTTTCACGCTCAACAGTTTCCTGTGTGTATCAAGAATGATCCACCACCCAAAGGACATCCAACCAACTTGACACAACTGTGGGAAGCATTGGAGTCAACATGGGCCAGCATAGAGTAAATTACACAAGTGCATCTTGTGCTGGGGACAATAAAAGGCCACTCTAAAATGTGCAGTTTTGTCAATCAACACAATGCCACAGATGTTTCAAGTTTTGAGGGACAGTGCAATTGGCATTCTGACTGCAGGAATGTCCACCAGAGCTGTTGCCAGAGAATTGAATGTTAATTTCTCTACCATAAGCCGCCTCCAACGTCATTTCAGAGTATTTGGCAGTACGTCCAACCGGCCTCACAACTGCAAACCACGTGTATAGCGTTGTGTGGGTGAGCGGTTTGCTGATGTCAACGCTGTGAACAGAGTGCCCCATGGTGATGGTGGGTTTATGGAATGGGCAGGCATAAGTTATGGACAACAAACACAATTGCATTTTATTGATGGCAATTTGAATGCACATCGATACCGTGATGAGATCCTGAGGCCCATTGTCGTGCCATTCATCCACCGCCATCACCTCATGTTTCAGCATAATAATACATGGCCCCATGTCACAAGGATTTGTACAGATTTCCTGGAAGCTGAAAATGTCAAAGTTCTTCCATGGCCTGCATACTCACCAGACGTCACCTATTGAGCATGTTTGGGATGATCTGGATCGACGTGTACGATGGCATGTTCCAGTTCCCGCCAATATCCAGCAACTTCACAGAGCCATTGAAGAGGAGTGGGACAACATTCCACAGGCCACAATCAACAGCCTGATCAACTTTATGCGAAGGAGATGTGTTGCGCTGCATGAAAAAAATGGTGGTCACACCTTATGTGAACTATAATGCAGTAAAATCTTTGAAATTGTTGCATGTTGCGTTTATATTCTTGTTCCATATACTTGTTTACTGTTCTATTTATCTTGGTAACCGGTTTGTAAAAGCAATAAGGCACCTCTGGGGCTTGCGTCATGCCTAAAGGTTGCGTAAGAACAACCCTTAGCCGTGATATATTGGCCAAAATATCACACCACCTCAGGGTTTATTGCTTAAATATACTAGTAATAATTAAATGTCTCACAAAGCTGCTGAATGAATTGACCCCATACTGTGTGTTGTTCAGGTCCATGCTCCCTAAGTTGAGCCACTGCGACACTGATGACGACGTGGCCATGCGCTTCCTGAGGAGTGGTGAGGGCTTTGAGAAATACCTCCAGTACCTCGTAGGCCAGCAAAAGGCAGAGGCCGCTATCAGTGACAAGACCGTACACCGCTTCTTCAAGGTAAGTAAACCCATCACAAATACTGTTAGCACAAATGGTCATTAATGTGTAAGTGTTGTCATCTTTCTGATTATGAAGGCTGGCTGATGTAAGGCTAGTAACGGCCACATTTCTAAACCCTGTTGTCTTTGTCACAGGAATACACAGACAAAGAGCAGGCCAGTGCCGACCCTGCTGAAGGTCCTGTACTGAGCATCAACGCCTACCTACAGAAACCTCTGGACAGAATCCAGAAGTACAAGGCCTTGCTCAAGGTGAGAGTTCACCATTTAATGCTGTAAAGAGGGTATTCTTTGTTCGTTTTCACACACTAGGAATTAATGCACCAGAGCCTGGATTGTCATATGTTTTTATGTTATACAATCTTGTTGGAATATTACTGTTATTATTATCTTAAATCGTTGTGCCCATTTCTGTGACTGTAGGAGCTGATCAGGAACAAGGCCAGGAACGGTCAGAACTGCTGCCTGCTGGAGGAGGCCTATGCCATGGTGTCATCACTGCCTCAGCGTTCAGAGAACACACACCACGTCTCCATGATAGAGAACTACCCTGCCACTCTGGATGTATTGGGGGAGCCCATCAGACAGGTGAATAACCAAAATCCATTTGCTTCCGTTTGGTGCCTAGTGAATACGACCATATTCTTGAGGATGTTCAACTAATTTTGTTTGAGTCCGCAGCCTATGTGACGGTGTTGTGTTTTGTGACAGGGACCCTTCATGGTGTGGGAGGGTGCACCTGGGGTAAGGTCCTCCTCCAGAGGTCACCATCGACACGCGTTCCTCTTCAAAAACTATGTAATCATCTGCAAATCCAAGAGAGACACCAACACAGACACCCAGGGCTACGTCTTTAAGAACATGATGAAGGTAAGACTCTCTTCATTGCTCTTTCTAAAAACTCCAGATGTAACTCAGCATGTCTATCCACTGAAACAAGTCACTAGAGAATTAGTCAACTCTAAATACCAGACAATTCCAATCAGTTATTCAGGGTTGGCATAGTAATAGATTATTGCTGCTGGAGAGAATATATTGTCATTGTCACACTTCCTATGACATGAAAAGAAAGAATTTCCTAACAGATAAATAAATCAAGTCCATCATTAGTCTTGAGGATGACTACTGTTTCTCTTTCTCCCTAGCTGAACAACATAGATGTGAATGAGACAGTGGAGGGTGACGACCGGGCCTTTGAGATCTGGCACGAGCGTGAGGACTCTGTCAGGAAGTACACGCTGCAGGCTCGCACTGTCATCATCAAGAACTCCTGGCTGCGAGACCTCAGGGACCTGCAGCAGCGCTACACCATGCCTGCCTGGAGTGAGTCTGACACACACATTCACTCAGATCCACCCGACACACACAGCACATCAAATCAAATCAAATCAATCAAATCAAATGCAAATAGTCCGGGTAGCCATAATTAGCTGTTCAGGAGTCTTATGGCTTGGGGGTAGAAGCTGTTAAGAAGTAATTTGGACCTAGACTTGGCGCTCCTGTACCGCTTGCCGTGCTGTAGCAGAGAGAACAGTCTATGACTAGGGTGGCTGGAGTCTTTGATAATTTTTAGGGCCTTCCTCTGACACCGCCTGGTATAGAGGTCCTGGATGGCAGGAAGCTTGGCCCCAGTGATGTACTGGGCCGTACGCACTACCCTCTGTAGTGCCTTGCGGTCGGAGGCCGAGCAGTTGCCATACCAGGCGGTGATGCAACCAGTCAGGTGCTCTCGATGGTGCAGCTGTATAACTTTTTGGGGATCTGAGGACCCATGCCAAATCTCTTCAGTCTCCTGAGGGGGAATAGGCTTTGTCATGCCCTCTTCATGACAGTCTTGGTGTGTTTGGACCATGATAGTTTATTGGTGATGTGGACACCAAGGAACTTGAAGCTCTCAACCTGTTCCACTACAGCCCCGTTGATGAGAATTGGGGCGTGCTCAGTCCTCTTTTTTTCCTGTAGTCCACAATCATCTCCTTTGTCTTGAGCACGTTGAGGGAGAGGTTGTTATCATGGCACCACATGGCCAGGTCTCTGACCTCCTCCCTATAGGCTGTCTCATCATTGTCAGTGATCATGCATACCACTGTTGTGTCGTCGGCAAACTTAATGATGGTGTTGGAGTCGTGCCTGGCCATGCAGTCATGGGTGAACAGGGAGTACAGGAGGGGACTGAGCACGCACCCCTGAGGGGCCCCCGTGTTGAGGATCAGCTTGGCAGATGTGTTGTTACCTACCCTTACCACCTGGGGGCGGCCTGTCAGGAAGTCCAGGATCCAGTTGCAGAGGGAGGTGTTTAGTCCTAGGGTCCTTAGCTTAGTGATGAGCTTTGAGGGCACTATGGTGTTGAACGCTGAGCTGTAGTCAATGAATAGCATTCTCACATAAGTGTTCCTCTTGTCCAGGTGGGAAAGGGCAGTGTGGAGTGCAATAGAGATTGCATCATGTGTGGATCTGTTGGGGCGGTATGCAAATTGGAGTGGGTCTAGGGTTTCTGGGATAATGGTGTTGATGTTAGCCATGACCAGCCTTTCAAAGCACTTCATGGCTACAGACGTGAGTGCTACGGGTCGGTAGTCATTTAGGCAGGTTATCTTAGTGTCCTTGGGCACGGGGACTATGGTGGTCTGCTTGAAACATGTTGGTATTACAGACTCACTCAGGGACATGTTGAAAATGTCAGTGAAGACACTTGCCAGTTGGCCAGCGCATGCTCGGAGTACACGTCCTGGTAATCCGTCTGGCCCTGCGGCCTGGTGAATGTTGACCTGTTTAAAGGTCTTTCTCACGTCGGCTACAGAGAGCTTGATCACATAGTCATCTGGAACAGCTGATGCTCTCATGCATGCTTCAGTGTTGCTTGCCTTGAAGCGAGCATAGAAGTGATTTAGCTCGTCTGGTAGGCTTGTGTCACTGGGCAGCTCGCGGCTGTGCTTCCCTTTGTAATCTGTAATAGTTTTCAAGCCCTGCCACATCCGACGAGCGTCAGAGCCAGTGTAGTACGATTCAATCTTAGTCCTGTATTGACTCTTTGCCTGTTTGATGGCTCGTCGGAGGGCATAGCGGGATTTCTTATAAGCGTCCGGTTAGAGTCCCTCTCCTTGAAGGCGGCAGCTCTACCCTTTAACTCAGTGCGGATGTTGCCTGTAATCCATGGCTTCTGGTTGGGGTACGTACGGTCACTGTGGGGACGACGTCATCGATGCACTTATTGATGAAGCCAGTGACTGATGTGGTGTACTCCTCAATGCTATCGGAAGAATCCCGGAACATGCGCACACACACACACACACGCACGCACACACATTCACTCAGATCTACCTGACAAACACAGTAGACAGAGGCATAGTTTGACATAGCATATTGTGATTTAACCTTTACTATCAAACAAGTACTTTTTACATACTATGAAATAGCATACTATAATTTAATCGATAATTGCATAAAATGTGTCATCTCTCCACTCAGGATTGATTGATGTGTAAATCCATCCCTATATCTGTCCAGGTATGCCTGACTTTGATGAGCTTCTGGCTGACTGCACAGCGGAGCTGGGACAGACGGTGAAACTGGCCTGCAAGGTTACTGGAGTGCCCAAACCTGTGGTCACTTGGTACAAGGGTAAGAGACGCACCAGCAAGACCACTGTGCGAAACCACGCAATAGCTGTGCATACAGTGCATGTTTGTTTTTCTCTACATAGCCCATACTCTGTTAATGTTTTTGAGTTAGAAACATCTCCTATGTAACTACATGTGTTAACACTGTTTCCTCCTCTGATGACAGACGGGCGTGCAGTGGAGGCCGACCCTCACCACATCATCATCGAGGACCCTGACGGTTCCTGCACCCTGATCCTGGACAACATGACGGCTGATGACTCTGGACAGTACATGTGCTTCGCCACTAGCACAGCAGGCAACGCCAGCACTCTGGGAAAGATCACTGTCCAAGGTCAGTCTCTATTACAGAGGGGAAATGACACCAACATTACTCATGAGAATCATTGATATACACAGAGTGTATAAAACATTAGGAACATCTGCTCTTTCCATGACATAGACTGACCAGGTGAATCCAGGTGATAGCTATGATCCCTTATTGATGTCACTTGTTAAATCCACTTCAATCAAATCAGTGTAGATGAAGGGGAGGAGACAGGTTAAAGAAGGATTTTTAAGCCTTGAGACAATTGAGACATGGATTGTGTATGTGTGCCATTCAGAGGGTGAATGGGCAAGACATATTTAGGTGCCTTTGAACGGGGTATGGTAGTAGGTGCCAGGCGCACTGGTTTGAGTGTGTCAAGAACTGCAACGCTGCTGGGTTTTTCATGCTCAGCAGTTTTCCGTATGAAGAATGGTCCACCACCCAAAGGACATCCAGCCAACTTGACATGACTGTGGGAAGCATTGGAGTCAACATGGGCCAGCATCCCTGTGAAACGCTTTTGACACCTTGTAGAGTCCATGCCACGATGAATTGAGGCTGCTCTGAGGGCAAAAGAGGGTGCAACTCAATTTGAAGAAGGTGTTCCTAATGTTTTGTACACTCAGTGTACATGTCAACAGCAAAAGTGATGGATTCTTTGCTTTGGGGAAAAAATCTAAGATTCCAAGAATCTAAATTGTCTGGGAGGAATGTTCATCTTATAACAAAATAACCCTGTTTTCAAGAGTAACAATTGTGTGTGTGTGTGTGTGCTGTAGTGCCTCCTCGTTTCGTGAACAAGATGAGGAATGCTGTCCTTATCGTTGGTGAGGATGCTCAGTTCTCCTGCACCATTCAGAGCGCCCCCAGACCCAAGATCAGGTACACTACACCACACCCTTCTACTAGGCTCTTTAAACTAACAACCGTTTAGTGACAGTGGACTGTTCCGTTTGTTTCTTCCTACTGTGGTCATTATGTTGCCCATTCTTAATAGTTAATATATAAGCTAATAAATAAGTATGCGTAAGGTAATTAATATGATCTCAAAATGTCATTTTCTGTGTGTCCCTGACCAGGTGGTTCAAGGAGGGCAGACTGCTGACTGACCAGGAGAAGTATCAGACCTACACTGAGTCCCGTAGTGGAGTCCTGGTGCTGGTCATTAAAGGCCCTACGGAGAGAGACCTGGGACACTACGAGTGTGAGGTAGGCCTATAATTCACCACCCCTCAGCTACAGCATATATGGCCGGTTTCCCAGCCAGATAAAGCCTAGTACTGGACTGAAATACACTTTCAATAGGGATTCTTAATCCAGGACTAGTCCTAATATGGGTCCAGGAAACCATTCCATACTGTTGTAAAAAATTGGACTGCAAAGCACTGCGTGTGAATTGCTGCTGCCAACCTACGTGTATCACTTGTGAATGATCTATATAAAATAAAAAATAGATACAGTACACAGTAGTAGTCACATGTAACAGTAGTTACATGATTTGGATGCTTGGCATCCTCCAAAGAGGATTGTTTTCATGAGACATTACATTGATAAGATGAAGCCATTGTTTCAGTAAGCCTAATGTATTCTCCTCCCCGCCCACCCTAGTTGTCCAATCGACTGGGCAGTGCTAAATGTGCAGTTGATCTGTGCCTTCCTTCTGCTGTGGCTAGAAGAGGAGAGCAGGCCATCACCATCGAAGGTAGGAATACTCCCATTGTCACGTTCATTCATAGACGGGTCAGACCAAGGCGCAGCGTGATATGCATACATGTTTATTTGAACCGAATAAACAACGACAAAACAACAAACTAAACGAAACGTGAAGTCCAAGGTACACAAACAACATACCTAACACGGAACAAGATCCCACAACCCACTAGTGCCAATAGGCTGCCTAAGTATGGTCCCCAATCAGAGACAACGAGCGACAGCTGCCTCTGATTGGGAACCACACCGGCCAACATAGATCTAGAAAACCTAGATCACAAACCTAGAAAATCACACCCTGGCTCAACAAATAAGAGTCCCCAGAGTCAGGGCGTGACAGTACCCCCCCCCCCCCCCCCCCAAAGGTGCGGACTCCGACCGCACAACATAAACATAAAGCGTGACGACCTCTCACTCTTCGCCTCCCTGTTGCGCCCCTGGTCTGGTCTAGACCTCGGCGCGTTGCTTCCCCTCTCCTTCCTCCCACTATACTCCAAGCCCTGTCTGGACCCTGGTGTGGGAGACCCCGAACCTGGAGAGGGGCTGACGTCTGGGTCTGGACTGGAGCCGCTGACCGGAGCTGGACCAGGCACCGGTGGAGCGGACTGCTCAGGCTCCGGACTAGAGCCGCTGACCGGAGCTGGACTAGGCACCGGTGGAGCGGACTGCTCTGGCTCCGGAGTGGAGCTGCTGACCGGATCTGGACTGGACCCCGGTGAAGCGGACAGCTCTGGCTCCGGATTGGAGCAGCTGACCGGAGCTGGATCAGGCACCGGTGGAGCGGACTGCTCTGGCTCCGGAGTGGAGCTGCTGACCGGAGCTGGATTGGCTTGGTGCGAGGGGCAGGAACAGGCCGGGCCGGGCTGGCGACGCGCCCCACTGGCTTGGTGCGAGGGTCAGGAACAGGCCGGACCGGGCTGGCGACGTGCACCACTGGCTTGGTGCGAGGGGCAGGAACAGGCCGGGCCGGGCTGGCGACGCGCACCACTGGCTTGGTGCGAGGGACAGGAACAGGCCGGACCGGGCTGGCGACGTGCACCACTGGCTTGGTGCGAGGGGCAGGAACAGGCCGGGCCGGGCTGGCGACGCGCACCACTGGCTTGGTGCGAGGGACAGAAACAGGCCAGACCGGGCTGGCGACGCGCACCACTGGCTTGGTGCGAGGGGCAGGAACAGGCCGGGCCGGGCTGGCGACGCGCACCACTGGCTTGGTGCGAGGGGCAGGAACAGGCCGGGCCGGGCTGGCGACGCGCACCACTGGTTTGGTGCGAGGGGCAGGAACAGGCCGGGCCGGGCTGGCGACGCGCACCACTGGCTTGGTGCGAGGGGCAGGAACATGCCGGGCTGGCGACGCGCACCACTGGCTTGGTGCGAGGGACAGAAACAGGCCGGACCGGGCTGGCGACGCGCACCACTGGCTTGGTGCGAGGGGCAGGAACAGGCCGGGCTGGCGACGCGCACCACTGGCTTGGTGCGAGGGGCAGGAACAAGCCGGGCCGGGCTGGCGACGCGCACCACTGGCTTGGTGCGAGGGGCAGGAACAGGCCGGGCCGGGCTGGCGACGCGCACCACTGTCTTGGTGCGAGGGGCAGGAACAGGCCGGGCTGGCGACGCACACCACTGGCTTGGTGCGAGGGGCAGGAACAGGCCGGGCCAGGCTGGCGACGCGCACCACTGGCTTGGTGCGAGGAGCAAGAACGGGTCGAGCCGTACTGGGAACACGCACCACTGGCTTAGTGCGGGGAGCAGGAACGGGCCGGACCGGACTGGCGACACGCACCACTTGCTTGGTGCGAGAAGCGGGACTGGGTTCCTTTATTAACCCCGCTCCTTCTGCTGCCTAACCAGCTCCTCTCGCCGTGCCTCTACACTTTCCTTCTCCCTTTTAGCCTCCTGTAGCGCCTCCCTCTGACCGAATAACTCCTGCTCCCTCTGAACCAATAGCCCCCGTAATATGGTGGCCTCCTCTCCTAACCTGCAGATTCGCCCTTCCACGGCCTCCTGCTGCCTCGTCGTCCACACCGTGTGCCCCCCCCAAAAAAAATTATTGGGGTTGCCTGTCGGGTCTCCGTCGTCTGCACTGTTGGCGCCGTTTCTCCTCTCTATACCGGGCCTCCACTGTCTCCTCCCAAGGACGGCGATCCATCCCAGCCTGAATCTCCTCCCAAGTCCTGGATCCCTTACCGTCCAGGATCTCCTCCCAGGTCCAGGCTGTCTGCTCCTGGACACGCTGCTTGGTCCTCGTTTGGTGGGATCTTCTGTCACGTTCGTTCATAGACGGGTCAGACCAAGGCGCAGCGTGATATGCATACATGTTTATTTGAACCGAATAAACAACGACAAAACAACAAACTAAACGAAACGTGAAGACCAAGGTACACAAACAACATACCTCACACGGAACAAGATCCCACAACCCACTAGTGCCAATAGGCTGCCTAAGTATGGTCCCCAATCAGAGACAACGAGCGACAGCTGCCTCTGATTGGGAACCACACCGGCCAACATAGATCTAGAAAACCTAGATCACAAACATAGAAAATCACACCCTCGCTCAACAAATAAGAGTCCCCTGAGTCAGGGCGTGACACCCATTCAAACACATACCGTTGTGCATTAGTTTAATAATGTAACTATTTTACCAGGACCTTCAAATGTAGAGAATGTATGCTTTCATTTCCATAAGCCACGATCAAACAATTTAGATGATGTAGTCTTTTTGTATAGACATTAGCTATCAATTTATCTGGCTAAATCCATAAGCCCCGTCCTGCTTTCCTTGCAGTCACCGAGCAGGAGACTAAAATACCAAAGAAAACCATCATCATGTAAGTGTGACCAGGTTATGATGCAGGCTAGAAGAAGCATGTATACTTGTGCGTGTCCTCCTTAGGCCTCTGCATGCATGGCCAGGAAGTATTTGAACCCTGAGTGTGAGAGGGGCTCGTTCAACCACAAATATAACTTCCAATGAGCCGGCATATGGAATGCATATGGAATGGTTTGCATTTTTTATTTTTATTTATTTAACCTTTATTTAACTAGGCAAGTCATAAGGAATGGTTGTTAATATTTTTTTGTGTCTGCACATTTTCCTTAATGTACTATTGCATAACATGTTTGTATGAGTAGACAAGACTCCACTTTGCTCTGTGTGTGTACATGCTAATTAACACCTTGCTTATGTAGGCCTATTATGAAAACAGCATGCCAACAAGCTGTTCTATCCCTCTCACACACTCTCTGCTGTCTCTCTCATACCCTCTGTGCTATTCCTAGCATACATTACACTCTTAGAAAAAGGGTTCCAAAAGGGTTCTTCAGCTGTCCCCATAGGAGAACCCTTTTGGTTCCAGGTAGAACTATTTTGGGTTCTGTATAGAACCCTCTGTGTAAAGGATTCTACATGGAACTCAAAAGGGATCTAACTGGAACCAAAAAGGCTTCTTCAAAGGGTTCTCCTATGGGGACAGCCAAAGAACCCTTTTAGGTTCTAGATGACACTTTTTTTAAAAGAGTGTACCTTCTGGTCTGTCCATCTCTAAAACCCTCTGTGCTGTGTCCCCTTCCAGAGAGGAGACCATAACTACGGTGGTGAAGAACACCCGTATGAAGCGTCGCGGCGTGTCTCCATCCGGGTTCAACCGCTCCGAAACCTCCACCCCAGATCTCCCCACCACCCCCACCGGCATGGCCAGGCAGAGGAGGCAGGCTTCCGCCAGCAGGAAGACCACCATCCCCACCCTGTACATCACGGAGCCCGAGAGGGGCGCTGGGGCCCAGGCCGCAGAGAACAAGTGGGTGGAGGTAGAGGAAATCATTGAGTACAAGGTCAACAAGTCTCCCAGGCTATCCAGGAGGAGAGGGGTCTCCCCAGCTGGATCGGAGCGAGTGAACACCCCCTCCTCCACCCGGCCACGGAGGTCCCCGAACCCGAACGCCAACAACTCCAACAACAAGCTGGTAGAGCTGCAGAACCGATCCGAGCTGCAGGGGGCTCAGCCTCTACCCTGGGATGAGGAGGAGGAGGATGAGAATGTGGCTGGACCCAGTGGAGAGGCCTGCGAGGTCTCCTCTGTTCTAATCCCTAACGACCATGAACATGAAGCCTGGCTAGAGGAGCAGCAAGAGACCTTCGTCACAGAACCGGATGATGATGACAACAACATGGAACCTCTCAGGAAGCTGGGGCCTAAGACCCTGACCCAGGCCGGTCGCGTTCTCACCCTGGAGGACCTAGAGGACTATGTTCCCAGGGAGTGGGAGACCTACGGCTCCTCCAACACCAGCCCCTCCCCTGCCGAGAGACCCTGTGAGATCTCTGTGCTTCAGAGGGAGATTGGGGGCTCTGCCGTGGGCCAGCCGGTGCTGCTCAATGTGGAGACGTCTGCGTGGGTGCTCAGGGAGAGGCACAGGCCTGGCTTCTTCAGCCGCTTTAGAGAGTACCTCTCAGGCAGCATGTTCTCCATGGCTGCCCACCCCCACCACCACCACCCAAACGGAGGCCAGTCTAGAAGGGAGAGAGAGATTCCCATCCAGGTCAGCCACACCAAGCTAGAGGTCAAGCCTGCATATTGCTCTGAGGTGCAGAGAATGGAGGGAGGGCAGCAGAGCTACAAAACCAAAGTCTACACGTCAGTGGGCAAGCCAGTCACTCTTCAGATTAGCAAGAAGAACCCATATCAAAACCAATAACCTAGTATGTGAAAATCAGTAGCTGGATTAGAACCAAGCAGATTTTTGTTAATTGGTGATACGAACAATAGCCATTTTAGTCTTAAATGGGAACATTTCTACTTAAGTGTTAAAAAGCATATTCTAACCTTGCATTTTATTGCAAATGGCGATCATTCCATTTAGAAGCAACCCATCTGAAAGTAAAATGCAGACACAGGAAGTCAGTTGTTTTGGTCAGACAGAAAGTCATTTTTTAAAGGAAAAAACATCAAAAGGGGGTTGGATATGTTGTTTAGGCTAAATGATTTCCGAATGCCATTGTATACTATCCAGGCTTCAATTTATTGTTGCCTTTCTTGCCACATATTTGATGTACAGAAAAAGACAGAATAAGTTTTGCAACATAGACTGACACCATTTTAAAGGAAAGAAAATTCAACTGCTTTACCCGCAGGTGACAGATGTTTTATATGTCAACATCTTGATGTTAAACTTCTGTTCTGTAGAACATCAGTACAGTACTATATTTCTGTCTGTGTGTTGTCTCTGAAGTTTAATGAACAAGGAATATCCACCTTGACTTTTAGCGTATCAGTTTGTAAATAGGCTAACTAACTCCTGTGAAAGGAAAACAGTTTGTCTCGACAGTAACTTACCAAACCAATGACTTCAGCAACAAAGATGACATTGTACAAAAGGGCAGTCCGATTTGAAATGTTATGGAGAAGGTGTAATTCTGGGTTAATATTACCCAACAAAAAAAACGTTGACAAGATTGATAGAAGTACAAAAGAGCATTGATTACCGAAGTTGCTGGATTGTGTGAAACATTGACGATGTTCTTTCAACAGCAGTCACTGTCTGCTTGAGAATACAAGAAAGCCAGATTAAAGCCAGATACATGGATCATTGAATTGTACTTCAGATTAGGCTTGGCTGTCCTATGCAGAAGTCTAGAATTTTCTAGATGGGCAGTTACATTTTCTAGATGCTGATACTTTTACATTAACTGTATATTACTCACGTGGTGTGGACTGTGGATTGATATAGGTCTATGATTGTGTTATACAGGTCTCGTATAAAGGGTCTCTGTTTACTTTAGGTTATATACATCCAAAACATAGACCTATATAGGATATTTCATTTTGAACTGGGTCATTTGTTTTATAGAAAGGCACTTCATTATCAGTTTCTTGAGAGCAATGAAAAGTGGTCCTCTGTAGCTCAGCTGGTAGAACACGGCGCTTGTAACGCCAAGGTAGTGGGTTCGATCCCCGGGACCACCCATACACAAAAAATAAATAAATAAAATGTATGCATGCATGACTGTAAGTCGCTTTGGATAAAAGCGTCTGCTAAATGGCATATTATTATTATAAAAGTGGATTGACCTCAGATAATTTAAGCATTTGTGATTACTTTAGGGTAAAATGTAATTAACTATATTTAGAAAAGTGACAGCATGTTATTAGCTTTTTGAAAGCGGATTTGAGTGTATCTGATTGACATCATTTATCTAACCCAATGAGTCCCACCGTAACACCGGCGCATTTTGGACTTCTGGGTAGAACCCTTGGATTTGTCTTTCTTCTGCATCCGTAGATACCAGCCATTAGTCTTTGTAAATAACGGGGGCTGAGCTAGAGCGGTGTTTGTGAGACAAGGGCGGATCCCGAAGAGGCCCGGGGCTGGGTCTTCTTACAAAAACGTCTGTAGAGTCCGAATGGTTTGAGCTACAAACTATTCAAAGATATTTATGAAAAGGTGAGACTCTCACAAACACGTACGTGTAACTATGACGCTCAAAAGCTACACAAAAGTCGTTAGAAGGTAAGGGATTCTTCTACATAGAAGATCATAGGAAATCCCAGGACATAGTGTCTATAATAAGCTCACATAGTGGCTGTCACAAATTACAAACAGTTGTCACTGACTAGTTGGATATTAATTTCCCAGTGAGCAAACAATTTATGTACTTCATATAAATTCATTTTATCAGGTGTTTGCTTTGGCAGATTTTTTTGGTATTGACATTTGTCAATAAAACTCATGAATGCAACTGTTTATGTCAAATAGTTATGTGTTCTACTTGTAGCCCTGGTTGTCCTGAAAAGAAAATGGTGAAACACTCCATTGTGAGGCTAAATATAAGGGCTGCACATGCAGATAAATGAAAGTCAGATTTTTGCCGGGGTCTCTGGACTGATAGTGTTTTTAATATTAATCTTGTGTCACATTTGGTTCAGGTGAGAGCACAGTTACATAGTTAGTAGTGAGCCATTGTACACTGGATTTATTAACTTTGTTGCAATAATATTTTGTTTTAAAAAGTGAATTACTGCTTTCCAAGGTAAGAGTGATGTTTTGTTTTTGTTTTATGTTATTTTAAACGTCTTGTAAAAGCATTGAATGTTTAATTTTGTGTAAGAAATTCAACATAAAGCACATATAGGTTTTGACTGCCTGCACATGTTTAGTTAAGAGAATGAATAGTTAATGGATTTTTTGGGGGTACTCCCAAGTGTTGAATATACCTAAATAAATTAATTGCAACTGATGAACTGATCAGCCTGTTGTTTTATTCACTCTTGGTGAATGTGTGGGTTGGTTGGTAATGCAATCACCGAATGTAAATGGTTGTGCTTTGTCTTCCTCTAGTCTATATCCTCTTCAATTACATGTAATCTTTCACATATAAAAGTGTAGGCCTAAGAAATACTAGTCACAATTGGGAGTCAACAATGGTAGCTCTAACCATTGACTATATACACTGCTCAAAAAGATAAAGGGAACACTTAAACAACACAATGTAACTCCAAGTCAATCACACTTCTGTGAAATCAAACTGTCCACTTAGGAAGCAACACTGATTGACAATACATTTCACATGCTGTTGTGCAAATGGAATAGACAACAGCTGGAAATTATAGGCAATTAGCAAGACACCCCCAATAAAGGACTGGTTTTGCAGGTGGTGACCACAGACCACTTCTCAGTTCCTATGCTTCCTGGCTGATGTTTTGGTCACTTTTGAATGCTGGCGGTGCTTTCACTCTAGTGGTAGCATGAGACGGAGTCTACAACCCACACAAGTGGCTCAGGTAGTGCAGCTCATCCAGGATGGCACATCAATGCGAGCTGTGGCAAGAAGGTTTGCTGTGTCTGTCAGCGTAGTGTCCAGAGCATGGAGGCGCTACCAGGAGACAGGCCAGTACATCAGGAGACGTGGAGGAGGCCGTAGGAGGGCAACAACCCAGCAGCAGGACTGCTACCTCCGCCTTTGTGCAAGGAGGAGCAGGAGGAGCACTGCCAGAGCCCTGCAAAATGACCTCCAGCAGGCCACAAATGTGCATGTGTCTGCTCAAACGGTCAGAAACAGACTCCATGAGGGTGGTATGAGGGCCCGACGTCCACAGTGGGGGTTGTGCTTACAGCCCAACACCGTGCAGGACGTTTGGCATTTGCCAGAGAACACCAAGATTGGCAAATTCGCCACTGGCGCCCTGTGCTCTTCACAGATGAAAGCAGGTTCACACTGAGCACATGTGACAGACGTGACAGAGTCTGGAGACGCCGTGGAGAACGTTCTGCTGCCTGCAACATCCTCCAGCATGACCGGTTTGGCGGTGGGTCAGTCATGGTGTGGGGTGGCATTTCTTTGGGGGGACCGCACAGCCCTCCATGTGCTCGCCAGAGGTAGCCTGACTGCCATTAGGTACCGAGATGAGATCCTCAGACCCCTTGTGAGACCATATGCTGGTGCGGTTGGCCCTGGGTTCCTCCTAATGCAAGACAATGCTAGACCTCATGTGGCTGGAGTGTGTCAGCAGTTCCTGCAAGAGGAAGGCATTGATGCTATGGACTTGCCCGCCCGTTCCCCAGACCTGAATCCAATTGAGCACATCTGGGACATCATGTCTTGCTCCATCCACCAACGCCACGTTGCACCACAGACTGTCCAGGAGTTGGTGGACCGCCACCTCATCAGGAGCATGCCCAGGCGTTGTAGGGAGGTCATACAGGCACGTGGAGGCCACACACACTACTGAGCCTCATTTTGACTTGTTTTAAGGACATTACATCAAAGTTGGATCAGCCTGTAGTGTGGTTTTCCACTTTAATTTTGAGGGTGACTCCAAATCCAGACCTCCATGGGTTGATAAATTTGATTTCCATTGATAATTTTGTGTGATTTTGTTGTCAGCACATTCAACTATGTAAAGAAAAAAGGTTTTAATAAGATTATTTCATTCATTCAGACCTAGGTGTTATTTTAGTGTTTTTTTTTTGAGCAGTGTACATTTCAGGTCAGGTGCTTGGCCTTTAACCATTCTGCCATAATGGTCAGCAAATCAATGGCCGTTTTCAGTCAAGTTAACAGCATCACTTCGCTTATAAAATAAAAAAATATCCAGGCAAAATAGTTTCATTATTTTACTTTACTACACTTGTAAAATACATAAAATGTTACTAGACATACATATTATAAAACAAGGACTTGTTGGTGAAGGCTGGGTAAATTGTCAATATTTGGCCAAAGATGACACATTCAAAGCAGGGGTATAACATTTGCACCATTAAATCATTAAAAAGCTGTTTAGAATGAAAAAGTAAAATAAATATGTTTCAATAAGTAATTTGTGCGAAGGAATGTATTGTTCAAAGGGAGATCAAATACAGAGGACAAGCTATGGAGTTTAAGAGTCATGGGCCACAGTATGTAATATTAGTTACCAATGCACTGCATATGGGTTGTGAATGGAAAACATGTCAAACTTTAAATACATAAAAAGTGTAGCCTTTTTAGAAGGCTGCCTTGAACAAAGACAGGTTTTGTGGAATTCAATGTACCCGTTTCAAGTAAAGCGGGTGCTCTGTGTGCTTGGTTCTAAGCTTTTCTATATTATCCTTTGAGGACAGAGGCAATATATGCTCCATTTATTTAATATTTATTCTCTTTTATTCTCATTCAAACATTTTCTGTCCAAAAAAAGGCCAACTGAATATCCTTATAATACAGGTGAGATTGTAAAATAATGATAAAAAAACAAAATATATAATACAAAAGTTTTACACCTGTACAATACAACTGTGAAGACCAAAAAACATATTAGGGGTTAGACTGCGTCACCTTGAGTTGTGGTCTCAGGAAGTGTAGCTTTGTTATACTGAGGTTAACATGATTGTAAATCCTAAATGGCAATCCTTTGTTTTATTAGTGAATGAATATTGTACTTTATCATACTTTTATCAGTATGGTAAAACAGGGAAACTTCAAACAGATCTTTTCACACACAAAATGACTAGGATTATTAGCAAACAGCAGCTAGGCTACAGTAAGTTCCTGAGATCAGCTGTAACATGGATGGATGGTGCTTCCCTGTGTGACTAAGTTAGAGCCAGAGTTAGCCTGTGCTTAGCTAGTGCCCAAGCCCCTGGCATTGTGATTGGTTGTTAGCTGCCCTCTGTTGAAGCACTACTATGAGTCAAGAATCCCTCTTTCAAAAAGAATGAAAAGGCAATAACATAAAAAAATAGAACCATTGATTTTCTCCTCTTCACATTTCTGGCTATGGCTGTGGTACCGTGCTGTGGCTAATATGACAACCAATGCATCTCTGTACAACCACACTAACTGGTTTAAGGACAGTTCTGCTGGACAGAAACAGAACAGCAATGACATTTGCAAACATACCATACCAGTGTCTACTCTTGCTGAACAAATTGGTTTATCCACTAGTCAGTGTTGTGTTCGAGACCACCTAAAGCGAGACCGATTCAAGACCGGAACAAAGCGAGACCGAGTCAAGACCGGTAGGGGGACAAGGGGTTAGAGACAGTCAAGACCGAGACCAGAAAAATGCGAGTCCAATTCAAGACCATGATTGTAATTTTGTCAAATCACCACCATAATGTCCAGTATTTCTGTGTTCATATTTAAGAACAACATATGGATTCTTTAGACATTAAGAATAGTGAAAAAAATGCATGCTGAGGGAAAATAGAGCCACTCTACAAATAATTACTAACCCAAACACAGTGGGGAACAATGGGCCTTCTACGCCTTCAGAGAAGGGCTAAGGATTTATAAAATAATGATAATTATATTATTTTCAATGATGTTCTGATTTAATCTCTTCAGTTTTTGAAAAAGATATCCAACCAGGATTTTTCTTTGCTGGTCTCTGGGGAGATGCATCTAGCTAGCTAAATCAGCCATTGGCTAGGCCATCAGAAGCTAGATAAAGGCATCTGCCATTCAACTGTATTAGGGCAACATTTTGGAGTGACAGTGGAATCAACCAATCACATTTTGACTTAATGAGTGGGACCGTTTTTACAAAAACATACGGAAACTTCTGCCTTCTTGAAGGCCAACATGCCACTGCGCAATAGCGAGCAGTAGTATTCCCAATCTAGCTAGCTAGCTTTTGTTGTCGGCTAGTTTGCAGCGGCTGCAGCAGGTGTTATCAAAGAGGATGTTGTTGCCAATTTGTTAGCTTCTCCCTTTTCAAGAATAACTATAACGTTTCAAATTATTATCATCTGGTGAGTGGAACTGTGTTTTTTATTGCAGCGCGCTAGCTGTTAGCCATCTCTTTGAAAATAATGTGTATGTGAAACTATGTTGCATTTAAAGTGGAACTGTCAGCATTTTAGCAACATTAAATCTTATTAAAATGTGTTCATATACACCCCCAGAAAGAATGACACTTTTAAAAAAATCTGACATGCGGCCACTTCGATATGGTCATTTTCACGTTTTCATTAATTCTTAGAATGTTTGGGAATTACGTATACTAAGGCATTTGTGAAAACTCTATAGCAAAATAGAGTGGGAATGCGGCCTGTGTTTGGACAATTAACAGACACTGCAGTAAATAAAACCTAATACAAACATCTGTCTTGGTCAGGACCGGAGTCTACACAGACCGGTGCGCTATAGCCAATCAGAGCTACAGTAAGCCTTTATACAAACAATACATTTGCCACAGGGGCCTGCCATCATTCACTTTGAACTGGACTGTGTGTTTACAGGCAGTTGCAACAACGCAACTTTAGGTCATTAGAACGCATTCGCCAAAAGCCACAAAATGCACCTGAATGGATTTCTGCAAATATACAAACACCACGGGAGTCCTCTTACATTTGGGAACTTTACAGTCCTATTGCTCAAACAACCATGAAAAGGTAGGGTCTCGCTCCCTCAGTTATGCTCATCAACAACAAGATCAACAACTAATGCTAGCCAGAGCAAGATTAGCTAAAATCTAACAAAGGAACATTAGATAAACCCTCTCAAACTTTTTCAGCTAGTTGGCTGTCAAAATTGCACTGATAAACTATGGGGAATTGTAGCCCCTTGTCCTTCTGCAGCTTGCCTGCCAATGCATGCTTGTCCCAACCAAGCACCCAAGCTACCTGGCTAAAGTTGGCTAGCTAGCTACTTCCAGACACAAAAGAGAACACCTCACTCTGACCATTTTACTCGTCATAGCAGAGCTGGTTAGGCTGTTTACATGTTATCTAGAGCGTTCTTGACTAACTGTTACTTTTTTTTTGCCTATGTTTACTGACACCGGTCATATTCAGCAAGTGTTGCACTTCGTAAATTCAGCTGTTGTTCTGCGCTCTGGCACACTCAGACCAGAGTGCTCTGAAATCGGAGTAGATAGCCAGAGTGAATTTGCGAACGAAAGAGATATGCTAACTGTATAACAGTCGTTCAAGTTCTTGGTAGCTAACCAAATGACACCTGCATCTCTAGCTGTGTATAGCCACCGAAAAACGATGCGGGGGAAAAGTCAGTCACTCACCCACTCCTCCAATGGCATGACATCCTCCTAGCTAGCTAGTGTAGCTGTCTAGCTAACGTTAGGCGCCGTGTTTTTTTTAGCTTGCTACATATTGTGTTTTACAAAAAAGTGCACTCTCCTACATGAGTGCGCTGGTATTATGGTTGCTGTCCTTTCAGAATCACGGACCTGTCACACACTGAAGGCTATAGGTTCGCCACCGAGCAAACATGTCGATAACAGATATAAAGGCTGTTAAGATATTCATGTTTCAAGAAAGGAGTGTATATATTTGGCCTGGCGAGGCGGTTTTATGGGCTGATTGAATGGAAGCTGATAATGAGTTTTTTACTCCGCTGGTCTCGAAGAAATTACGAGTCCTCACTGTCTGAGACTGAGTTAAGACCGAGTACAAATGTATCCGACACTGAGACAAGACCGAGACACTCAATATGTGGTCTCGAGTACTACAACACTGCCATTAGTGGGAATGAGTCTTGTTATTATGGCCTTCTGTTGTTGAAGAGCAGAGTGAATACAGTTAATGCTTTGAGGCTATAATACTGGTAAATGGACAGAAGAAAAAACATGGCGGCAGAAACTCCTGTATGCAGTAACCCCCGCCTTCATAATAAAATAAAACAAGAAAAAAATATTAGGGACCATCTCAGTCACAGGTTAACCATTAATGTAGTATTTTTCTTGTGGATAAGAAAACAAAAACTTTGTGCCAAATGAGTAAATACAGCAAAATAGTCCACTTCTACCTCTATTTACAGTATTTTATCATCTTAATACCTATCTATATCTTCCAAATATGTAAAAACATAAGCTAGATCTTCCTGCACACTCAAGAGGCTACCATATGTGGTTAGGGTCGAGAGAAGTTGTCTGGAGTTCCTTCCCACACCAGTATCTGACGGAATGTCCAGGATTGGAATAGAGGGGCTGCCATTTTGTAAGGAGTGGCCAGGATGGCTGGGATGGATGTCAGGCTTCTCGTCGCCTAAGAAGACAAGTTGGTTTTCTGGACTTTTTTGATTTCCTTAAGAAAGAAAGAAGGTTTGAGGATGACATTTTGGAGATTCTGAAATTCAACACTGACAAAGATCTATTAAGGATTTAGCAATACACATTATATGACTCATTGGTTTTCACCAAGCTAAATGGTGCATATGGTCCAGTCCATCATACCCAGCTCTATGTCGATACCAACTGACCTCAATAAGAGCGTCTTTCAACTTCCCATAGGCATCGTCAAGACTATCATTGACAATGACAACGTCAAATATTCCAGGATCCTTGCCTGAAAGATAGGGGAAACAGTTTTAGACAACTTTTCAACATTTCATTTACACTGCTCAAAAAAATAAAGGGAACACTTAAACAACACAATGTAACTCCAAGTCAATCACACTTCTGTGAAATCAAACTGTCCACTTAGGAAGCAACACTGATTGACAATAAATTTCACATGCTGTTGTGCAAATGGAATAGACAACAGGTGGAAATTATAGGCAATTAGCAAGACACCCCCAATAAAGGACTGGTTTTGCAGGTGGTGACCACAGGCCACTTCTCAGTTCCTATGCTTCCTGGCTGATGTTTTGGTCACTTTTGAATGCTGGCGGTGCTTTCACTCTAGTGGTAGCATGAGACGGAGTCTAACCCACACAAGTGGCTCAGGTAGTGCAGCTCATCCAGGATGGCACATCAATGCGAGCTGTAACAAGAAGGTTTGCTGTGTCTGTCAGCGTAGTGTCCAGAGCATGGAGACGCTACCAGGAGACAGGCCAGTACATCAGGAGACGTGGAGGAGGCCGTAGGAGGGCAACAACCCAGCAGCAGGACTGCTACCTCCGCCTTTGTGCAAGGAGGAGCAGGAGGAGCACTGCCAGAGCCCTGCAAAATGACCTCCAGCAGGCCACAAATGTGCATGTGTCTGCTCAAACGGTCAGAAACAGACTCCATGAGGGTGGTATGAGGGCCTGACGTCCACAGGTGGGGGTTGTGCTTACAGCCCAACACCGTGCAAGACGTTTGGCATTTGCCAGAGAACACCAAGATTGGCAAATTCGCCACAGGCACCCTGTGCTCTTCACAGATGAAAGCAGGTTCACACTGAGCACGTGACAGGCGTGACAGAGTCTGGAGACGCCGTGGAGAACGTTCTGCTGCCTGCAACATCCTCCAGCATGACCGGTTTGGCGGTGGGTCAGTCATGGTGTGGGGTGGCATTTCTTTGGGGGGCCGCACAGCCCTCCATGTGCTCGCCAGAGGTAGCCTGACTGCCATTAGGTACCGAGATGAGATCCTCAGACCCCTTGTGAGACCATATGCTGGTGCGGTTGGCCCTGGGTTCCTCCTAATGCAAGACAATGCTAGACCTCATGTGGCTGGAGTGTGTCAGCAGTTCCTGCAAGAGGAAGGCATTGATGCTATGGACTGGCCCGCCCGTTCCCCAGACCTGAATCCAATTGAGCACATCTGGGACATCATGTCTCGCTCCATCCACCAATGCCACGTTGCACCACAGACTGTCCAGGAGTTGGCGGATGCTTTAGTCCAGGTCTGGGAGGAGATCCCTCAGGAGACCATCCGTCACCTCATCAGGAGCATGCCCAGGCGTTGTAGGGAGGTCATACAGGCACGTGGAGGCCACACACACTACTGAGCCTCATTTAGACTTCTTTTAAGGACATTACATCAAAGTTGGTTCAGCCTGTAGTGTGGTTTTCCACTTTAATTTTGAGGGTGACTCCAAATCCAGACCTCCATGGGTTGATAAATTTGATTTCCATTGATAATTTTTGTGTGATTCTGTTGTCAGCACATTCAACTATGTAAAGAAAAAAGTATTTAATAAGATTATTTCATTCATTCAGATCTAGGATGTGTTATTTTAGTGTTCCCTTAATTTTTTTGAGCAGTGTATAAACATACAACTCTGTTTTAGCCCAAAGTCTCTCCAGAATCAGACTCACTTATCACCATGTCCACCTGAGCAGCATGCAAACGTTTCTGGAGGCTCTCCTCTGACTCAGTCTTTCTGTCTCTTAAACGTTTCTCCTAAAATTACAAATGACAGAAGAAGATTAATGAAGTCATGGGTGTTTAGCTTTGGATCACAATCCCAGACTGATAGAGGAGTTAATATAGGTTTATAACCATATTACACGTTTATAAACAATAACATTCAATATGGTATATCAAGTCTTTCAAAGTAAAACGTGACAAAAGTGGCCCTGGTAAACAGTTTTATAATGCTGCCTGTCTCTCACCAGGATGTTCATGGACGGAGGTTGGATGAAGACGTAGATGGGGTTGAGGTCTGTCGTCTTGACCGCCCTCACGCCCTGCATGTCGATGTCCAGGACGCAGATCAGGTTCTTGTCCTTGACGGCCTGCACGGAGGCCTTGCTCGTCCCGTACATGTTTCCTGAAAACACTGCGCTCTCAATGAACTCCCCTTTGTCGATGCTGGCCTGCATATACTCCCTTGTAACATAATGATAATCTGAAACACAACAAAACAGTTTCATGTTAAAAGGTTGGTTGTTGAAAACAATAGGACACAGGGGACAGCATAGGTGGTTAAAGCTAATTAAAGAGATGTAGCAGGAGGATTTGTAGCAAGATTGTCTATCTTGGGAGTTTAAAAACCCTACCTACCTTTACCATTCTCTTCACCAGGACGAGGGCTCCTTGTTGTATCTGAGGGATGAGAGCACACAATTGGATATCTTATTTCTGTAACTGACACCTCCCTGACATTATACACAGTTAACATGGGACTGGAGCAGAGGACACTTACGTGAGACGCTGAAGCCAAAGATGCCCTCGTACTCCTTGAGCAGCTTTTTGAGCAGCGTGCTCTTCCCAGCCCCCGACGGGCCACTCAGCACCACTGGCCTAGGTCCTGCCATAGCTGGGGGAGAGGAGGAGAGAAGAAGAGACAGAGGGTTAGAGGAGAAGAGAAGAAGAAAACACACACACAGTCTGGAATTCCTCACTGCACAGGGTGTGGTGGTTAACCAGATGGAAAGATCATTTTATACAAATGGTTGCAACTGGTGTCATGAGGAGAAACAGCTAGGCCTTTCTTTTACTCACATGAAACTGGTACAATCTCAAGTAGCCTATATTGAAATAGATCTGACAGTTAGTGTAGTATAGGCTGGTACTACCACACTGATCTTGTGAGCTTACATAAATGGTTCACCTGTAGTACAAGGGTAGGTGTAATATACCTGGTCTAAAGAATACACAATAGGTCTAAGGGATGAATATGAAATGGATATGACGAACCAAGTATTCCACAAAACATGGAACAAACAGATTAATTGCCTTTTGAAAAAAGAAATTCAGAAGGTGATTCTGTAGTAAACGTCCTATGCAATCAGAACATGTTCCAACAAGACTAGTAGGACCAACACAGCTAGAGTGGTTATTAAGTCCCATTAGGCCGTTACCACGGCACCACCATGGAACAATCTACTAATTGGAGAGCCTAAAATTACCCTGCTGCTTCTGATTGCAAGGCATAAGTGCTTTCAGTACACTGTCTGCAATGACTTCTTACCAGCAAATACATTTAAAAAGACTAAATCAGTATGATCCTAGGCTAAATGTTTACTTGTTTCTTATGATGTAGCCTAGGCTATTTTTGTACTGTGTTGTCCAATTCAGACATGCTCAGCAAATGTTATACTAATAGGTCTAGACCTAAACTGAAACTAGTACAATCTGAAAGAGGAACAGCCACATACCGTGGATTTATTTTATTTTAAATTTAGCTTGTGTACTACAAACCATCAGCCGAGTCAACACAGCCAGGTCAACTATAGAGATAATGACAGTGATAATAGTAATGATAAGACTATTTTGAAATTAGTTAAAACAAGTCAATAAAACAGCTTTACAATCATATTTCTTCTGCCCTAGCCTATAAACCTATCCTATTACATAATTATCTTTAGTTGTTAGCCATATAGGCTAGATCATATATATAGGCTAAAGTCCCTCTTCCTCCTTACCTTCAGTCACTTTCAGTAGATGTGTGAGTGAGGGAGAGCAGCAGGATGTGAGCGGACTGGATTGGCAAGTGAATGAGCAGCACTATTATATACTGGAGCCGGGTGTGTCAGTCTATGTGGTGTGTGTGGGAGCAGACTGAGCACTGTACAAACATAGGGAACTAAATCGCTGCTCCCTCCAATCACCTCTCAGTAAGTTACACGGTAGCCTAAACCCTGTCCAGCAGCTCGTGACATAGCCTAGATAATGCCTGCTTCTTTCAGTTGTCTCTAGGCTATGGAAATGATAAACTAATCATGCAAAACACAAAATACAGTCAGGTGAGAAATGATCTATCGTACAACAGTCTACTTCATTATTATTAAACACTGCAAACACATCTAGACCTAAAAAGCCTTTTTCATAAATGACAAATGCCTCTTCATTCCACAAAATAGCATTGCACCTTCAACGACCATGTCATTTATACATTGCTAGGCTATACTGTTTTAAGCTACTTACTGAAAAGTCATGTATCAGTGGGTTTGGGTAGATGTCCAAAAATAAGACACTCCATGCGGATGATGTGACATACTTTACTTAAGTGCTGCCTCCTCCGTATAAATCTATAGATGCTAATTTAAAGGAACTAGAGTTGTCTGCAGAAAAAGGAGTTTGTTATAGTAGCCATGTAGCCTATGATTCCATATGAGCTAATTTCCATTCATTTTTTTATTATCTCGTGTAATAGGCTAATCAGACCTGAGCTCATCCCCTGCAAAAAAGATTTGCTACATGCACTGAGGTTTTTCCTGACAGCTGCTGGTGACAGAGGCATTCATTCTCCACCGCCTCTTGAATGTTTAAACCACAAACCAATTCACAGCTCCTTTCCATGTCAGAATCAGTCATGGAGTTGACGCTGGGATGCAGAGGGTCAGACTGTTGTCACAAAAACATGTGAACAGAAAATAGACTATAAGAGTGGTTTAGGCTATATCCAGTCAAATTTCCATTGCCTAATAAGTAACCGCATCTAGCTATGTTTAGATCTAACTTTCTCTTCCTTGCAGTCAGAATACCAGCCAGAAATTTTATAATTCAAGAGAAGGTGACAAGTTAGCCTGTACAGCAAATATTCAAAAAAAATGGGGTCTACAATGACACCATACACAGGCCAAGCCTATAAGATGTCCCTAACATATAAAGGCACCACTTTTCAAACATGACAGAAAAATTGGCTATAGGCTACGTCTACACAGGCAGCCCAATTCTGATATTGTTTCCACTAATTGGTATTTTGCCCAATCACATCAGATCTTTTCACATCAGATATTTTTCAGATCTGATTGGTCAAAAGACAAATGAGTGAAAGAAATATCAGAATTGGGCTGCCTGTGTAAACACAGCCTATGTGTTACAGAAAACGAGGAGCATGTGAGCCGACTGCAGGCACGGTATAAAGCTAATTGAATTGGTTACAGGAAACGTTGCTCTGCATGCCATTACAGATTTGGCATTAGGTTTACTTTAGGTTAACCCTTATATATGCTTTCCACTGTTCCACAGCATGTGATCGATCTTTGCCAGACAGTGACCAACCTTTCATCATGTGAATTCAGTTGGCTCCTAATTTCATTAGGCTGCTACTGATTAGTGGGTTTTCTAATCCGCTGCAGCCTGCGATAACAAAGTGCTAAGTCAGGTAAGATACACTACATGACCAAAAGTATGTGGACATCTGCTTGTCAAACATCTCATTTCAAAATCATGGCATTATTGAGTTGGTCCCCCCTTTGCTGCTATAACGGCCTCCACTCTTCTGGGAAGGCTATCCACTAGATGTTGGAACATTGCTGCGTGGACTTGCTTCTATTCAACCACAAGAGCATTAGTGAGGTTGGGCACTGATGTTGGGCGATTAGGCCTGGCTCGTAGTCGGCGTTCCAATTCATCCCAAAAGGTGTTCGATGGGGTTGAGGTCAGGGCTCTGTGTAGGCCAGTCAAGTTCTTCCACACCAATCTCGACAAACCATTTCTGTATGGACCTTGCTTTGTGCACGGGGGCATTGTCATGCTAAAACAGTAAAGGGACTTCCCCAAACTGTTGCCACAAAGTTGGAAGCACAGAATCGTCTAGAATGTCATTGTATGCTGAGTTGGCACTATGCATTCGGGCAGGTAGCGTTCTCCTGGCATCCGCCAAACCCAGATTCTTCCCAGACTGCCAGACGGTGAAGCTTGATTCATCACTCCAGAGAACGCGTTTTCACTGCTCCAGAGTCCAATGGCGGTGAGCTTTACACCACTACAGCCGACGCTTGGCATTGCGCACAGTGATCTTAGGCTTCTGTGTGGCTGCTTAGCCATGGAAACCCATTTCATGAAGCTCCCGACGAAAGGTTTTTGTGCTGACGTTGCTTCCAGAGGCAGTTTGGAACTCAGTAGTCAGTGTTGCAACCGAGGACAGACGATTTTTACGCGCTACAGCACTCGGCGGTCCCGTTCTGTGAGCTTGTGTGGCCTACCACTTCGCAGCTAAGCAATTGTTGCTCCTAGACGTTTCCACTTCACAATAACAGCACTTACAGTTGACGGGGGCAGCTCTAGCAGGGCATACATTTTACAAACTGACTTGTTGGAAAGGTGGCATCCTATGACAGTGCCACATTGAAAGTCACTGAGCTCTTCAGTAAGGCAATTCTACTGCCAATGTTTGTCTATGGAGATTGCATGGCTTTGTGCTCGATTTTATACACCAATCAGCAACAGGTGTGGCTGAAATAGCCAAATCCACAAATGTAAAGGGGTGTCCACATACTTTTGTATATATAGTGTATGTATAGCCTACACACGTGGAACCTAAGGGAGGATATGTTTAACTTTAATCTAAACCAGGGATGGGCAATTGGCGGCCCACGGGCCCCCTTTTGTAGGCCCGCAGATCAATTTCCAAAGACAAAAAGCAAAAAATTTATGTTGAGAGTTAGAAAAGTAGAATACACAAGGTACAATTTCGAAATGTGGTATTTCAGCAGTTTTTCTTTTGATATATCGTTCACTGACAGTCACTCAATTAGCCCATGTCAAAAACTAACATTTTTAGATTGGTAAATTAGCCTTGCGGACAGTTTACGGCCCCAAAAATGCTAGGGACACCTCTGAATGCATGTGTGGGTATGGATGTGGGTACACATACAATCAAGCCACTACGGCCCCCCATGATGAGTTCAGATTTTTGGTGGCCCCCACCCCCATCAAAGTTGCCTATCCCCGATTCTAAACCATATTGCATGAGAAGGTTCTTACCTAAAAAGGTCTTCCATCCCTATTCTATGCGGTTAAAATGAGGCCAAAAAAATGTCCCCCATTCAACAGTAAGTAGACAAAAGCTGCCAAAACAGGTCCAATCTGTACTAAAAATCAGTTTTCCTTTTCTCCCCATATTGTCCCCTATAATAAACTCATAGCTTTCTAGAAACATCCAAGTTGATAAGATTTCAAGCCATAATAGAGCAATGTACCACTTATGTTATAGCCTAAATCTAGCAGGTTAGCTGTGTGGGAGGGGATAGATGATGATGATTATGTAAACAAGACATTTCAACTTCAACATAAATGGACAGAGAATTAGACAGCTGGGTCATTCCTACTATGCGGTGCCTATTGGAGCTCATCATTTTTGGGGAAAAGCATATATTTTTTGTTGTTTTATTCTATCAGAAAAAGGACATGTTTGACTTACAGAATAACATGTTGGTCAAGCTCAGGCACTTTAAAAAATGTTGGGGTGTATTTTCCAACCTGTTAGGTGCATAATCCTAACAGGGTGGAAATTTGGAGCCTAAATTAGCCATAGCTCTGTGAGTGAGCAAGATTGAGCTAGCATAATGGTGAACATTTTTAAAGGATTTTAACTTCTCTATCAAACATCATTGGTTTATTTTCTCTATAATTTAGCCTAACAGTGTGGAAATGTATGACTGGGACATACAGACTAACATGAAACAGGGAAAAATAGATAAAACAGTGTTTATATTTATTTAGCTTTGCACCATTGTTTTCCCACCAAAGAAGTTATGACAGTTCCTGAATGTGGTGTCATTGTAGGAAGGGGTTGTTTTCTTAAATAGAGAATTACAACAAATTAACAGGGTGGAAAGTGATATCAGAAAATCTTAAATACAATTATAATAAATACAACAATTATGAAAAAAACGCTATTGATGAAAGACAATTTAACTAGGACTATAAAAGAATTAATAATAATAATATTATTATTATGATTATTATTATAAAATAATTAAGAAAGATTGAATATTTTATGGCTTATTTTTCTCGTGGAATTTGATGAATAACACCCGGGGTCATGGCAAAACGCCTACATCCACTGAAGAAGAAAAAAGTGTTAAAAATTCATAACATTTCCTCTCAAGATCCATATTTTTGTGTTTTTAAGGTGAAGGACACCTGACCTTATATTTAAAGCCTTTTGGTATCCACATTTTACAGTAAATAAGTGATATTTCCTGGGTACAGAATAATGCCTTGAACACGGATTGACCAATGCTTATGACCTGTGTGACAGACTGGTTCGCTTCAGGTGATGATAAAGAAAAACAGCAGGGCTATTGAGAAATATTTAATAGACTAGCGGTCAAAATAATATATGATCATCCTACCTGAGAAGAGCCTGGATAAATACCTCGTATACATCTACAATGACTGCGGTTGAAGATCTCAATAATGTCTCCAAGGCGTCTTTTCCGTACTTAGTATACCTTAGTGGTCTTCTCCCTTTTCTGTCTACATTCCGCGTGAGAGCCATTACATAGATTTGTTTCGACGTCATCATCACGATCCAAATAAACGAGAGTACATCGTTCATATAACAGTGTGTATACCTCAGTGGAGTACATTCAAAGTGAAAAGGCGGTGGTATTTCCGCGCGCGATACACAGACCGTTTGAAAATCTACAACCAAACCAATGCAAAAAGCAGATATATAATATAATTACAGTCGAATTGCTTCATGAGTATTTTACAGTGGTTGTAGATTCAGCATTACGAACTGTGCGTAATGAACGCCCCCAACTAAAGAGCTATTTGCTTGCAGATGATCAGCGCACAAACGCGCGAGACAGAACGGTTAGCAACGGTGTGGTTTTCGTTCTGAGTTTTTCAACGTTTTAATCAAGCTAACTTCGTTTATTCAAAACACGGAAAAGGTTACTCTCCATGCTTCGAACCATCGCTTGTTATATCATCTAAGTGCTAGCTATCTCTTCGTAAACGGACGTGGGAGAGAAAAACCAGAAGGAAACTCCCCGGATGGACATCATTAGTCGAGAGGGCCTAACGTGTAAACAACGCTTTCATCGTCTTTATCCAACGCTAAAATAATGTTTGGTGCCTCGAGATCTGGGGGTGTAAGGGGAGGGCAAGACCAATTCAACTGGGATGACGTGAAAGGCGATAAACACAGGGAAAACTACCTCGGTAAGTGGAGTAAAATGGGCATCCATCCATGACCTTTGTCTGTCTACTGTAGTAGCTAACGATTCGCTTCTTTGCGAATACATAGCAGGGCGACTAGCCAACTGATAATTCGGTCCAACGTTTTTCTAGTAAGTAATTAGCTAGCTACTTTCTAGATGAAACTAGATACAGTAGGTAGCTACTTAGCAAGTTATAAGAATCGACAATGAAGCTAGCTAACGTTACCGTAAGATCGCAATACGTTGTTAGCCTGGAAACATTTCTTCACGAGTGCCACGTTCTTACCTTTTCCCTTAGTGTAGTCAGTCCCTCATTAACGTTGCATTGCTTGTCAACAACTCAGATTTTCTGCCTTGAATGTACTTTGTACCTTGAATGTTTTTTTTTTACCTAGCTAGCTATGTTGGAATGGTGAATTTGAGATTAAGATAAAACCAAGTGCACACAATTGACTATGCTAACCAAGGAGAGCGGCCACGCACACTCGATTGCAGCTGGTCAGGGAATGCAATTATGCTACGTAGCTAGTCTGCGTACAGATATGGCTTGCTATATGATATACATGAAGGAGCCATTATAGTTGAATTGACTAATTTAAAATATTGTACAATTTGAGATTTTATCAACATTTTATCCAAATTAATACACTGGTCACGAACGATAACTATCAATGATTTTACACTGTGCAGCCAGCAGGAGAGGGGTGTATTCAACACTGCAACGTTTGCATCGTTGCAAACTCTTTGATTTTAGATATCAACCTGGAGAAGAATAGTTATGGCAATCACTTCTTTATGTAACTTTATTACTTAGCCATGTCTCTGATTTGGGCATGCATGCATTTGGAGTATATTTACATCCCTGCTATTGTTTCATCCCCAGGGAACTCTCTTATGGCACCAGTGGGGCGGTGGCAGAAAGGCAAAGATCTGACTTGGTATGCCAAAGACAAAAAAGGCGGTGTTAAACCTATGTCAAGAGAAGAGGAGCTTGCTGCTGTGAAGGCAGCAGAGCAAGAGGCACTCCTGGCTGCCCTGTAAGTGGAACATCACACAGGAACAACTACCTTACAGAAATATTAGTGTAAAATGTCAAACTAAAATGTCTTATTCTTTATTTTCAGAGGCCACAAGAATATAAAGAGACAACCAACTGGCCTGACCAAAGAGGTGCTTTTTTGCCTTCATAGTGTTTTTGAGACACATTTATATTATGTGCTTTTTGTTTACACAAGTCTTAGTATTGTTTGGATTATAATCATGTCTTAATTTTATAGTATCGCAACTGCATTAGACCAGGGAAGATAACATTTAATTTAGTTTCAATATCATTTATTTAGATTTTTTTAGCAGTTGTTACAAAGTGATTTACCGTAACTAGCCTAGATCCCAAAAAGCAAGGAGAAGCCATTTCTAATTATATTTGATCATACATCTTAAGGATGAATACAGGATTGCTTTTGTAATGCTGATTCCAATGTGCCCAACAGGACCTTGCAGATGTGTGCAGGAGGGAGGATACGGAAGCTGAGGACAGAGATGTGGACCGAGTCTCTGGCCTTGGAAGCTCCGGGTAACTGACTCTGAACTGTTTGCAAAAGTGGTTGTTGCTCAAATTCTGTTTTAAAGCTGGGTTGATACTGTAGGAGACTTCTCATCAAGAAGGGATGAAAGGTTTTTGAGTTGTTTGTGTATCCTCATTTTAATTTTTTGTCATTTAGTAGACACTCATCCAGAGAAACTTACAGGAGCAATTAGGGTTAAGTGCCTTGCTCAAGGGTACATCGGCATATTTTTCACCTAGTTTGCTTGTGGATTCGAACCCACAATCTTTTGATTACTGGCCCAACTTTCTAACCATTAGGCTACCTGCCGCCCTCTGGAAACCTCAGTTTAGAGATTTTTTCCCATGCCTTCTAAGCATTCTCTCAGGTCTCTCTTCACTCTTGTTTAGACTTTTGTAGCAGCGTAGATGAGTCCATGGCAGAGTATCCCCTTGAAATTCAAGTGGAAAAAACAGTGCTTCCCATAATGGATCGGAGTGTAGTAGTTGAGTAACTATGAGTATGTTTTCTGTTACCAGTGCAACGTCACGGAAAATGGTGTTCTCCCAACAGGAGAAGGAAGCTGCCAAAATCGGCTTGTCAGTCTTTACAGTAAGTTTATTTTCATGCTCTCTGGGTGTTAATCCATTTGTATTAGCTACATATTTTTAAAACATGATTGATACCACTTGGGAATTGATTCTGTAATAGTCATGTTAGATGTTACATGATTATGGTCATAATGGAGAGCATTGTTTTCACAGCACCATAAAACAGAAGGGAAGTCTGGAAACCAGGAAGCCTCTGCCAGAAAAACATCTGAGAACACAGAGAAACAGGATGTGGATCAAAGGTAATGTGTTATTCATCACATATTGTGTTGACAAACGATTCTCTGAGGTAAATTTCTTCCGATTACTGGCAAAAATATATATATATACTCAAAAGACTTGTCCGTTATACTTTCTCGTCATAGACATGAGAGCAGCAAAAAGAAGAAGGAAAAGAAGAGCAAAAAAGAGAAGAAAAAGAAGAAGAAAAGGCAGAGAAGAGACTCTTCCTCCTCCTCCGATTCGGACGATGACAAAAGGTTAACGTGTTGTTTGTCCCCGTTAGATCTGCAGGTCACTTGTATGTCATGTTATCTTTGCCTTTCCTTTTTTAAACTGATAAAATCACAAGAAAACCGAACACCAATGTCCCAATAACGTTACAAGGCTTATTGGCTTTAGCACTAGAGGGTGCTAAATCACTGTTGAAGAGCTGGTTTTTGGTTCCATCTCAAAAGCTGAGTTTTTGCCAAACTGCTAATGTTCCGTCAACCATTAGACTTTGTATGCTTGGTCGAAATATTGAACAGGTTGTACCCTTACTAGGGATGTGTCAGTTAATGTGTCCAGCTGCCTTATTCTGTGGTAATACAGGACTGATTAAAAAAGGAGGCTTGGGATGTTTAGCAACAGGAAGAGTCTTATAAATGTAAAACAAGGTGTAGGGTTGATTTTGAACTGAGTGAATGCATCATCCAGGCCATGTCATGCTTATCTTGTTTGGGGGCGGGCCTTATTTATTATTCTCCTATGGAACCCAGATAGTTATCATCCTTTATAGATGAGGCAATGGTTTGTATCATAACATTCAGTGTATCCCTGATTTATCTTCCTCAGCCAGCTGTCACATCAGCTTACTTCGACCCCCGCCTATTAGTCCCAATCATTGATTGTTTGTGTGTGTGTTTCTTTACTCCTCAGGCGCAGAAAGGACCACCATCATCATAATCCATCATGCCTCAGTCAGACTGGAGCCAGACACCATGACAGCCATTCAAGGGGGGGACCAAAGGGTGAGCGCCACCCCCCATCCTCCCAACGACGCCAGCAGAGGCATGACACACACTCCTCCGACAGGGGGTCCCCTGTCCCCCGTCACCGTGCCAGCTACAAGGCAGCCCATGCTGCTCCGACACAAAGCCACAGGCGGCGCCATGACACAGACTCTGACGACTAATGTCCCCCCCCCCACTCAATCAGAGACACGCCGAGGGAGAGGAGCGCTCTAGTCCACAGCAGAGCAGCTTGACTGGTCTATGGACTGTCCTCATGTACCTCTGGACTGGACTCAAGGGCTGTGGTTGAGAACAGTAGGTCAATCTGTAGGCTACTCCTTAAACCACCAGCAGGCTTGTGGCCTTGTTTGAACTGACCAGTTTTTTATTTGTGTTGAATTTTGAATTGTTAAATTTGCTTCTATTGGTATTTTATTTTTCTGAACCAGCACAAATGTATTTTATGATCTAAGTCTAGCTACCAAAATTGAAGGACACTTCATGCAATTGAATCAGGGACTACCGAAAGCAAGTTAAGTGCATGTGTTCTTGGTGCTGAAAATAAGTTAGTCAATACAAACTATTGGTGTCCAAGACATTAATTCCGGTGTCACACTTGCCCATACCACCAGTAAAAAAATAAAAAATAAATGTGCGCCAACACCTAAATGTTATTGAGTCTTCTCCTCTTTGGTTTGTCAGTCTCGAGTGGTGCAGTGGTCTAAGGCACTGCATCTCAGTGCTAGAGGTGTCACTACAGACAATGCTTAGATTCCAGGGAGTCCCATAGGGTGGCTCACAATTGGCCCGGTGTAGGCCGTCATTGTAAATAAGAATTTGTTCTTAACTGACTTGCCTGGTTAAATAAAAAATCTGTTAAATCCACACGCCGATGCTCCCTGAGGCTTGTGGTCTATAACACTTCTCTCCATCCCACTGTGCCTCTCACAGTATTCAGCAGCTTTGCTCCTTTTCTTTCCTCCATCAAGCCAGATCTCCTTTTCTGTTCTAGGTTCAGTTCCCTGGCTGTGGTAAGATACCATTGGAATGCACTCCAGTGGTCATAATGGAGTTTAGCATTGCATTTGCCTTGAATCAGTTCTGAAAGGGGACATTCTGCTGCCTGGCACCTAGTGGTCCACTAAAAAGAGCAAGGCATTCACAAAGGAGAGTGCAAAAAAAAAAACAGGCTGGTCCTTTATATGGCAGAGCACCACACAAACCAGGCTGATGGACAAAGCCACACTGTAAGGGACGTGAGACTCCTGCCCCCTCCTTCCACAATCACCATACTCTGCTGCCATGTTTTATAGGCTTTGCTGCGTTAACCATGGCAGCCTAATCAACCTGAAATAACGTCCTAGATTGCTCCCCAATTATTGCCACCCCCCATCTCTGGCGCCTGGTGCAGACCCAACGTAACAGACTGACAGAGACCGGCCCAGCTATAGCCATTTGTCACTTATTCAACATCAGCTTTGGGTGATTAGTTGGCTGCCATCACCTTGGACCAACCCACTCCCTTAGTCCCAGGTCATGGGGTGAGAGTTGTTAGGTGTGATAGAGGATTTGGGACAAGAGAAGGGAGGAGGCTGTGTGACACCAAAGCACAGGCAAAGTCCATTTTTAGATTAGGATGAGGTGTCATTTTGAATTCAAACTGTCATAATGGGGAGAGATCTAGGCTTGATTTAACTCCTACGCATGGGGCAGAGTGGGTTTCTAACCTGGAAGTTATTAATAGTAAATATGTAAGTGGTAAAATATACAATATTTGCTTTGTGCCAGTTGGCAGATTCATTCAGTATATGTTGCCTTCCTTGCTGTTGACCGATAATGTTCACTGTACCTTCCGCCCTCTGAGTCCAAAGAGGATAGAGGTTGGTGCAATGTCAGCATGATCAAATCCAATAACTAATTCAGTTAAAGAGAATTACATGAAAAACAACAGAACATGTAAACATTCTCTAATCACTTTAATTAGTGCTTTTCTCACAAAAAAATTAAAGCTGAAATAACTTTACAGCAAAAACAAATTGACAAAGTTCTGCTAAAGAGATTAACAATGTTTCAACAAAAGGTTCAGGCAATCAGTTATCAATCAAGATACGTTTATTTTTTTCCCAACGCCTTGCTTTAAAAGAAAGACTAAGAAGTGTCCATAGCACTCTGGTGGAATAACACCCAGAACCTTTTGATAAGAAGCTCAAAGGTTTGTAATGGAACAGCATGTTTCTTTGACATGAGGACAAAAGCATCCCCTCAGAACTTAGCCAAGGACAACATGAGCTACAAAGGAGAGAAGAAAATACTAGCGCCCACTAAGTAAAAAATACGGAGTTCATACAGATCTCATATTGCCACTGACATTAATACATGCCTCGTTCCAAAACTATTAATATACTTTTATCATTCTCAATAAAATGGGACAAAAACAAGGTCTTCAGGTCATGATGATGGAGGAAAATGCAGGACATCAGAATTTAGAATACAACTGCTTTTGTCATACCAGTGCATCATATAGCATATACCTTGAGTGCAGGGGTAAACAACCTGGGGACCGCGGAGGTACTGCAGGGGGTCTGTGATGGGGGTTCAATGTTTTTATGAATATCGCTAGCAACAACAGACTAAACACATTTTGAATGACATACCTACAGCAGAAAAGAGGAGAGTATCTTCTTTCTAATGATGTAAACTTTATTTCTCAACTCCTAATATCGAGCAAATTACACTCACTGGAGTATCGGACATAGGCTTTGAAAAATAGGCTACCAGCGTGGCAAGTGCTACTGGCTGCTGGTAAGTTTTCCTGATTTGGACATACATTTTTGCAAAAACATGGATAACCAGCTAAACAGCTGCGCTTAGAGAAAGTGTTTGCGGTTTCCTTTCTAGCTAATAGGCTATGTTAGAGTTTACACTTCCTCTTCCAATTATAATGTGGGGAGGTCAAACTAATGAAAAACTATTTACCAAATCTATTCATTTTTAAATGTTTTGATTACTTCTCCTTGACATTATCATTCACCTGATAAGACATGAGGAAAATATGTTTTGGCTAACATATGATGGGAGTCCCTGGGTCACCAGTTTGCCTGGGAGGGGGTCCCTGGCCAAGAAAAGGTTGATGACCCCTGAGTTACAAGGTTGTTGTGGTTTAAGTCATTGTGATGCTGATGTTGAGGACATCAAGGTATCCCAACCCTTGAGCACCTGCAGCTGACAAGAGGAGTAATGACATAATGCTTATGCAGACAAACATTAACAATCAATTAGCTAGTCCCGCAGACAATCAATGTGTGTTTGAGATATTAGATTCTGCACAGAACATGTGATTATTATAGCAAATGGATAGGCAGGAACTCTGCCTCTCCAGGCATTGTGAAAATCTGTTGATTTGTGCAGAATCTGTGTATGTTGAACGTGCACTTGTTGCTTGTCCAACATACAGACCACATCATGCACTTTTTTTGCTATTAAATTCAGGCTCACTGCGACAAAGGCAGTACACATGATTATTAACCTGAGCCACTGTCATACAAACATAAGTCATAATGCTGTACAGACAGCACCTCTGTCCATCACAAAGCAGGTGAATGATGAGATGCATGGAGGAACATAGTTACTCTGCATGGCAGCCACTTCTCAATGAAAGCCAACATGATCTGACACACAACAAAAGCTGGTAAGTGTTGACAAGAGTTCTCGACTTTGAAGCCCACTAACCTCTGTTTTAGACTTCATCTCAATAATATTCTCTTCAGTGTTTTGCTAAATGGTATTTTGGGGGAGCAGGGTATTGTAGCATTCTGAGCTATTAAACCATCATTGTTGCAAGTAGTACATCTGTATGTATGCATAATTCAGAATTACCCCCCCCCCCCCAAGAAACACTCATTTTAAGTACAAATTACCAGCAGACTTATAATGTTAAAAAAAAGTCAAACATAGGGTTGAGACAAGGGGTCCCATTAATTATTTTTCTTTTTTTGCCTCCCCTTTCTATTTACTAGACACGTATATGCCTGGTCAAGAGGAGGAAATAACCAAGGTGGATTTTTTGTAAGTCTGCAATAAGCTGCCTCATAACCCCCCCAAAACAAGACTATTTACATTAAATAAGAAACCCAGACAGCTTTCCATGATTGTGTTATTATCCCCCCTGGCCCGTATGGTGTATTGTTGTAACTAGAGATGAGAAATGAGTGCAGCTTTCCAGTAGGTACTTTTTGACAAAAGTAGCTGAATTTGCAACATCAGAAGAGTACAAAGCAAAGGTAGAGAGAAGATACAGTGTTACCCTTTTCACACTACTGAGCCGGGCCGAGCTTTACTGCGCCAGCCTGGTAACTAATCTACCACACAGTTGCTAGAACCGTGCTGGAAAGGACAATGTGAAAGAAAATAATCCGAGCCACTGTACGGTTTGGGTCGGCACGATAGTGTGAAAAAGGTATATGTGAGTTGAGGAGGACAGTGGATTATGATGATTAGGCCTATTTCTGGTTTTTTAACTGATTAGACAACCAATCCAGTCCTTCATAGAGACCGTCTCCGCTGGTGGCACAGGTGGCTTGGATGTACCAGTTTCTATGGCGGAGGGAGTGCAGTCCCAGCTTGTCTGTGAGTTCGGCCGCATTCATAGCATTTGGGAGGTCCTGAAAAGAGAAGTTCTCCCATTATGAGACAAAAGCCAGCGAAGACCATCCAAAGTATATAACAGGTGTATTGTCCTTTCTATATTATTAATACAAAAAAAGCAAGTCAAAGGCTTTTTGCTGTCACACAATGGACATTTGAGGTGAAAATGTAGGCCTACCTGTTTGTTAGCGAATACTAATAAGACTGCCTCTCGTAGTTCGTCCTCTGCCAACATTCTCATCAGTTCTTCGCGGGCTTCGTTCACTCGCTCTCTGTCATTGCTGTCCACAACAAAGATGAGACCTGAAAAACACACCAAGAGGAAAAACATGAACATTTTGATTCAACGTCTCTAGTCTGTTGGCCCCCCTTTGACAGGAGTGAAATGACTTGCTGTCAGCACACAACTTACCCTGTGTGTTCTGGAAATAGTGACGCCACAACGGTCGAATTTTGTCTTGACCGCCGACATCCCACACTGTAAAACTTATGTTCTTGTACTCGACTGTCTCAACATTAAAACCTGAGTTGAGGAAAGAAGACATTAATAACCTGCACAATCTATTTGAGGCAACACGTGAACATGTCCGGGAGTAAATTAATTGTGTTGCTTCTAATTATATATATTTTTAATGTAAGTCTTAACGTTACACAAAATATGATATTCATACAAACTGGGCTGACAACATTTAGGCCTACATGCCACCAGTGCTACTACTTACCTATAGTTGGAATGGTAGTTACAATTTCTCCAAGTTTGAGTTTGTACAGGATTGTTGTTTTACCAGCAGCATCGAGACCCACCATGAGGATCCTCATCTCTTTCTTGCCAAATGCTTTAAAGAGGCTAGCAAATAAATTCCCCATAGTGAAAGATGGATTCAACTTTGGCAGAAGGAATACTAGAAGAGAACAAGACGAACACAGTTTTATAACCGTCAGTGTGTAATTGTGCCCTGACAACTATAGAAGGTTAACCCATCTTATAACGAATTATTAGTTGTTTAATATACCTACTATAGAAACTTTCTGACAACTATGTTTGTTTATTAACTAGCAAGATAACGTTGAATAAGAAGCTAGCTAACTAACCATGTTAGCGTCAACTCTTATATAGCTGCTAACTAGCTAGCTAACGTTACACACATCATTTCATAAACTAACCAGTTGGATAAAGGACAATAACAACCATGGTGTAGAAAACTGTCTTGCAGTGAAAGAAGACAAATGGCTATTAAGTTAGCTATATCGAAAGACCACTATAAGTTAGTGCTCTAATAGCTAGCTAGCTAACTGTTTGGCTAGCGGTTTAGCAAGCGGCGCCAAGCTAGCCTAACCAGCCATCTGGCAAGTTTTTTTTCCAGACCTTTTTAACTAGCTAGACCCCAGGAAATGAGACCCTTTTACGTTATACAGTTAAGCAGCTAAACACAATTTATGTGACTATTATCATATTCAAACAACACCATGAGTAAAAATTACAGTTTTCTCCTTACAGTTGTTTTCAATTCTTTCCTCTTTAAGGCGTTTCCTTCCTCAAGATGTCGGGTTATTATTTGGCCACGTCAGAGCTTCCAGAACGACTTCCGTGAAACAGAGCCTTTGGTATATCGCGCCCTATGGACTGGAGGCGAATGGCACTCATTTTCACATTTCATTTGCTAAAACATGAGTTTGCGTGTTGCAGGTGCGTGAGAATAATTATTCGATAATATGAAAATAAAAAAGTCACACACTGCTTTTTCTTATATAACTTTAGTTTGAGGCAGGCCAAAAGCTTGGCAAGAAAGGGTAATCTAAACTTAGGGAAAGACAACATTTTATGGGTTGTGATGGATTGTATTGAACATTATCTTCAATCAGAAAAATGTTTTACCTGTTGATGTGCCATTCTATAAATATTTAGCTTTCAAGATCATGGGCACCATTTTGAAAAGATAAGTCAAATTGATCTCCTCTCTTCCTGTACAGTCTAGTGAAAGCTATTGAAGCATGATCCTACTAGCAAACGCAGTTTTCCTTTTCTTTTAAATCAAATCAAATTGTATTTGTCACAAGCGCTACTGTGTTAAACGTTACTGTGAAATGCTTGATTACGAGCCCTTCCCAATGATGCAGAGTTTAGAAATAATTAAAAAAATAAAATACCAACACGAGGAATAATATAAAATACACAAACATTTAGCTATATACAGGGAGTATCAGTGCCATATCAATGTGCAAGGTACAAGGTATTTGAGATAGATATGTACATGAAGGCAGGGTAAAGTGACTAGGCATCAGGATATATAATAATAAGAGTAAAATAAAGAACTGAGTAGCAGCAGCAAATGATGAGTGTAAAAGTGTGTGAGTGTGTACGTGTCTATGTGTGTGTGTGCGTATGCGTATGTACAGTACCAGTCAAAAGTTTGGACACACCTACTCATTCCAGGGTTTTTCTTAATTTTTACTAGTTTCTACATTGTAGAATAATAGTGAAGACATCAAAACTATGAAAGAACACATATGGAATCATGTAGTAACCAAAAAAGTGTTAAACAAATCAAAATATATTTTATATTTGAGATTCTTTAAATAGCCACCCTTTGCCTTGATGACAGCTTTGCACACTCTTGGCATTCTCTCAACCAGCTTTTTTAATTTTTTAAATTTTATTTCACCTTTATTTAACCAGGTAAGCCAGTTGAGAACAAGTTCTCATTTACAACTGCGACCTGGCCAAGATAAAGCAAAGCAGTGCGATAAAAACAACAACACAGAGTTACATATGGGGTAAAAAAACATAAAGTCAAAAAATACAACAGAAAATATATATACAGTGTGTGCAAATGTAGCAAGTTATGGAGGTAAGGCAATAAATAGGCTATAGTGCAAAATAATTACAATTAGTATTAACACTGGAATGCTAGATGTGCAAGAGATTATGTGCAAATAGAGATACTGGGGTGCAAAAGAGCAAAATAAATAACAATATAGGGATGAGGTAGTTGGGTGGGCTAATTTCAGATGGGCTGTGTACAGGTGCAGTGATCGGTAAGGTGCTCTGACAACTGATGCTTAAAGTTAGTGAGGGAGATAAGAGTCTCCAGCTTCAGAGATTTTTGCAATTCATTCCAGTCATTGGCAGCAGAGAACTGGAAGGAATGGCGGCCAAAGGAGGTGTTGGCTTTGGGGATGACCAGTGAGATATACCTGCTGGAGCGCAGACTACGGGTGGGGGCTGCTATGGTGACCAATGAGCTAAGATAAGGCGGGGATTTGCCTAGCAGTGATTTATAGATGGCCTGGAGCCAGTGGGTTTGACGACGAACATGTAGTGAGGACCAGCCCACAAGAGCGTACAGGTCAAAGTGGTGGGTAGTGTATGGGGCTTTGGAGACAAAACGGATGGCACTGTGATAGACTACATCCAATTTGCTGAGTAGAGTGTTGGAGGCTATTTTGTAAATGACATCGCCGAAGTCAAGGATCGGTAGGATAGTCAGTTTTACGAGGGCATGTTTGGCAACATGAGTGAAGGAGGCTTTGTTGCGAAATAGGAAGCCGATTCTAGATTTAACTTTGGATTGGAGATTCTTAATGTGAGTCTGGAAGGAGAGTTTACAGTCTAACCAGACACCTAGGTATTTGTAGTTGTCCACATACTCTAGGTCAGACCCGTCGAGAGTAGTGATTCTAGTCGGGTGGGCGGGTGCCAGCAGCGTTCGATTGAAGAGCATGCATTTAGTTTTACTAGTGTTTAAGAGCAGTTGGAGGCTACTGAAGGAGTGTTGTATGGCATTGAAGCTCGTTTGGAGGTTTGTTAACACAGTGTCCAATGAAGGGCCAGATGTATACAAAATGGTGTCGTCTGCGTAGAGGTGGATCTGAGAGTCACCAGCAGCAAGAGCGACATCATTGATATACACAGAGAAAAGAGTCGGCCCAAGAATTGAACCCTGTGGCACCCCCATAGAGACTGCCATAGGTCCAGACAACAGGCCCTCCGATTTGACACATTGAACTCTATCTGAGAAGTAGTTGGTGAACCAGGCGAGGCAGTCATTTGAGAAACCAAGGCTATTTAGTCTGCCAATTAGAATGCGGTGGTTGACAGAGTCGAAAGCCTTGACCAGGTCGATGAAGACGGCTGCACAGTACTGTCTATTATCGATCGCGGTTATAATATCGTTTCATGAGGTAGTAACCTGGAATGCATTTCAAATAACAGGTGTGCCTTCTTAAAAGTTTAATTTGTGGAATTTCTTTCCTTCTTAATGCATTTGAGCCAATCAGTTGTGTTGTGACAAGGTAGGGGGGGTATACAGAAGATAGCCCTATTTGGTAAAAGACCAAGTCCATATTATGGCAAGAACAGCTCAAATAAGCAAAGAGAAACGACAGTCCAGCATTACTTTAAGACATGAAGGTAAGTCAATACTGAAAATGTCAAGAACTTTGAACGTTTCTTCAAGTGCAGTCGCAAAAACCATCAGGCGCTATAATGAAACTGGCTCTCATGAACCACCACAGGAATGGAAGGCCCAGAGTTACCTCTGCTGCAGAGGATAAGTTCATTAGAGTTACCAGCCTCAGAAATTGCAGCCCAAATAAATGCTTCACAGAGTTCAAGTAACAGACACATCTCAACATCAACTGTTCAGAGGGGACTGTGTGAATCAGGCCTTCATGGTCGAATTGCTGCAAAGAAACCACTACTAAAGGACACCAATAAGAAGAAGAGACCTGCTTGGACCAAGAAACACGAGCAATGGACATTAGACCGGTGGAAATTTGTCCTTTGGTCTGGAGTCCAAATTTGAGATTTTTGGTTCAAACCGCCGTGTCTTTGTGAGATGCGGTGTGGGTGAACGGATGATCTCCGCATTTGTATTTCCCACCGTAAAGCATGGAGGAGTTGTTATGGTGTGGGGGTGCTTTGCTGGTGACACTGTCTGTGATTTATTTAGAATTCAAGTCACACTTAACCAGCATGGCTACCACAGCATTCTACAGCGATACGCCATCCCATCTGGTTTGGGCTTAGTGGGATTATCATTTGTTTTTCAACAGGACAATGACCCAAAACACACCTCCAGGCTGTGTAAGGGCTATTTGACCAATAAGGAGAGTGATGGAGTGCTGCATCAGATGATCTGGCCTCCACAATCCCCTTACCTCAACCCAATTGAGATGGTTTGGGATGAGTCGGACCGCAGAGTGACGGAAAAGCAGCCAACAAGTGCTCAGCATATGTGGGAACTCCTTCAAGACTGTTGGAAAAGCATTCCAGGTGAAGCTGGTTGAGAGAATGCCAAGAGTGTGCAAAGCTGTCATCAAGGCAAAGGGAGGCTATTTGAAGAATCTCAAATATAAAATATATTTTGATTTGTTTAACAATTTGTTGTTTATTACATGATTTAATATGTGTTATTTCATAGTTTTGATCTCTTCACTATTATTCTAAAAAATGTTTTAAAAAAAACTTGAATGAGTAGGTGTGTCCAAACTTTTGACTGGTAATGTAAATGTGTGGGAGTTTTGTGTGGGAGTGTCAATATAGTGTGTGTGAGTGAGTGTGTATATGGTGCGTATACTGGGCCTTCCTCTGACACCGCCTGATATAGAGGTCCTGGATGGCAGGGAGCTCGGCCCCAGTGATTTACTGGGCAGTCCGCACCACCCTCTGTAGCGCTTTGCGGTCAAGGGCGGTGCATTTGCCATACCAAGCGGTGATGCAGCCAGTCAAGATGCTTTCGATGGTGCAGCTGTAGAACTTTTTGACGATCCGAGGGCCCATGCCAAATATTTTCCTGAGGGGGAAGAGGCACTGCCATGCCCTCTTCACGACCGTGCGGGTGTGTGTGGACCATGTTAAGTCCTTAGTGATGTGGACACCAAGGAACTTGAAGAACTCGACCCGCTCCACTACAGCCCCGTCGATGTGGATGGGGGCGTGCTCTCCCCTCTTTCTCCTGTAGTCCACAATCAGCTCCTTGGTCTTACTGACATTGAGGGAGAGATTGTTGTCCTGGCACCAAACTGCTAAGTCTCTGACCTCCTCCCTGTAGGCTGACTCATCGCTGTCGGTGATCAGGCCTACCACCGTCGTGTCGTTAGCAAACTTGAGGATGGTGTTGGAGTTGTGCGTGGCCACGCAAACGTAGGTGAACAGGGAGTACAGGAGGGGACTAAGCACACACCCTTGAGGGGCGCCCGTGTTGAGGGTCAGCGTGGCAGAGGTGTTGTTGCCTACCCTCACCACCTGGGGCTGGCCATCAGGAAGTCCAGGATCCAGTTGCAGAGGGAGGGATTCAGTCCCAGGGTCCCTAGCTTGGTGATGAGTTTGGAGGGAACTATGGTGTTGAACGCTGAGCTGTAGTCTATGAACAGCATTCTCACATAGTTATTTCCCCTTTTGTCCAGGTGGGAGAGGGCAGTATGAAGTGCAATTGAGATTGCGTCATCTGTCGATCTGTTGGGGCGGTATGCAAATTGGAGTGGGTCTAGAGTGTCTGGGGAGGATGCTGTTGATGTGTGTCATGACCAGCCTTTCAAAGGACTTCATAATTACAGATGTGAGTGCTACAGGGCGATAGTCATTTAGGCAGGTTACCTTGGAGCTCTTGGGAACAGGGACAATGGTGGTCAGCTTGAAACATGTTGGGATTACAGACTGGGACAAGGAGAGATTGATAATGTCTGTGAAGACACTTGCCAGCTGGTCTGCGCATGCTTTGAGAATGTGCCATGGTATTCCATCTGTCTGGGCGGCTTTGTGATTGTTAACCAACTTAAACGTTTTGCACACAACACAACCACCCATCATCTTTGAAAATGATAATACTCAAGAATGTGTTTGCATTCTTTGTGCATTGGGCAATAATTCACTATAACATAATTCATTCTTTCTACCATAGACTTCAGGAGACTACAGGACTTCAAGGGACTTCACTAAAGGCCAGATGCAGGGCCCACAAGATCCAGACCAAGGCAAAAAAGACCCAACTCCTCTTTCTCCACACCCAGCACAATGCAAGACTATCAGTTTGTGTCAAAATCAAGAGAGCATGTGGTAAGTTGCTTTGTTTCATTCAAACTCACTAAGGACCAACATTTCCATTCTAGGCCATTTCAAACCCTCCTTTATTCCTTGACAGCTTAGCAACAGGGCAGATTGAGTTACAACACTGAAATGTCTGATAAGGCATGAACAATATTCTGTAACTCTAAACAAGACCTGTGACACTCATAACAAACCCATGAACATGAATCCAATCGAACGTTTTCATCATCAGACTTATGGACATTGGTTGTCTTAGTTCTACTCTAGTGTAGAAATAATAATATAAGAAAAGGGGTGGTGGTGCTGCTGTCACTACAAAACATCCTTGTTTATTTCTATACATGCCCTGTCTTGCCTCCCAGGTGTTGGAGTGAGTAGAGTAATGAACCGCCCTTGCCACTTGATATTGCCGCCGCTGTACAACGGCACATAGGTCTATTCATGTGGGCAGATCTGCAGTGCCAATCAGGGGCATTTGAGGGGTGTCTACAAGATACTTGGCTTTTCATCATGTCTGTCTTCTCACGGTCTCAGGGTGAGACCAGGGTAGCTCAGCTGTTGCCATTATGGGGGTGGAGTGCAGAGGCTAGCCAGCCAGTCAGCCAACCCGACCCAGAATCATCCCTCTCTCTGGCATGGCAAGACCTTGTCCACTTATTAGCTTACCACAAAACAATGTCCTATGTGTGCCTGTGAGACAGGTGTCCATGCATTGACAATAGAGGCTAATGTGAGCAAGCAAAAATATGTTATTGGAAAAAGCAATGAGAACATAATGCTGCTGCCACAAGGTTGGTTGCAAGAATAGATCTATGACTTCATTTTCCAATACTTGACTATTCTATTCATAACAACATTTTCAAGTGTGAGTTGGTTCCATTTCAAAAGAGAGCAAACTGTGAATGTGCTATTATATTTTGATTTACAGTATGTGTATGTTGTCTGTTGGTATATAATGTTTTCAAGTTGATATGTTCACCTACCTGGGGACTGCAGATAAGTAAATTAGCTGTTAGCTAAATCTGGGGCAATACATCACTTCTAATTTCTGAGATTTAGCCTATGTTTTTGTTGTACATTATCCTTTAACAAATAAACATAATAAATCAATTAATTACAATTCAGGCTAAAGGTTTCCAAGGGATGGAATGGGGATGTTCTCTAGGCCTACTAAAATTAATTCACACTATTGTGATTGTAGTTTGTAGGCCTATATTTATCTGACAGGAATTCTAAACATTTGGCCCCAAAAATATTCAAAATTCTTCCTCTGATTCACGGTCATATCACCAGGCAGAAGCCTAGTAATTAAATATTTATGTGCAACAAGTTGAATTTTATCCAGGGTCAACCATGTCTGCCCCTTCCCCAGTGGAGAGGGCAGCGCCTGAGACTCAGGGACGGAGCAGCAGGGGGGAGAGTGGGTCTGTGATTGGTGGAGGACCACACAGCGAAGCCTGCATAATGCCATCTCACTACTGGAACCTTAATTTGTGGGGAAGAAAAGCTTTCAGCATATTTTTGTTTCGCAGGCAGCCAATGTTGTATTCACTTGTAAAGGAGTGCTGTGTTTTCTCTGCAAGATGTTTCTTTTTCTTTTGGATGGTTGGGGTTTCGCTGTTCTAATGTTGCAGTCCTGTGCCAGATCAATCTAATCTTTTTCTCATTTGGCCTTTAATTTTCTTACGTTCCTTTCCTTGTACATCTCTGTTGTACTTTTGAGACTAAGATAAAGAGAACCATGATTTATGCCTTATATACTGAATTTTGGCTGCATGATTTCAACAGGATAAATTGTAAGTAGTTACAATCCACATTTCTAAAGATCAGGTTTAGGCCTAAAGTATCTAGAAAAAACAAACATGATGATTTCAATTGTAAGCATCACAGGTGTTTGTAATTAGAGCGTATCTGTTTTTGACAGATGACATTAACTAATTTTGGCAGTGGCACTGGAAAACATTAAAATATCACAACAAGCGAAAAACATGTTATTAGCTATAAGCAGTAGGTATCATACTGGTATAAACCCAGCACTGGGGAATCCCTTCTCAATAGTGACCTAACGCCCTCTATGGGTCAAACAGAGACTGCATACATAAGAGGTTGTCAGCAAAAAGTGACTGGGATTTCCCCAGTAATAGGCTACTTACTGTTGACTACCTAAAAATGTAAACCACTGTTTTCTCTGTTGTTCAAAAACTAGGTAAGATTACTGGGCTATCAGCTCTCTTTATTATTATTGTGGGACACTAATCGGTTTCAGAAAATTCTGATTCAAGTCCATTATTTCCTCTTTTCCTCACTGCTTCAAACAGCTCCACCCAACTGGGTCTGTGCACTAGAAGTATCAGTGATTCCAATGTTGTCATTACTTTGGGTTTCTGTCACAGCTATGCTCATTTAAAGTTAAATATTGAGCTTTAATTAGTTACAATTAGTTGGGTCGTTATATCCATACATGCTGTAAGACCAGAAAAGAAGGACTATATTTAAAGACATGAAAAGCAAGATTCCTCTTTACATTTACATTTACATTTAAGTCATTTAGCAGACGCTCTTATCCAGAGCGACTTACAGTTAGTGAGTGCATACATTTTTCATACTTTACAAATGCATCAATGCTGTTTATGAAAAATCCCACCAATTCAAGTTCATACACAGTAGGGGGTAAGCTAGGTTACTTTGTGGAATGTCACACAGTCTTGCCAACGATTTTCCTCAATACTATGGATCATTTATTGGGGTTCTATTTAACCAAACCAGGCTGAATAAGGAATACTATTACAATCCTTCAATTTCAAAATGAAGGATTGTGCATCGATGCTCCCTCCCAACACATGCATCAATACAGTGTGATTCTAAAACCCTCAGTACTGTAAAAGCAGTCAGTCCGTTAGCCTCAGCCTGCTACTGTGTGGTCCTCCACAAAACTAGCACGCAGGAACGTGATTAGACAGATGGAAGGCAAGGGAACGAATGGAGGCCTCAACAACAATGCGTGCTCTGTGACTCCTATCCTCCTAGCCTGTAGAGTTTGGGTGATTTCCTACTTCCCAACCCATGCCCGAGGGCCACATTAGTAAATGCAGTTTAACAAGACCAAATGAAGCACATCCAGCAACAAAGCACTGTTTGACTTGGAGAGGACTTGCTTGCTTAGAACTGGAACCAATGAAAGTCAGACGGTCACACCCACCCACATAGTGCCTTCAGAAAGTATTCATACCCCTTGACTTATTCCACATTTTGTTGTGTTACAGCCTGAATTCAAAATCTATTAATTTTTTTTTTAATTCTCACCCATCTACACACAATACCCCATAATGACAAAGTGAAAACATGTTTTTAGAAATGTTTGCTAATTTATTGAAAATGAAATACAGAAATATCTAATTTATATAAGTATTCACACCACTGAGTCAATACTTTGTAGAAGCACATTTGGCAGCGATTACAGCTGAGTTTTTATGGGTAAGGCTTTCCACACCTGGATTGTGCAACATTTGCCCATTATTCTTTTCAAAATTCTTCAAGCTCTGTCAAATTGGTTGTTGATCCTTGCTAGACAACCATTTTCAGGTCTTGCCATAGATTTTCAAGTAGATTGTCACGCCCTGGCTCTAGGGACTCTTTTAAGTTGAGCCAGGGTGTGTAGAGTTTATGTTTTGTGCTCGTTGTGTCTAGTCTAGTTTTGTATATCTATGTTGGCCAGAGTGGTTCTCAATCAGAGGCAACGAGTATCAGCTGTTGCTGGTTGTCTCTGATTGGGAACCATATTTAGTCAGGTGGTTTTCCCACAGTGTTTGTGGGATCTTGTTCCGTGTTGGTTTGTGTTTTGCACCTGTGGACGTCACGTATCGATTTGTTGTTTTGTTCGTGTATCATTTAATAAATAAGTATGTTCACCTTCCACGCTGCGCCTTGGTCCTCTATATCCGACGATCGTGACAGAAGATCCCACCAATACAGGACCAAGCAGCGTGCCCAGGCAGGAGAGGAGAAGCGGCGCCAACCGGGCAGTCGTCGGACAGGCGAGGGGCACCCCCAAGAAATGTTTAGGGGGGGGCACATGGCAGGGACGACGGGGCCACTGGAGGCAGATAAGGGGCGAGTTGGTGGACGAGGAGAGAAGGCCACCGGGTTACGGGAGCCATTGGTGTAAAGAGGGAAGGAAAATGTAGAGGCACGGCGAGAGGTACTGAAGTGTGTTGCCAGTCCGGTCCGGCCCGTTCCTGATCCCCGTGTAAGGCCAGTGGTGTGTGTTCCCAGTACGGTCCGGCCTGTTCCTGTCCATCGCACCAAGCCTATGGTGCGCGTCGCCAGCCCGGCCCGGCCTGTTCCTGTCCCTCGCACCAAGCCTATGGTGCGCGTCGCCAGCCCGGCCCGGCCTGTTCCTGCTCCCCGCACCAAGCCAATGGTGCGCGTCGCCAGCCCGGCCCGGCCCGTTCCTTCTCCCCGCACCAAACCTGTGGTGCGCATCACCAGCCCGGTCCGGCCTGTTCCTGCTCCCCGCACCAAGCTAGTGGTGCGCGTCGCCAGCCCTGCCCGGCCTGTTCCTGCTCCCCGCACCAAGCCAATGGTGCGCGTCGCCAGCCTGGTCCGGCCTGTTCCTGCTCCCCGCACCAAACCTGTGGTGCGCATCGCCAGCCCGTGCCCGTTTCACCGGTGCCTGGTCAGGTACCGGTCAGCTGCTCCACACCGGAGCCTGAGCAATCCTCTCCACCGAAGTCCAGTCCAGCTCCAGCCAGTGGGGCTAGACCAGACCAGGGGCACTACGGGGGGGTTAGTAGAGGGTGGTGGTCAAGCCCAGAGCCGGAACCGCCTCCGAGGAGGAATGCCCACCCAGCCCTCCCCTGTTCGGTGATGTTTAGGCGCGGTCGCAGTCCGCGCCTTTAGGGGGGGGTACTGTCACGCCCTGGCTCTAGGGACTCTTTTAAGTTGAGCCAGGGTGTGTAGAGTTTATGTTTTGTGCTCGTTGTGTCTAGTCTAGTTTTGTATATCTATGTTGGCCAGAGTGGTTCTCAATCAGAGGCAACGAGTATCAGCTGTTGCTGGTTGTCTCTGATTGGGAACCATATTTAGTCAGGTGGTTTTCCCACAGTGTTTGTGGGATCTTGTTCCGTGTTGGTTTGTGTTTTGCACCTGTGGACGTCACGTATCGTTTTGTTCGTGTATCATTTAATAAATAAGTATGTTCACCTTCCACGCTGCGCCTTGGTCCTCTATATCCGACGATCGTGACATAGATTTAAGTCAAAACTGTAACTCGGCCACTCGAACATTCACTGTCTTCTTGGTAAGCAACTCCAGTGTAGATTCTGCCTTGTGTTATAGGTTATTGACCTGCTGAAAGTTGAATTCATCTCCCAGTGTCTGGTGGAAAGCAGACTGAATCAGGTTTTCTTCTAGGATTCTGCCTGTGCTTAGCTCCATTCCTTTTCTTTTTTATCCTGAAAAACTCCCCAGTCCTTAACGATTACAAACATACCCATAACGTGATGCAGCCACCACTATGCTTGAAAATATGGAGAGTGGTACTCAGTACTGTATTGGATTGGATTTGCTCCACACTTTGTATTCAGGACAGAAAGTGAATTGCTTTGCCACATTGTTTGCAGTATTACTTTAGTGCCTTGATGCAAACAGGATGTATGTTTTGGAATATTTTTATTCTGTACAGGCTTCCTTCTTTTCACTCTGTCAATTAGGTTAGTATTTTCGAGTAAATGCAATGTTGTTGATCCATCCTCAGTTTTCTCCTATCACAGCCATTAAACTCTGGTGAAATCCCTGAGCGGTTTCCTTCTTCTCTGGCAACTGAGTTAGGAAGGACGCCTGTATCTTTGTAGTGACTGAGTGTATTGATACACCATCCAAAGTGTAATTAATAACTTCACCATGCTTAAAGGAATATTCAATGTCTGCTTTTTTTTTGTACCAATTGGTGCCCTTATTTGTGAGGCATTGGAAAACCTCCCTGGTCTTTGTGGTTGAATCTGTGTTTGAAATTCTCTGCTTGACTGAGGGACCTTACAGATAATTGTATGTGTGGGGTACAGAGATGAGGTAGTCATTCAAAAATCATCTTAAAAACTATTATTGCATACAGAGTGAGTCCATGCAACTTATTATGTGACTTGTTAAGCAAATGTTTACTCCTGAACTTATTTAGGCTTGCCATAACAAAGGGGTTACATATTTATTGACTCAAGACATTTCAGCTTTTCATTTGTAATGAATTTGTAATTTAAAAAAATTAAAAAACATAATTCCACTTTGACATTATGGGGTATTGTGAGTAGGCCAGTGACAAAATAATCTATTATAAATTCAAGCTCTAACACAACAAAATCTGGAAAAAGTAAATGCGTGTGAATACTTTCTGAAGACACTGTATGTCCCAAGTCAGTTAGTCTACAGACACGCTGAGTAAGAGAGAGCACAGGTGCAGGTGATGATGTTTGACAGGTTAGGTTAGGGGGAAACACCTGCGTGGCATCCTGTCAAATATACATATTTTATTTGTATTTTTTTATCTTGTCAATAAGCCAAGATGCCACAAGGACGGATGTGAGAGCAGAGCAATCACTTTTTCCCTGCAGGTTTAGCTGCAAGCTGTAGACGATGCTTGAAATACTCTTTGTAAAGCTAGAATATGTGAATAGGGGATTCTGTATGTTACAATACAGGCATAGCATTTTTTAGGTGCTGCATTCTGCATGGGTATCATTCTCAATTTATTTCTCAATACATTACATAATTTATTTCTCTCAATTTATTTCTTAATCTAATTTTATTTCCCAATCAAAATGCGTATCTATCTTTATCAAAATTACTCACTGCATCATGAATAGAAATACAACATTTCTAACACAAACAAAGCTAAAATATGTATTTTTTTACGGTAAAATCTATTAATATTCATATTCACTGTATATGGACGGAAGGTTCTTCATATCATACATACGTAGTCATCTGAAATATATACTGTATAAAAAGTTCATAATGCTCATTTGCAACATACCATGGCCTGGTTTTAGTAGGCGAGATTCTGCAGACATCCTCCCATAGTCGGAGCGGTAGCATCCATATGTTGGGGTTCTTCCTCTTCCATTAATAACTGTCTAAAGAGTGACTGTTCAGATGTGTGGACAGACTGTTACAACTGAGATAATACAGGGTGTATATCTTACACCCGCCCTTCTAAAAAAAACACACTCACAAACAAATGCTCATGCACGCACACACACACACACACAATCACACAAGCTTACTCAGGCGTGCACACACACACACACACAGACACACACACACACATAGTTTCCTTATGCTCGTCAATGGCTTCCCCATATCAACCTTTCATTGACAGGAGACTGGGCCCCAGCAAGGACAGTAAGGCCCCCAAGAGTAACTATTTTAAACACACGCTGTAGGCTACATATGACCATGGGAAATGTTGAAGTAGCGTCCAGCTTAGGTCATCAACCCTGGATGTGCTATTCATGTAGCTGAGTCATTCATGCCCATATCAAAGCAAATTTATGGGTAACCAGGCAGGGAGTCTGCAGGGCTAGTCGGCACTGTCTGAATGGAGGAAGGAGGCCAGCGGGCTGATCAGAACAGGCTTCCCTTGCTGTAGGAAGTGGGTATTGGACTCAGTAGGGGGCAGACGTGCTCCCCTCTGAGATGAGGCCTGGAGAGGATAAAACACGCTCAGTAAGGGACTTGGGAACAGTGGACTCTTGGGTGTGTGTTGTTGCTGTGTGTGTGTTGCTGTTTGTCTGTTGCTGTGTGTGTGTTTTGCTGTGTGTGTGTGTGTGTGTGTGTGTGTGTGTGTGTGTGTGTGTGTGTGTGTGTGTGTGTGTGTGTGTGTGTGTGTGTGTGTGTGTGTGTGTGTGTGCGCGGGCGTGTGTGTGTGTGTGTGTGTGCGCGGGCGTGTGTGTGTGTGTTAGAGCCCTACCAATGTATCGGTTCACCGATATTATCGTCCGATTAACGCTATATCGGTATCGGCCAATAATTTAACCGATAACCAATATTCAATAAATAGGATTCAAAAAGGGAATCTCATGCTTATCTGAACATTTGCGGCCATTCCCATGATGTGTCATTCATTTCACAATGTAAGAAATCAACATTTAAAACATATTTCTTGGAGAATTGCTGTTTTGGATGGCAATCGGTAAGTTTTGTCTCCCCAAAGAATTGGTATGGGACCCAAAACACCATATCGGTCGGGCTCTAGTGTGTGTGTGTCACAGGGGGGTATTTTGTCACCCTTGCAGCAGATTAGTAGCCCTTCAGAGTTTGAGACATTAGAGAAGAGAGACAGTCTGTGTATGGATGGAGCCCATGTACTGTATATCCCCCCCGTGAGGAATACACAGAGGTTCCAGGGTGGGGGTTAAAGTTGGGGCAAATAATAATAATCATAATAATGATGACAATAGAAACACATTATGGAGCGGAGTGGTCCAATGGGGCCACCAATAGGCTGCCCTGTGAGCCGTATAATGGGGCGAAAGAAGGCCAAGCCATGCTGGAACACAGACAGACAGGCATGGATGCCTCCCTCTGCGCCTGATGTGCCGGAATATTGGCCCTGGCCTATTCCCCAAAGGGAATGGGGTGTGTGGGGCAGGAAACAAACCGAACATTATTACCACGACCCACATGGTTGCCGTGAGAGGATCCATGCTGGCTTTACCCCATTGGCAACGACCACCACTGGGCACCCTACCCCACGCCTCTCACAGTAGGGGGCGCCATAGAGCGAGATGGTGCGGGGCAAAGGATAACTGTGCACCATGGTGTCGGCTGCCAATCACCTTTGTGTTGCGATTGTCAGCGGCCTGAAAAGGTCATTAAGGGGATTTACATAACATTTTGTACGCCTTGGGCGCGTAAGGAAATGTGTGGTACCCCGAGGAGGGTTCATCTTTGATGAGATTTTGTGGACGAATTGTGCCAAGAAGAACACTAAATGAAATAGACCAATCACTATAAATTAGATATCGTCAGCAAAAGTAATTAGGACTTTAGGTGTTTGCATAAGATTATCCCAGTTACAACAAGGAGCTATGCAGACCACAAGGCACAATATAACAATAGCACCTATACTAAATCATTCTGAATGTTCAACAAAATGTTGGAAGGAAACCCAATCCAATCCTAAAGACAGAAATATATTCTCCACTTGCCCTAGCTTCTGAGAAAATATGTATCCCTATAGCAGATACAAACTCTGAGTGGGATGAAAAGTGGTGACTGTGTGGGCCATTGGAGCCATGGGGGATATCTACTAGGGACATGTGTGACGGATGATTGCGACAAGCGCTTCAATGATGCACTTCCTCAGGGAGAAGGGGGGCTATATATTATAAACCATGCATAGGCATTGTGGGTAACAATGTAAGATGTGTGTGTGTTGGCGAGCGGTGGACGTTACCAAATAATGTCTATTTAGTTGACTGAATTGGAGAATATCAAGGACTGTTTTGATGGACTTTCATTGTTCATATGGATTAGTCTTTCTGGGGGCTCTGTCTGACCTCCATTGCAGTGTGCAGATATGTACTGTTTTTTTGTTGTTGAGAACATCAGGTAATGATGTGACCAATTATTCAGAAACATTTAAACATTTTAGTCATTTAGCAGACGCTCTTATCCAGAGCGACTTACAGTTAGTGAGTGCATACATTTTCATACTGGCCCCCCGTGGGAAACGAACCCACAACCCTGGCGTTGCAAGCGCTGGGCTACAGGGGATACTTGTTTGAAGTTTCTCCCTGTTCGTCTGCCATGAACTGTACCTGAATGACGACTAAAGAAAGAATAAAGGATGCCCCACCCTGTACCTTTAGTTTGCCATGATTAAATCAAAGACTCTGTAGAGGAGGCATCAAAGGTAAGATGTTAACCTGTTCCACCTTGGGCTAGATAATTGGTTGGAATGTAGTAGCGTGTCGCAGCACAGACAGGAGAGCAGAGAGACCCAGCGCCAATTGAAAACCTGTGGCATCAAAGGTACCTACCAACTACCTTTAATTTGGCATCGCCGAGCCTTGCCATTGTGACGACGTCGATGCCAAATGATTTGGAACCCACCCTCATCCCGTTTCTCTAACACTGGAAGCCTCTGTCAGACTGACCGGGTGAATGTTAATGGCCCTATGGGTCTGGAGAGAGAGACCTAGATGCTGACAAAGCCAACACTGTCATAACATATTTCTCCAAGGTGGTCTGAGGCTGGGCTGACTGGGGTACAGGTCTGTGTTGCTACTGACAACTCTCTTGGAGGCGGTGTGTGTCCTTTGTGTGTTTGCATGTCCATCAGTGATATAATAAAGCCATAAGCTATAAGTTATTCCAAATTGTGTTATGTGATTATTATTCCTGTAAACAAAGTAACCTTAGTACACCTGGTATGTCATCTTGGTAATTGGGTAGTATACCGTCATGGAATTAGTGACATTTCTGAAACAATCCAAATAATTCCGCTAGTGCAGAATTGACACCCATGATTATCTGACAGAGGTTGAATCAGTGGTTCTTCCCAGGATGTCATCCACCCAATGTACTTTATGGAATCAACAGAACAATACTGTTTTGTTTGTTATCATTTGTTCAGTTGCCTGATGCATTTTCCCCTGTGTGTGTTGTCCCAGAGTGGAGCACACCCGCCTACTTCCAGGCTAAATAGACCACAGTGTGCAGCCTCTCATTGCTGGCTGGAGCCACAGCTCCTCCTGTAGTAATGCATTACAGGGCTTGTCATTTTGCTTTATTGTAGCCCTCTGACAACCCATTAGACACGCAGCAGGGTCAGAGGTGTCAACCTGCTCTGACTGACAGATGGAGGGAGGAGGGAGGGAAGGGAGATGGACAGATTATGGCACAGACGAATTGGGGCTGCTCCCAGAGTCAATTACCAAGTCCTACCCTGGGCCACCTCAGCACACAATCGAGAGAGCTGGACATACTTTAGTTTGATGTATCACATTTTATTCCTCCTTTTGGCACACAAAAACGGGAAACAGGGTTATACATACAGTGATATACAGTGCATTCGGAAAGTATTCAGACCCCTTCCCTTTTTCCACATTTTGTTACTTTACAGCCTTATTCTAAAATTGATTGAATACGTTTTTTTCCTCATCAATCTACACACAATACCCAATAATAACAAAGCAAAAACAGACTTTAGACATTTTTGCAAATGTATTAAATAAAATAAAACAGAAATACCTTATTTACATAAGTGTTCAGACTCTTTGCTATGTTTCCATTGATCATCCTTGAGATGTTTCTACAACTTGATTGGAGCCCACCTGTGGTAATTTCAATTGATTGAACATTATTTGGAAAGACACACACCTGTCTATATAAGGTCCCACAGTTGACAATGCATGTCAGAGCAAAGACCAAGCCATGAGGTCGAAGGAATTGTCTGTAGAGCTCCAAAACAGGATTGTGTCGAGGCACAGATCTGGGGAAGGGTACCCAAAACATTCTGCAGCATTGAAGGTTCCCAAGAACACAGTGTTCTCCATCATTCTTAAATGGAAGAAGTTTAGAACCACCAAGACTTCCTAGAGCTGGCCGACCAGCCAAACTGAGAAATCGGTGGAGAAGGGCCTTAGTCAGGAAGGTGACCAAGAACCCGATGGTCACTCTGATCAGACCTTTATGGTAGAGTGGCCAGATGGAAGCCACTCCTCAGTAAAAGTCACATGACAGCCCGCTTGGAGTTTGCCAAAAGGCACATAAAGACTCTCATACCATGAGAAACAAGATTCTCTGACCTGATGAAACCAAGATTGAACTCTTTGGCCTGAATGCCAAGCGTCACATCTGGAGGAAACCTGGCACCATCCCTACGGTGAAGCATGGTGGTGGCAGCATCATGCTGTGGGGATATTTTTCAGTGGCAGGGAGAATAGTCAGGATTGAGGGAAAGATGTACGGAGCAAAGTACAGATAGATCCTTGATGAAAATCTGCTCCAGAGCGCTCAGGAACTGAGACTGCAGCGAAGGTTCACCTTCCAACAGCACAACGACCCTAAGCACACAGCCAAGACAACGCAGGAGTGGCTTTGGGACAAGTCTCTGAATGTCCTTGAGTGGCCCAGCCAGAGCCCGGACTTGAACCTGATCGAACATCTCTGGAGAGACCTGAAAATAGCTGTGCAGCGACACTCCCAATCCAACCTGACAGAGCTTGAGAGGATCTGCAGAGAAGAATGGGAGAAACTCCCCAAATACAGGTGTGCCAAGCTTGTAGCGTCATACCCAAAAAGACTTGAGGCTGTAATCGCTGCCAAAGGCTCTTCAACAAAGTACTGAGTAAAGGGTCTGAATACTTATGTAAATGTCATATTTCATTTATTTATTTTTATATACATTTGCAGAAATGTCTAAAAACCTGTTTTTGCTTTGTCATTATGGGGTATTGTGTGTAGATTGATGAGGGAAAAAACTACTTAATCCATTTTAGATTAAGGCTGTAACGTAACAAAATGTGGAAAAAGTCAAGGGTTCTGAATACTTTCCGAATGCACTGTATATTGTTAGAAAATAGGGCAGTGGAACATGGCCTTACATCCCTGTTGGTTTTTCAGTATCCTTTATAATTGCATCTCAAAAGAAGGACAACAAATGGAAAAGGAACTGAAGTTGAATGCAAACATATTTGCAATTGTGTGTGTGTGTTTTTTCAATCTATTTGAGAGTGAAAATGAACAACTAATTAGCATATTATTTCATGTACGACAAGGGGCTGTGTGTGTGTGTATAGGAGTTTGAGTTGAGGGGGTTGAAGCTGCCTTTTTGCACTGTCCGGTCCACCAAACTGCAGACAATTTAGATGAAACTGCATTGGATGGATATAATGGCAGTCTAAAGTCTCAAATCCTTGTTAAGCCCCTCCATCTTTCAAACTAAACTGGATCACACCAAGAATCTCTTATTCTTTTATCCTGTCTTGATCCTGTAATCCTTCAACCATTTTCCATCCTTTCTCCTTTTCTCATTTCAAACGAGCAGCTGTTTGGTTGTCTGGCATTGGAACATTGAGAATTTGTCGCCTCTTCCATGAAAAGAAAAGTAACTATATTGACGAGAACAGCTTGACAGAGCCAAGAATGCAACTGGATCTGTTTCAGTGTGATAATTAGGTGTTTTCTCTGCTCGGAGCTTGTATTGACATGGAGACTAATGATTTCCACCTAGTACAACACTGAGGGAATAATGTGGAGGGTTGGGAAAGACAATAAGCAGTGATTACACTTCTAGACAAGCCAAGATGCTCAACTGCTACTGTATCGCTTGAAACGAGACAGGAAGTCCGTCAATAGCAGACTGACCCATACACTTTTTGTTTGTTGACTGTTTCAATTATTTTCTAGACAGAAAATATGCAACTGATGAATAGTTAACTTAGCAGTGATGCCATGATGTCCGAACCGGCAATGGTGGAATATATTGGGGCAGTGAGAAGAGACGAGAGAAATAGAAAGGCTCAAATCAAAAAAGAGAAATAATGCAATCTATGTTAACCCCTCGCCCCCTCCTTAGTGGGAACTAGCTTTAGTTTGAAAGGTGGAGGACGGCAGTACAGAGGGGGTTTGGGGGGGGGGGGTTGCCCCAATAAAAACAGCACTCAAATGCAATTACAGTGCTGTGAAGAATGGTCTTTTCAGTAATTTGCTGGGTAAAACCAAGGAGATTGCAGGTCTGGGGCCGCTTGGAATTCTGAGCCTGCAGTGCAGTGTGGGAAAAGCAGTGGGAAGGCAGGCAGCGCCCTTTGTGAGGTAATTACTGGAACTAGCAGAGGCCAGCGCCAGTCCCTGCTAATGATAACCCCTCTACCGGGGGACTCCCCCTGCTAGTCACCTTGTCATTGATACACCCTATCGGACACATGCACACACGCACAAACACACACACACACACACACACACACACACACATACACACACACACACACGCACACACACACACACACACACACACATACAGCGACATGAACAGCCTTGCACGCACAAATGCATGCTCCCACACACACACAGTGTTGCCAACATCATTTTTAAAATGTTGACATAAATCCTGCTGTAGTATTGTGAGTAGATTAATATGGTTGCTTTTGTTTAGTGGACAGAATATGTCTCTCATAGTTGTGTTTTACGCAATGTATTTTCATTACTGATTGTCTGGGTTATCTGTCCAGTTACTACAGATGCAAGTAATCTTAACAGAAAACTTCTCTGCCATGAGATGCAGTACAGGGTCCTTGTTCAAGGAATGACTGAATACATGAATGAACCCATGTTGTCCCACATTGATAAGATCAACTGAGAGGGAATCCATGCATGTCATACATGTTAAACTGCTTCAGCTTGAGAGGTGAAAAGGTGACTGAGTGATCATGTCTGCTCCCACCTATCTGCCCCCCCCCCCCCACCTTGGTCTAGCTGAACTCTTGTCAACCCCTACCCCTGCCCCCACCCCCCAGACTGCCTTTACAGTAGCATATACACACCTCATGGCGCGAGCATCATTAGCATCACCCCCTGCTATTATCCTCCATGTTTTACTAAAGGTGGTAAAATTCCTTTGTTCGCTTTAACAATACAAACAACACTTCAAAAGAAAGAGGAGTACAGGTGCCACAGCTTTCCTGATGGTGGCTCTCATCTGTAGAAAGCCAGGGGATAACCCCATCCTTGCCATTCAGGGCAGGTGACACACTTCTCACGTTTCCCCTTCATGGGTGTAAAAGATTAAATAGGGCAATGATTGCCACAACTAAAGCTATAAGATATTTCACAGCAACAGAACAGAGGCATTTGTTTCCAGTGTGAAGTTACCATATGTTATCAATCAAAATAGATGAAGATACTTCTATTATATATTAAATGTGTTTGCTTCTTAAATTGTTTGTAGTATTGTAGGTTCTTATTACGTTGTATGTTTGAATGTTGTAATTTAATTTAAATTAATTTGTTTATAAATTGTGTTCATGCAGGGGTCCCCTGGAAAGTAAGCTTTGATCTGAATGAAACACCCCCCTGCTAAAATAAAGGTTAAATAAATACAAATAAATAAATATTTCAACCCAGGACCTAGTCTGGATTCAATTATGGAGTGTGATGTGATTGTTTATCTTAAATGACTGTTAACTATCAGTAATCAGGTTTGTGTTAGAAACAACACATCTATGTTTAACGTAAAATATGTGTTTGAAATCACGTTTTCCTTGATTGTAACTGGATTTATATTGCTTGCAGGTGATAATCTTTTGCACTTCTGTATTCTAAAGACTTACTGTAGGCCTCTGTAATAGTCACACCTCAATCTAGCATTATCAACATAGTTTACCTAAAAAAAGTGTAGAATGAGTCTATAATCATGCCATTATGTCACTCATTGCACTGCTCAGAGCTGGTGTGTGGAATATTGGTGAATATGTAGCAATATGGCACTGGGACTGAAACACACATGCACATTAAAAGGTTTTCTTTACAGTCCGCTGCACTCAAGTAGCTCACTCTGTACATCCATTATTGCACCAAATCTTTGGGATGTATGATATACAAATAGTGCCACATTCTTTCCCAACTTGCTGTTCAATGTCAGAAATTCCACCGTGCTATAAAATATCATTAGCAAGGGTTCAAATCTAATTTAGTTACTTAGAAGTGTTAATTTGATGAAATCTTAGATGATCAAATCAACATTTGTTTGACAATCTTTTTGATTCTAATTGCACTAGAATACTAGCTATGACATATGTAATACGGTAGTCAAACGCCATAGCCATCGATCACCATCACCAGGCCAACCACAACAACAATTACAACATCTCTATGTGATCTGTATGCAAATATGACATTAGGGAATTCATACTACATGGACATCAAAAAGTTTTAGGAGAATGAGACAAGACCTAGGTTCGTTCAAAGTAAAGTGTGTCTTTAGACCGTAGGAGTGTTTTTCACCATTTCACTTGTAAAGAATGGGCTTTGCATCACACCACCACAGCACACCACCACTATGTATCATGCCCCAGTCTTCCTACCCCTCCAGAACACGACAGCTTTATTGAAATGCATGGGATGGGGATGGGACTCTCTCTATTGTGAAACCCTGGCTTCTCTCTCTCTCCCAATCCAATAACAGCAAAAACAGGACATAAAAAGAGGCAGAGGGCACTGATTGCAATTAGGGCCATTGTCTCCCATTTATATGGTTATTGGGTGGTGCCACTTGAGGGTCTAGCCGTGTCGAAGTTCTCACAGTCAGGATGCCAGCTCCCATAGCTGGAGCGGCAGTAGCCTCCTCTGGCAACTATCTGGTACATCTCACCTGGGTGACAATGCAGTTAGGTGGCTCTGGTGGAAGAGGAGGGAGGGAAGGGCCCAATTCCCCCCTCGGTGTTGCTGCAGGGGCTGAGTTTCTGGCCATCCTGTGATCTCTCTGTTGTTTGGTTGTTTCATGTTTTATACTGGGTGTTCTGGTCCTTTTCAGTCTGTGTGAAAAGTGGAAGAATCAAAGTTTGTGGAATGAGTAAGCTATACTGGTCTGGGCTGTCAGTAATCCACTCTAGCTGTAGCTGTAAGCCTGCTCTCATCTTGAGGGGGCACATACGAGTGAATGTTACAAGACAAACAACAACACTTCCTTTAATCTTCATCGTGAGAGAAAAAGTGTTTGCATGGCACAACTGCCGTCATTCCTTCATTAATTTATTGCTGGACCCCCAGGCCTACGAAGAAATTTAACAGTGAATGACAGCCTGCGATAACATTTGAGTTAGGAGAAAGACATGAATCCACATGAATAAGAACAGAATGAAATGGGTATCATAGTGACCTGGCTATATTCTATCCATTCCTCTCAGATGGGGGGGGGGGGTGTATCAAGGTATTCTCTGATAATGAGGTTAGATAGCACTGAGCCCTGGCCTCTGGTGGTGATATTGTTGTTGGTCTGAAAGAGTATCAGGTGGCCGGTTCAGGACTGAGGGGCTGAGCTAGAGCACTGGTGGGGTCTATTCATCAGATCACCCCCTCTAATCTATCTAACCCCAGATCAGCGCTCTCTCCTCCCAAAGCTCTCTCTCTCCCCCCCTCTCTCTCGCACTCTGCCCCCCCTCCCCCCTCCCTCCCTCCCAACATTTTCTGCTGTTATTGTTTCTTAAAGAGCTCAGCTGGCTTCTGGTGTGTCTGTCAAAATAATATAATTATTCCTGGAGGTTTGTGTGGCATTTTAAGCATTCTACTTTAATAATTAGTTTTGTGTCATCTATAGTCTCCCCATCAGCAGGAGATGACCATGGCTGATACAATGAGATTCAGGCGTATGAAAGGGCAGCTCAAGGGATTAGGTCCATTCAGTGTCAATTGTACTTTTGCCTGCCTGTTGAGATAGTTATTATGAAGGACTCACTGAGGCTGGCTGCATTTGTCTGTCCAGCCAGTCAATGCATTGATGCAGTGAGGCATCTTATCCATCTTATCCCCTTTACAAGTGAACATGTAGTTTGTCCGTTGGCATGCCAATAGGCAGTGTTGTGCAAAACCTTCAAGGGGTGGTTGGAGGGTGTGGGTAGACATGTCATGATGTCATCTCTATAGTCCTCCCTAATAGGCCTCAGGCAATGTTCTCCCTGTGACCAGATAAGGAACAGAGACGTTGAGCCCAACGTTCACATTAGTGTGTAAACTACAGACCTGGGTTCAAATGCATGTGTATTTCAGTATCTGGTATTTAAAATACTTTTTCTGTCTATTTTAGTATTTGACAGCATTTTCAAATACTTATTTTCAAATAATTTTTAAATACCTGGGTTAAATGCATGGGAGTGTATTTGAGTCAGTGTATTATTTTCAAATACATTAAAGTTTTCAACTACTTGTCTTTTCAAATAAAATATATCTGAATACTTACTTTGAATGTATGTGAAAGTAATTGGGATATTTGAAATAGTATTTCAACCCAGGTCTCGTAAACTACTAGGGTACTAAATTGTGTAGCGTTGTTGTTTAACAGGAGATAAAGGTTAACCATTTGCCATTTTCTATGGCCATCTCTCTCTCTCTCTGGTCAATTAGAACTGGCTTCTCCTAAAATGAAGCAATCTTCTCCTCTCTCCTCACTTTGGAATTTTTATTGTATCTCTATGCTCAATGCAGAAATATAGTGAATGAAAAAACTGTATTCTGGAGACCCGCCTAGTTGTTTTTGTAATGCCAGCTGCATCTATCCTCCACATGGTAACATGATTTTAGAACGAGAAAGAAAAGTGTGATCTCACCTGGAGAAGGTATGGAGTTTACGGGTCAGATTTTATTGATTTATTATCTGTTTTTAGGGTTGTCATCAGTCGAGCATAATTTCACCTCTACACGTGCTTAAGTCAACATAAAGTATCAGTCAAGACAAGCCAGGTTGTTGTTACGTACGTTAAGAGACGGGTCGGACCAAGGTGCAGCGTGAAAGGTTTACATGTTTATTTAACTAATAAACACACGACACAGTAAGCAAAATAACAAACTTAACCGTGACGGTCCAAAGGGCTAACACACAAGCCTAAACAGGAACACAACAAGATCCCACAACACAGGCAGGAAAACTGGCTGCCTAAGTATGATCCCCAATCAGAGACAACGAGCGACAGCTGCCTCTGATTGGGAACCACACCCGGCCAAACATAGAAATACAAACCTACAATATTCACACCCTGACCAAACTAGCTAGAGTTCTATAGGCCAGGGCGTGACAGTACCCCCCCAAAGGTGTGGACTCCGGCTCCTCGGTGGCGGCTCCGGCTCCGGAGTGGAGCTGCTGACCAGAGCTGGCTTGGGCACCGGTGGGGCGGACTGCTCTGGCTCCAGAGTGGAGCCACTGACCGGCCTGGCGACGCGCACCACTGGCTTGGTGCGAGGAGCAGGAACAAGCCAGGCCGGACTGGCGACGCGCACCACTGGCTTGGTGCGAGGAGCAGGAACAGGCCGGGCCGGACTGGGAACACGCACCACTGGCTTGGTGCGAGGAGCAGGAACAGGCCGGGCCGGACTGGGAACACGCACCACTGGCTTGGTGCGAGGAGCAGGAACAGGCCGGGCCGGACTGGGAACACGCACCACTGGCTTGGTGCGAGGAGCAGGAACAGGCCGGGCCGGACTGGGAACACGCACCACTGGCTTGGTGCGGGGAGCAGGTACGGGGGCGTACCAGACTGGGAACCGGCGCTGGAGGTCTATGACTGTCTCCGTCCTTTATACTCCGCGCCCCGTCCTCCTCCAGTGAGGACTCCTCCTTGAGCCCCCACAAGTGCAGTGGTCGGGGCTCCTCTCTGTCACTCCCCGACCACCCTTTTAGCCCCCCAAAAAATGTTTTATTGGGGCTGTCTCTCCTTCTCCACCCTGATCCCTTTCAGGGCCTCCATCTGCCTTGCCAGGTCCTCTCTTATCACCCACCAAGTCCATACTCTCTGCTCCTCCTGGGCACGCTGCTTGGTCCATTGGTGGGGGGATCTTCTGTCACGTACGTTAAGAGGCGGGTCGGACCAAGGTGCAGCGTGAAAGGCGTACATGTTTATTTAACTAACACACGACACAGTAACCAAAATAACAAACTTAACCGTGACGGTCCAAAGGGCTAACACACAAGCCTAAACAGGAACACAACAAGATCCCACAACACAGGCAGGAAAACTGGCTGCCTAAGTATGATCCCCAATCAGAGACAACGAGCGACAGCTGCCTCTGATTGGGAACCACACCTGGCCAAACATAGAAATACAAACCTAGAATATTCACACCCTGACCAAACTAGCTAGAGTTCTATAGGTCAGGGCGTTACAGTTGTTGTATTCTGGGGGAAGCATCAGGAATGGGGTGGTGACTGGACTACCTTCACTGTTCTTAACTGTAATGTAATTACCTGTATCTATAGTAAGGAAACATATGGATGGGTATATGGTTAGAACGACTTCATGATCTCTAGAACTACATTTTTTTGTGGTTGGTGAGAGGATGGTGACATGGAAGTTCCCCACATTATTCTGGATGGATGTTTGTATCCTATGAGACTATAGGCCTATAAAGAACAAATGCATTTAGCAGTGGAGGCTGCTGAGGGGAGGACGGCTCATAATAATGGCTGGAACGGAGCAAATGGAATGGCATCAAACCATGTGTTTGATGTATTTGATACCATTCCAATCCTTCCACTCCAGCCATTACCATGACCTGTCCTCCCCAATTAAGGTGCCACCAACCAACCTGATTTACAGTGCATTCGGAAATTATTCAGGAAATTATTCAGACCCCTTGACTTTTTCCACATTTTGTTACGTTACAGCCTTACTCTAAAATGGATTAAATAAAACATTTTCCCTCATCAATCTACACACAATACCCCATAATGACAAAGCGAATTATAATATTATAATATTTTGCAAATGTATTACAAATAAAAAAACTGAAATACCATAAGTATTCAGACCCTTTTCTATGAGACTCGAAATTGAGCTCAGGTGCATCCTGTTTCCATTGATCATCCTTGAGCTGTTTCTACAACTTGATTGGAGTCCACCTGTGGTAAATTCAATTGATTGGACATGATTTGGAAAGGCACACACCTGTCTATATAAGGTTCCACAGCTGACAGTGCATGTCAGAGCAAAAACCAAGCCATGAGGTCGATTAATTGTCCGTAGAGCTCAGAGACAGGATTGTGTCGAGGCACAGATCTGGGGAAGGGTACAAAAAATGTCTGCAGCATTGAAGGTCCTCAAGAACACAGTGGCCTCCATCATTCTTAAATGGAAGAAGTTTGGAACCAGCAAGACTCTTCCTAGAGCTGGCCGCCCGGCCAAACTGAACAATCGGAGGAGAAGGGCCTTGGTCAGGGAGGTGACCAAGAACCCGATGGTCACTCTGACAGCGCTCCAGAGTTCCTCTGTGGAGATGGGAGAACCTTCCAGAAGGACAACCATCTCTGAAGCACTCCACCAATCAGAACTTTATGGTTGAGTGGCCAGACGGAAGCCACTCCTCAGTAAAAGGCACATGATAGCCCGTTTGGAGTTTGCCAAAAGGCACCTAAAGGACTCTCAGATCATGACAAACAAGACTCTCTGGTCTGATGAAACCAAGATTGAACTCTTTGGCCTGAATGCCAAGCGTCACGTCTGGAGGAAACCTCGCACCATCCCTACGGTGAAGCATGGTGGTGGCAGCATCATGCTGTGGGGATGTTTTTCAGCGGCAGGGACTGGGAGACTAGTCAGGATCAAGGAAAAGATGAACGAAGCAAAGTACAGAGGGATCCTTGATGAAAACCTGATCCAGAGCGCTCCGGACCTCAGACTGGGGTGAAGGTTCACCTTCCAACAGGACAACAACCCTAAGCACACAGTCAAGACAACGCAGGAGTGGCTTTGGGACAAGTCTCTGAATGTCCTTGAGTGGCCCAACCAGAGCCTGGACTTGATCCCGATCGAACATCTCTGGAGAGACCTGAAAATAGCTGTGCAGCGACGCTCCCAATCCAACCTGACAGAGCTTGAGAGGATCTGCAGAGAAGAATGGGAGAAACTCCCCAAATACAAGTGTGCCAAGTTTGTAGCGTCATACCCAAGACTCAAGGCTGTAATCGCTGCCAAAGGTGCTTCAACAAAGTACTGAGTAAAGGGTCTGAAAACTTATGTAAGTGTGATATTTCATTTATTTATTTTTTTGCTAACATTTCAAAAAACCTGTTTTTTCTTTGTCATTATGGGGTATTGTGTGTAGATTGATGAGGGGGGGGAAACAATTTGATCCATTTTAAAATAAGGCTGTAACGTAACAAAATGTGGAAAAAGTCAAGGGGTCTGAATACTTTCCGATTGACTCCATGTTTGTAGTTTTTCATGTTGTTTTATTATGTTATTCTAAAGTTAACATCTATAAATCTATTACAGACAGTGTCCTGTGTACAGTCAGTGATAAAACAGACATTGAGGTAAAACTGTTACATTGCTAAAAGTAACAACACTGTCTCTGAAACTGAAATATATAATCTTACTAATATATAAATTTACAGTAAAATAAATAATCATTAAAAAAAACATCAGACTTTAGAAATACATAAACGCAAAAAACGAATTTGTACAAAACTTTGGATTTAAAGACCATAACAAAAAGTTTAGAACGTCAGCAAATTGTCTATACAGACAGACAGACAGACAGACAGACAGACAAAACATGAACTCAAATATAAATGCAGAAAAGCACAGCTTGTATTGAAAATGGTTGCTCAGTAGTTTATCATAGTCAAAAAGTAATCTCATGTGAAACATGATCGTGTCATTCTGGGCAGTCAATGTATGAGGAATGCATTTTAAGTCTATGGACATCTATGGAAGATTAACATGGTGAGAGCTACACATGCCTGACAGGAAAATACATAGTTTACTATTTAATCAACCATCAACCTTTACTATTTCCCAAGAGCTTCTGGAACCAGCAAAACTATTGCTGAAGTTCTTTGCTCCTTATGGAATTTACAACTCTTGATTCAAGGTTCAGTAGTCTCATTTTTGTTCTACAAAGGTATGAATATTATGTTGTATTTGATCTCACATATAACATAGGTGTACTGATATGCAGTAAGTGATATAGGTTTCAGATTAGTCCAAGCAATCAGTAGTTCATCTAAGCTGACGCTCTACATAACTTTGAATCCACAGTTGGACCAGTGAATACATGATTCCCCAACCGAAACACAGACTAGCAAACAATACTTATCAAAATATGTCTATTTGGTTAACATACATGTCTATCCAGTCTATATGCAAAATGAATTAGTAGAAAACTTCACATTTTTGTTCAAGCTACATCTAAACGCTGTCTTTCATAGAAAGAGGAATAACTAACATACAGAACATACATACATACACAATATATCAAAAATATGTGGACACCCCTTCAAATTAGTGGATTCAGCTATTTCAGCCACACCCGTTAGTGTGTATAAAATCGAGCACACAGCCATGCAATCTCCATAGACAAACATTGTAGTAGAATGTCCTTACTGAAGAATGTCCTTACTGAAGAGCTCAGTGACTTTCAACATGGCACCGTCATAGGACGCAACCTTTCCAACAAGTCTGTTCGGCAAATTTCTGCCCTGCTAGAGCTGCCCCGGTCAACTGTAAGTGCTGTTATTCTGAAGTGGAAACGTCTAGGAGCAACAACAGCTCAGCCACAAAGTGGTAGGCCACAAGCTCACAGAACGGGACCGCCGAGAGCTGAAGCACGTAATGCGTAAAAATCATCTGTCCTCAACACTCACTACCGAGTTCCAAACTGGCTCTGGAAGCAACGTCAGCACAAGAACTGTTCGTCTGGAGCTTCATGAAATGGGTTTCCATGGCTGAGCAGCCGCACACAAGCCTAAGATCACCATGCGCAATGCCAAGCGTCGGCTGGAGTGGTGTAAAGCTCGGTGCCATTGGACTGTGGAGCAGTGGAAACGCGTTCTCTGGAGGGATGAATCACGCTTCACCATCTGGCAGTCCGACGGACAAATCTGGGTTTGGCGGATGCTAGGAGAACGATACCTGCCCGAATGCATTGTGCCAACTGTAAAGTTAGGTGGAGGAGGGGCTGTTTTTCATGGTTCGGGCTAGGCCCCTTAGTTGCAGTGAAGGGAAATCTTAACACTACAGCATACAATTACATTCTAGATGATTCTGTGCTTCCAACTTTGTGGCAACAGTTTGGGGAAGGCCCTTTCCTGTTCCAGCATGACAATGCCCCCGTGAACAAAGTGAGGTCCATACAGAAATGGTTTGTTGAGATCGGTGTGGAAGAACTTGACTGCCCTGCACAGAGCCCTGACCTCAACCCCATCGAACACCTTTGGGATGAATTGGAACGCCGACCGCGAACCAGGCCTAATCGCCCAACATCAGTGCACTAATGTTCTTGTGGCTGAATGGAAGCAAGTCCCCGCAGCAATGTTCCAACATCTAGTGGATAGCCTTCCGAGAAGAGTGGAGGCTGTTATAGCAACATCTTTATTATATCTCTCAGATATAGGAGAGACACTTCAAAACAAACTTCCTTTAGACATTTTCTGGGGACTATCTGTTGTTCCATGTAGTGAATATAATGTGTTTGTATGGGCTAATAGCAGTAAGGCCAAATATACATTTTCATCAAATATTTTTTGATACTTCAAGGGGTCTTAAACTTCAAAATCAAAAGCTAAATGATCCTTGGTATGACCTTCTTAAAACAATTCCATTAGCTCAGTAGAACCCCCCTCCCCCGGCTTAGACAGGTCTTAGACTGTTTAGTGCCAAAAATAAGAGGTTAAATACATGTAAAAAATAAAATAACAAATGTTTCCTGATCTTTCTGATATCTCACAGATATACGAAAGACACTTCAGAACAAACTTCCTTTTGATATTTTCTGGGGACTATCTGTTGTTCCATGTATTGAATCTGTTATTCAACGCGTTTGTATGACCTAATAGCAGTAAGGTCAAAAATACCTTTTCATCAAATACTTATTTAATATATTTTTGGGATACTTCCTCTGTAGCTCAGCTGGTAGAGCATGGCGCTTGTAACGCCAAGGTAGAGGGTTCGATCCCCGGGACCACCCATACACAAAAAAATAAATAAATGTATGCACGCATGACTGTAAGTCGCTTTGGATAAAAGCGTCTGCTAAATGGCAATATTTATTTATTTCAAAATCAAAAGCTAAATGATCCTTGGTACAACCTTCTTAAAACAATTCCATATAGCCCCCTGGCTTAGACACGGCTTGGACTCTAAAGGGTTAATGCCCATGATTTTGAAATGAGATGTTTGACGAGCAGTTGTCCACATACTTTTGGTCATGTAGTGTACATACATACATGCATACATACATACATAAATACATACATACATGTATAATTAGCAGCATACAAAGGGGAAGTCTTGATAGTTTCAGTGATGCTGCTGTTTTTAAGGTTGGAGGGAAAAGAATACAGATGTAGGATCTTCATTTGAGCCAGTTTGTGAATTATTATGTGGATTATAATTAATGGACATTTTTGTAGGGGTTGATACATTTTTCGTATGGGAAAATCAAATTTCAAAGTGGAAATTCCAAACTTCAGAAGCCTTTTTAAACCTCAAATACACTACAAGTTTTAAATGTCTTGTATTGCAGGAAAGTTCTCCTGAAACAGGGTGATCAAATTAAGATCCTACATCTGTAGCCAGGAATCAGAATCAGATACACAGGTTTTGGTCATCGTTTTACAGCAACCGCAGCTGGGTTACCACTTAACATCAGATTGCTGTTCATGATATACTGTACAAAGGATACTCTGAGAAGCATTTCAGATTACAGTTAGTAATAACTTACAGATAGGAAACAGTAAGATAGCATACATGCATTCATGGGCATAATGAAAACAGAATGATCCTAGTGGGCATGTCCCTTTCACATACTTTCATTTTCAAACACTAAATAGCATGGGTTTGTCTGCACCGGCTCACGCGGTGATACACATACCGTGTTTTGCTGAACGGTTACTAACACTGATAAAAACGAGTAGAACAAGCTTCATTGTCTTCAACTAGACACAAGTGCTGAACTTTCAAACTCACTTTAGACTCTCTGACCACCTCATCCTCCTCCAGCTGAAAGTAATTTGTCTTTGGGCTAAACTTTGTTTTTATCATCGATTGTACTGTGGCCAAACCTATTGGCAACTTTCTTCAAAGAGCTTGCAGTTGTAGCAGGATTTCTGATGAGACATTGATAGAAGATTGTATAGGGATAAACGTCAATTCTTTTCAAACCTGTTTGGTTTGGTTGATTTGTGCTCGTGCTTTTTGAGATCAGAATAATCCTACTTCATACCAGAGATAAAAAATGACAGAGGATTTGAGAATACATGAACATAGAAATGTAAAAACTACATTCACTTAGGTGCAAGTGCATTCTAACCCCAACATTAGTAACAGGTTAACACTATATTTATCATAAAACAGTCGAAAAGTCAGTTAACACTTACATACTGCAAATGTCGAGTAGAATGTGTGCTTTTGAGTGCACCATAGTCATACAAAGTTGTGAACATAGCTCAGAAATTCTGTTCTTTTTTTGTAGATATATAAAACTCATAAGCACTTAATAAGAAATTAGTACCATGAAGGTGGAGAGCAGAGTACCACTTAATATTTAGAAAAATAGATTGTATGGTGTCCCAAAGGTTTAGACAGTGCTGTTCTGCTCTACCTGAAGGAGTCCACACAGAGTATACAGAGTTTTCACCAATATGGTGCTTGTCAACAGTACAGTTTATATAGCCATATACAATCTACAGTTCTCTTTTGTTGTGTCAGGAAGTAAACCAAGGCCTTGAAACACATTTCTGGAAGTCACTGGAAGTCACTCCTTGGCTACTCTCAGTCCACTCTGTAATGGTCTCCTCTTTTGCCTCTATCGATGAGATGGTAGTCATCAACATCATCATCAACATAACCATGTTGTTCTTCTGAATGGAGCCTCCATGAGTCCACCTCTGTATTCTAGAACTACCTCATAATTCTAAGAGAGGCTGACTCCACAGCATCACATGACAGGCGGCCATCTTGGTTTCCTATTAGGTGATTGTACTGTAGCTGAATCCACAGACAAGTAAACTAATGCTTGATCAAAGTCCAATCAAAGCCTCTCAAGGTCTCTGAGCCTGGCTCTTACATTAGCTTCTATTTTTATACGTTGAAGTGTTTTTAAAATAATTTTGGTGAGGTGCAGAAAGAGCAATGCCAAAGGCCTATCTATTTGCAGGTGTGAACATCGTAGACTCGAACACACTCTTGGCAGCTGACATAGCAGCACCAGTGGAAGATACAGTGACACTTCTCCTTCCGTTTCTCCGTCCGGGTGTTGTGTCCCCGGCCGCAGCACAGCAGGTCGCAACCGTCGATGCCGTGCGACGTCAGGTTACAGGCGCGGTCGCGCGTCCCGAAAGAGCCTGTCTCCAGGTTGGGCTCGCAGAAGTTGGGCGAGCTCTCGTAGTAGACCAGGTCTCGCTCTGTGGGCAGTTTGAAGAAGGTGAACTTGGGTCTCAAAGTCTCCACCCAGCCACGGGACTCCTTGTGCTTCTCCACCACCATCTCTGAAGCGCTGTCGTACTTGTCCTTCATGTAGTCTCCGATAACTCTGAAGTCAGGCTGGGACCACCAGCACGTCTTCACCTCACAGCTGCCTGACAAGCCGTGGCACTTACACTTCAGGAACATGTTGTCGTTCAGAGACTGAGGGAGAGACAGACGGGACAACACAGGGGTGCAATTAGTTTAATGAATGTCAAAGTAATACCATATTACTAAGTCTTAATAACACTTGGTGATCTTTATGAATGTTTAATCCATAAGGCTGAAATGATCAGTGATGCAGAGAGAGAGAAGACGTCTCACTGTTCGTCCCGCCTCGTTGTTTTGGCGGTTCATGGCAGAGCGAGCATCGGGGCGGTTCTCACGGGCGTCTGCAAACTCCCGGGACACCATGCTGCCGAAATCCACGTCCTCGCTGCAGCCACCCCACTTCCAGCCCTCGCCAGGCGGGCCCTTGTGGCGTGTGTCACAACCACAGATGGTGGCCGAGCCCTCCGCGCAGGACCGCGTCACCGCGAACGCCACCCCCGCTGAGGCAATGGCATGAACGAATGCTGACTCACGCGTGGCTGTAAAGAGAAGAAGAGGGAGAGGTAGATGTAAGATTGATATATCTATCGTAGAGGGATGGGTGCATTCTTACAGGTGTGTGACACTCTGGCTCTATGGACGTTTATATTGAGCCAGGGTTGTTCATTTTCATGTGTTTGGGTGTATTTCATTTGGTGGTGTTGGGGATGGGTGAGTTTCATTTTGTTTGTGTCATGTGGTGATTGGTCGATGACTCCCAATCGGAGGTAACGAGTGTCAGCTGTCGGCTCGTTATCTCTGATTGGGAGCCATATATATTCTGTATGTTTTCTCCTTTGTGTGGTGGGTTATTGTTTCTTTGTTGCTGTTAGTCGTATTTCAGTTTAGAACTTCACGTATCGTCATTATTTGTTTTCTTCGTGGTTGCTTTAAGTTAATAAAGTCATCATGTTCACTCGCAACGCTGCGCATTGGTCTCCTCCTTCAGACGATCGTGACAGAATAACCCACCACAAGAGGACCAAGCGGCGTAACAAGCGGCAACAGGACCTACCTACGCAGGATTTATGGAAGCCTCCTAAGGACTTTTGGACATGGGAGGAGATTCGGGCTGGAAAGGGTCCTTGGGCACAACCGGAGGAATATCACCGCCCTCGTGAAGAGCTGGAGGCAGCTGCAGCCGAGAGGAGGTGGTATGAGGAGGAATATCACCGCCCTCGTGAAGAGCTGGAGGCAGCTGCAGCCGAGAGGAGGTGGTATGAAGAGGAAGCGCGGAGTCGAGGCTGGAAGCCCGTGGTTACTCCCCAAAAAATTTTTTGGGGGGGGCACATGGCTTGGGCGCCTGGGCAGCAGGAGGCTGCCACAGGTAGAGCTGGAGAGAAGGCTATCGGATTACGGGAGCCATTGGCGAGTAGAGGGAGGGAAGTTGTTGTGGCACGGCATGAGAGACTGAAGTGTGTTCCCAGTCTGGTCCGGTCCGTTCTTGATCCCCAGTTAAGGCCAGTGGTGGGTGTTCCCGGTACGGACCGGTCTGTTCCTACTCCACGCACCAGGTCCACGATGTGCGTCGCCAGCCCGGCCCGGCCTGTTCCGGCCACTCGCACCAGGGATAAGGTGCGCGTCGCCAGCCCAGCCCGGCCTGTTCCTGCTCCACGCACGAATCCTACGGGGTGCGTCACCAGTCGGCCAGAGTCTGCCGTCTGCCCAACGGCGCCTGAACTGGCCGTCTGCCCAACGGCGCCTGAACTGCCTGTCGGCCCTATGGCGTCTGAACTGCCCGTCTGTCAAGCGCTGCATAAGCCGCCCGTCTGTACTGAGCCTGCAAAGCCGCCCGTCTGCCATGAGCCTTCAGAGCCGTCCGCCAGATCGGAGCCGCTAGTGCCTTCCGCCAGACAGGAGCCGCTAGAGCCTTCCGCCAGACAGAATCATACACCTGCTATGGAATCAGCAGGAGCCGACGCAGCCCATATCAGACTGGAAGCTCAGGTTCGGAACCAGAAAGAGCAGCTCCTGCAGATGGGAGCCGCCCTGCTGGAGGTGATGACTGCAATCCGAGGCTGGGGTCCGCCTCCACCGCCAGCCTCCCAGCCAGCACCATCAGCCAGCCATGAGCAGCCAGATCTGTCAACCAGCCATGAGCAGCCAGACCCGTCAGCCAGCCATGAGCAGCCAGATCCGTCAGCCAGCCATGAGCAGCCAGATCCGTCAGCCAGCCATGAGCAGCCAGATCCGTCAGCCAGCCATGAGCAGCCAGATCCGTCAGCCAGCCATGAGCAGCCAGATCCGTCAGCCAGCCATGAGCAGCCAGACCCGTCAGCCAGCCATGAGCAGCCAGACCCGTCAGCCAGCCATGAGCAGCCAGACCCGTCAGCCAGCCATGAGCAGCCAGATCCGTCAGCCAGCCATGAGCAGCCAGATCCGTCAGCCAGCCATGAGCAGCCAGATCCGTCAGCCAGCCATGAGCAGCCAGATCCGTCAGCCCGCCAGGATCCGCCGGATCCGTCAGCCAGCCAGGATCCGCCAGAGCCGTCCAGCCAGGATCCGCCAGAGCCGTCCAGCCAGGATCCGCCAGAGCTGTCCAGCCAGGATCCGCCAGAACCGTCTAGCCAGGATCCACCAGAGCCGTCCAGCCAGGATCCGCCAGAGCCGTCCAGCCAGGATCCGCCAGAGCCGTCCAGCCAGGATCTGCCAGAGCCGTCCAGCCAGGATCCGCCAGAGCCGTCCAGCCAGGATCCGCCAGAGCCGTCCAGCCAGGATCCGCCAGAGCCGTCCAGCCAGGATCCGCCAGAGCCGTCCAGCCAGGATCCGCCAGAGCCGTCCAGCCAGGATCCGCCAGAGCCGTCCAGCCAGGATCCGCCAGAGCCGTCCAGCCAGGATCCGCCAGAGCCGTCCCGCCAGGATCCGCCAGAGCCGTCCAGCCTGGATCCGCCAGAGCCGTCCCGCCAGGATCCGCCAGAGCCGTCCCGCCAGGATCCGCCAGAGCCGTCTCGCCAGGATCCGCCAGAGCCGTCCCGCCAGGATCCGCCAGGGCCAGCCAGCCAGGATCCGCCATCTAGTCAGGTACTGCCCCTTAGCCCGGTGCTGCCCCTTAGTCCGGTGCTGCCCTTTAGCCCGGTGCTGCCCCTTAGTCCGGTGCTGCCCCTGAGTCCGGTACTGCCCCTTAGCCCGGTGCTGCCCCTTAGCCCGGTGCTGCCCCTTAGCCCGGTGCTGCCCCTTAGTCCGGTACTGCCCCGTAGTCCGGTGCTGCCCCTTAGTCCGGTGCTGTCCCTTAGCCCGGTGCTGCCCCTTATCCCGGTGCTGCCCCTTATCCCGGTGCTGCCCCTTAGGCCGATGCTGCCCCTTAGTCCGGGGTTGCCCCTTAGTCCAGGTGGGGTTAGGTGGAGGGTGGTCATTAGGAGGAGGCTACCGAAGCAGGTTGTGACTGTGGTGGGGTGGGGATCACGACCGGGGCCAGAGCCGCCACCATGGACAGACGCCCACCCAGACCCTCCCCTAGTCCTGATGTTGGTGCGCCCGGAGTTCGCACCTTTAGGGGGGGGTACTGTGACACTCTGGCTCTATGGACGTTTATATTGAGCCAGGGTTGTTCATTTTCATGTGTTTGGGTGTATTTCATTTGGTGGTGTTGGGGATGGGTGAGTTTCATTTTGTTTGTGTCATGTGGTGATTGGTCGATGACTCCCAATCGGAGGTAACGAGTGTCAGCTGTCGGCTCGTTATCTCTGATTGGGAGCCATATATATTCTGTATGTTTTCTCCTTTGTGTGGTGGGTTATTGTTTCTTTGTTGCTGTTAGTCGTATTTCAGTTTAGAACTTCACGTATCGTCATTATTTGTTTTCTTCGTGGTTGCTTTAAGTTAATAAAGTCATCATGTTCACTCGCAACGCTGCGCATTGGTCTCCTCCTTCAGACGATCGTGACAAGGTGTGAACAACCACATATGTTTTTAAAGTTCCAATGCAGACATTTTTATTTCAATATCAAATCATTTCTGGGTAACAATTAAGTACCTTACTGTGATAAAAATAATTGCTTCTTAGTAAAGAGCGATTACTCAAGCAATAATTTTGATAGGACTGTCTGGCAGGCCAAAACTCCATCCCACCAAAACAGGCAACATTTCAGCTGGTCGTTTCAAACTGCTCTTATCATAATTTTCACAAATAGTATTATCATTCCAACCTCATAGTGTGGAAATATGTATAAAACACAGAAAATCTAGTTTTTGACTGCATTGGGCTTAACGCAACACATTGCTAGTATGCATCTCAGTTCTTATGTGAATGATCTCTGTGTGTGAATGAGGATAGTGCATATGGTTACAGGTCTATACATCTAAAACCATGGCAATGCAGAGAATGATCAATTGTTGTTACCAATAACTTTGCTGGAATGTACCCATAAATGTATCTCAACAAGCACATAGGAATGCAGGTCAGTGTTTGCAGAATGATGATGTTGACACCTGCTACTGTTCTGTCCTGTATAATCCTGTATAATACTATAAATGTCACACATCAACTCTTCCAAAGAAAACATGTCATAGACATCTGGAATGAATGACTATGTTGACTGTGTGTCTGTGTGTGTGTGCGTGTGTGTGTGCGTGTGTGTACGTGCGTGAGTGTGCATGTGTGTGTGTGGGAGAGAGGGAGAGAGGGAGGGAGAGAGCAAGGGATAGAGGGAAGGAGGCCTCTGTCTATCTGGCATAGTTTACTGATGACTAATCAAGATCAGGAACTTCCAGGGAGATGAGAGGAAGAGACAGGTCTGACAGGGCTATAATTAACAGAGTCAATTAAGCTTTTGAAAGGTTAGGAAATGGCCTCACTATAAGACTCTAGGCTGAGACACAACAGGGAGAGAAAAAGAGAGAGAGAGAGAGAGAGAGAGAGAGAGAGAGAGAGAAGGGTCTTACATGTCAATTTTTCACAGAGGTCTTGTTGACGTTCCACTGTCCCTGCTTTTTACAGGATCCCTTATGACAGGGAAGATTCCCTGGATATATGTACTTAGGTCTTGTATGATCTTGCACAATGACAACAACAGAGAGAGACAGGGAAAGAGGGAGAGAGAGAGAGAGAGAGAGAGAGAGAGATAGAGAGAGAGGGCAACAGGGAGGAGAGAAAAAGGAAGACGGGATAGGGAAAAAGAGAAAAAGAGTGAGAGTGTTGAACAAGAAGAGGAAAAGAGAGGGAGAAAGAGGGAGGGAGTCGAGAGGGGGAGGGGTAGAGAGAGAGAGAGAGAGAGAGAGAGAGAGAGAGAGAGAGAGAGAGAGAGAGAGAGAGAGAGAGAGAGAGAGAGAGAGAGAGAGAGAGAGAGAGAGAGAGAGAGAGAGCTCCTCCCAGGCTGCAGGTTACAACCAGTTTGAGGAATAAGGGGCATTAAGAGCAATGATACAGCAGAGGTTTACTGGCATCCATCACACTCTCCCTTAGCTGGACTGTATTCCTTTAGTAGGACTGTACCAAACACTATTAGCAGGACAGTTCTCCCTTAGCAGGACTGTACTCCCTTAGCAGGACTGTACCAAACACTATTAGCAGGACTGTCCTCCCTTAGCAGGACTGTACCAAACACTTTTAGAAGGACTGTACCAAACACTATTAGCAGGACTGTACTCCCTTAGCAGGACTGTCGTCCCTTAGCAGGACTGTACCAAACACTATTAGCAGGACTGTACTCCCTTAGCAGGACTGTACCAAACACTATTAGCAGGACTGTCCTCCCTTAGCAGGACTGTACCAAACACTATTAGCACGACTGTCTTCCCTTAGCAGGACTGTACCAAACACTATTAGCAGGACTGTACTCCCTTAGCAGGACTGTACCAAACACTATTAGCAGGACTGTCCTCCCTTAGCAGGACTGTCATCCCTTAGCAGGACTGTACCAAACACTATTAGCAGGACTGTACTCCATTAGCAGGACTGTCGTCCCTTAGCAGGACTGTACCAAACACTATTAGCAGGACTGTCCTCCCTTAGCAGGACTGTACCAAACACTATTAGCAGGACTGTTCTCCCTTAGCAGGACTGTTCTCCCTTAGCAGGACTGTCCTCCCTTAGCAGGAACGTACCAAACACTATTAGTAGGACTGTTCTCCCTTAGCAGGACTGTTCTCCCTTAGCAGGACTGTACCAAACACTATTAGAAGGACTGTACTCCCTTAGCAGGACTGTACCAAACACTATTAGCAGGACTGTCCTGCCTTAGCATGACTGTCCTCCCTTAGCAGGACTGTCCTCCCTTAGCAGGACTGTATCAAACACTATTAGAAGGACTGTACTCCCTTAGCAGGACTGTACCAAACACTATTAGCAGGACTGTTCTCCCTTAGCAGGACTGTACTCCCTTAGCAGGACTGTACCAAACACTATTAGAAGGACTGTACTCCCTTAGCAGGACTGTACCAAAAACTATTAGAAGGACTGTACTCCCTTAGCAGGACTGTACCAAACACTATTAGAAGGACTGTACTCCCTTAGTAGGACTGTACCAAACACTATTAGCAGGACTGTACTCCCTTAGCAGGACTGTACCAAACACTATCAGCAGGACTGTTCTACCTTAGAAGGACTGTACCAAACACTATTAGCAGGACTGTTCTCCCTTAGCAGGACTGTACCAAACACTATTAGCAGGACTGTACTCCCTTAGCAGGACTGTACTCCCTTAGCAGGACTGTACCAAACACTATTAGCAGGACTGTCCTCCCTTAGCAGGACTGCACCAAACACTTCTAGCAGGACTGTTCTCCCTTAGCAGGAATGTTCTCCCTTAGCAGGACTGTACCAAATACTATTAAAAGGACTGTACTCCCTTAGCAGGACTGTGCCAAACACTATTAGAAGGACTGTACTCCCTTAGTAGGACTGTACCAAACACTATTAGCAGGACTGTACTCCCTTAGCAGGACTGTACCAAACACTATTAGCAGGACTGTTCTCCCATAGCAGGAATGTACCAAACACTATTAGCAGGACTGTTCTCCCTTAGCAGGACTGTACTCCCTTTGCAGGACTGTCCTCCCTTAGCAGGACTGTCCTCCCTTAGCAGGACTGTCATCCCTTAGCAGGACTGTACCAAACACTATTAGCAGGACTGTACTCCATTAGCAGGACTGTCGTCCCTTAGCAGGACTGTACCAAACACTATTAGCAGGACTGTCCTCCCTTAGCAGGACTGTACCAAACACTATTAGCAGGACTGTTCTCCCTTAGCAGGACTGTTCTCCCTTAGCAGGACTGTCCTCCCTTAGCAGGAACGTACCAAACACTATTAGTAGGACTGTTCTCCCTTAGCAGGACTGTTCTCCCTTAGCAGGACTGTACCAAACACTATTAGAAGGACTGTACTCCCTTAGCAGGACTGTACCAAACACTATTAGCAGGACTGTCCTGCCTTAGCATGACTGTCCTCCCTTAGCAGGACTGTCCTCCCTTAGCAGGACTGTATCAAACACTATTAGAAGGACTGTACTCCCTTAGCAGGACTGTACCAAACACTATTAGCAGGACTGTTCTCCCTTAGCAGGACTGTACTCCCTTAGCAGGACTGTTCTCCCTTAGCAGGACTGTACCAAACACTATTAGAAGGACTGTACTCCCTTAGCAGGACTGTACCAAACACTATTAGCAGGACTGTCCTGCCTTAGCATGACTGTCCTCCCTTAGCAGGACTGTCCTCCCTTAGCAGGACTGTATCAAACACTATTAGAAGGACTGTACTCCCTTAGCAGGACTGTACCAAACACTATTAGCAGGACTGTTCTCCCATAGCAGGAATGTACCAAACACTATTAGCAGGACTGTTCTCCCTTAGCAGGACTGTACTCCCTTTGCAGGACTGTCCTCCCTTAGCAGGACTGTCCTCCCTTAGCAGGACTGTCATCCCTTAGCAGGACTGTACCAAACACTATTAGCAGGACTGTACTCCATTAGCAGGACTGTCGTCCCTTAGCAGGACTGTACCAAACACTATTAGCAGGACTGTCCTCCCTTAGCAGGACTGTACCAAACACTATTAGCAGGACTGTTCTCCCTTAGCAGGACTGTTCTCCCTTAGCAGGACTGTCCTCCCTTAGCAGGAACGTACCAAACACTATTAGTAGGACTGTTCTCCCTTAGCAGGACTGTTCTCCCTTAGCAGGACTGTACCAAACACTATTAGAAGGACTGTACTCCCTTAGCAGGACTGTACCAAACACTATTAGCAGGACTGTCCTGCCTTAGCATGACTGTCCTCCCTTAGCAGGACTGTCCTCCCTTAGCAGGACTGTATCAAACACTATTAGAAGGACTGTACTCCCTTAGCAGGACTGTACCAAACACTATTAGCAGGACTGTTCTCCCTTAGCAGGACTGTACTCCCTTAGCAGGACTGTACCAAACACTATTAGAAGGACTGTACTCCCTTAACAGGACTGTACCAAAAACTATTAGAAGGACTGTACTCCCTTAGCAGGACTGTACCAAACACTATTAGAAGGACTGTACTCCCTTAGTAGGACTGTACCAAACACTATTAGCAGGACTGTACTCCCTTAGCAGGACTGTACCAAACACTATTAGCAGGACTGTTCTACCTTAGAAGGACTGTACCAAACACTATTAGCAGGACTGTTCTCCCTTAGCAGGACTGTACCAAACACTATTAGCAGGACTGTACTCCCTTAGCAGGACTGTACTCCCTTAGCAGGACTGTACCAAACACTATTAGCAGGACTGTCCTCCCTTAGCAGGACTGCACCAAACACTTCTAGCAGGACTGTTCTCCCTTAGCAGGAATGTTCTCCCTTAGCAGGACTGTACCAAATACTATTAAAAGGACTGTACTCCCTTAGCAGGACTGTACTCCCTTTGCAGGACTGTCCTCCCTTAGCAGGACTGTCCTCCCTTAGCAGGACTGTCATCCCTTAGCAGGACTGTACCAAACACTATTAGCAGGACTGTACTCCATTAGCAGGACTGTCGTCCCTTAGCAGGACTGTACCAAACACTATTAGCAGGACTGTCCTCCCTTAGCAGGACTGTACCAAACACTATTAGCAGGACTGTTCTCCCTTAGCAGGACTGTTCTCCCTTAGCAGGACTGTCCTCCCTTAGCAGGAACGTACCAAACACTATTAGTAGGACTGTTCTCCCTTAGCAGGACTGTTCTCCCTTAGCAGGACTGTACCAAACACTATTAGAAGGACTGTACTCCCTTAGCAGGACTGTACCAAACACTATTAGCAGGACTGTCCTGCCTTAGCATGACTGTCCTCCCTTAGCAGGACTGTCCTCCCTTAGCAGGACTGTATCAAACACTATTAGAAGGACTGTACTCCCTTAGCAGGACTGTACCAAACACTATTAGCAGGACTGTTCTCCCTTAGCAGGACTGTACTCCCTTAGCAGGACTGTTCTCCCTTAGCAGG